>NC_072821.1:6325833-6654166 GCF_027744805.1 Dunckerocampus dactyliophorus | reverse complement strand
GGTATTGTAGAGCTGGATGGCACGTGGAATAAATGACGTCCTGTAGCGTTCACTGTGGGAGTGGAACTGGAGGAGTCTGTTAGAGAATGAGCTCCGCTGCCCCTCTATTGTCCGATGGAGTCAGTGGGGGGAGTGTCCATGATGGAGAGCAGTTGGTCCACTGTCCTCCTGTCTCTCACTGTCACAAACGCCTCCTTTTGTCATCAGTGATGACTTATTCTAATTTTATCCATATTATACTGAGCAGCTAGGACATTGACGGATGTCCCTATGCTATCGCTGTGTTGCAAAAGGTTCCTTTTTCGGTTCTATGGTCATCATCACACAGAAAGCTAAAGAAAAAGAAAGACACCCTTGTGGAGTGTGGCAACACTGACAAGAGATGTTACCAGTACCAGTGGTTTAAAAGAACAGACTGGACAAAAAAAATTCCATATTTTTCACAATTACGAATGAGTGTTATGCAGGGTGTATTTAAAAAGTATGAAGAGGACGTTCTCAAAGCAGAAAGAGGGTGGGATATAATGCTTGCAGAACCTTCGAGTGTTTGCGCCCTCTAAACAGCCGGAGGACTCCTTGCATACACTTTAACAGCTTGTAAAATAAATCTTAGGAGCGTTCACATTTTGATGGTGTTCTGTAGTTTAACACAAGATAGGTGGTGGTGTATTGCAACTATAGACTTAGTGGTAAAGCTCATTATAGCATCTCCCCAGTGAGTAATCAGGCTCTACTGTTCTGTGTGCTCAGGCAAAAGCGTCAAGTTCCAAAAGAGGCCACCTCTTTTACCTGCATCAGACGGCGGCTTCTGCAAGCCCCCCATAACGAGCCGGTGGAGCGGCAGCATGGCCTCGGTCAACCAGAAATCCCTCAGGGAGCGCATCATTCACCTGCTGGCTCTCAAGTCCTACAGGAAGCCAGAACTACTGCTGTGGCTGGAGAGGGAACGGGTCGCGCCCAAGGACAAGGCAGAGCTTGGAGCCATACTGGACGAGGTATGACGAAGTATGAACACAGATGCTAACTGTACACTTCATTAGGTACACCTGCACGGTCTAAATGTAACTGTATGTTTATTATTGCGGTTGCAATGCCTCTAGAACTGCACTAATTAAATTGTGCATCGTTATTGTGGCCGGATGGTTTATGGATACTCACCACACAGCCTCTTATGTACTTGCACAATCTAATGTGATTATGCTTAGTTAATGCTGTTTGACAGTCAGGGAGGTATTCAATAATACAGTATGTTTATTTTTATAGTTGGAGTCTGCTGTGGTGTGTAGCTGTATATAATCTGCAGTCACACATGCTATGAGACAGATTTGTCCTTTTCTACTTTGTTTTCTGTGTTTTCAATTAGGCTGTTACTGTCCATGTCTCAGCAGACCTTGTGGTTGTCTTGGGACGGGACATTCTGTCAGCTACCCACAAAACATAAACCTCACAGGCAGATAGTCTGACAAGATTAGGGACCAGTTTCAAGTTTGGTTTTCATTTTTTTTTTTTGAAAGCTACAAGAATGACACTGTAGAATATCAGCATTATGGCAAAAAATTAACTTTTCTTGTGTTTCAGGTAGCAAAGGTGAATCCCAAAGACAGCAGCTACCTATTGAGAGACGACTTATACAAGCATGTGCGAAGGGACTGGCCCAGCTACAACGAGGAGGAGCAGAAACTGGTCAGCAGGTTGTTGCCAAGGTGTGTTTAACTGGATGGTTTTTCTAAATTTTACAAACGTGCTTCAGTCCCCTAAAGGTGTGTACCATTTTTTTGTGATTCAGTTAAACACCCTCAAGTTAGAAAGGGTTTTTGTAGAACACATTGAACTATGTGAGAAACTTCAAGTCTGTCTGACTTATGGGTCAAACTTTGGAGTTTAACAAGAGAGCCACCATGTATGCAACACAGTAGGGCTGCATGTTATGATTAATTTTCACTTGTTTGCATGGAAATGGAGCAAACTAAAGTATTGATGTAATGAATGTATTGGCACAACATAAAATTTCCTCTGCTTTATTTTACTTAACCAGGAAATTACAGTCCCATGTCAACGGCCAATCAAAGAATCCTCAAACCAATGGATCAATACTGAGGATGTCGGAGGATAGAACACTACATCACAGCATCGCAAGGAACCCAGTAGCAGTAAGTGGTCATGTTGGCTTTGATGTGATGTTGTTGGATTGCCTTTAGATTGATCTCTCAAATGAAAATGTATTTTTGTGTTCATCATCCAGAAACGCCCCATGTCTTCTGATTCACTACAAGCTTTGGCCGCAAAGCGACAAAAACAAAGCGAACACCGGATGCAACAGCAGCCGTCTACCAATGGACTCTTTGACAATAAGAGCACACACGTCAGTGCACCTCCATGTCTCCACTCTCTCAAGACTGATTTCCCAGGAACTCATAACACCACGGGGAGCATTGATGGGTCACCAGGAGGGCAACACGGCTCTCCTCTAACGCACAAAATGTCGAGTGCCTCTGATGTGTCTAACCAGCACGGAACTAAAGCGAAGAACGACACTCCTCCTCAGGTTGAGTTGGACAGCGCTCAGCAGCAACAAAGGAAGAGGAAATCCAAAAAGCACAAAGAACGGGAAAGGTTAAAAGAAAAGCAGGACAGAGGATGGTCGGAGAACAGTCCTGATCCCAAGCAGACCCAGGACAAACTTGGGAGTAAGACCTGCCTTTTTCCTTACTTGGTTGCAAATTTTGTTTCTTGTGCACAAAATAACAGTTTAACAGTTGCCTAAGCACCACAGGTAGCCTCCCGGTGCACTTGCACAATAATAACTCCTAAGCTTGAGTGTGTTTGCAACCCCTAAGCTCACTCTCTTGAGTCCTCAGCCTGTTATGTTCCTGACTCACTCAACAACAGCTCTAAGAGCACTTTATCTCCCTAAGGTGAACCCCTCTCCCATGAGCTTAGAGCTTGTCTACGGGTGTACACACTTAAAAAATAAAATAAACATGCCCCAGTGACCACTAAACTATCATGCAGGGTACTTAACTGACTTTTGCTGTCAATGTCTTAATCTATTGTGTTTGTGTATTTTATTTTTAGATTGTGACATCACAAATGACATGGACTCAGAGGAGAAGCCCGATTATGCGCTGTGAGTCTAAACATGATTATTTACATCTTGAGTCACGACAGTAGCCAGCCATAGTCGTTTGTGTTTATATGCATTACATGCAATGGGCAATATAATATTACAGCATGACATATTACTGATGCTTATTCAGTGGTTCTGTGCTGGGATTGTTTGCAACGCTTAATACAGGTCATGACAGAAATATGCCTGTCTAATGCTGCCACCTTGTGTCACAAACTGAAGTTGCATCATTCAGGAGTTACAAATGGGATTCGTAGTCCTATTTGTCTTTTAGTGGTGTCATTTAAATTTTGTAATGATGCGTCAGATGTTGACGTTGATACTAAGTTGATGTTATGTCTGTTTGTAGCACGTACATCAGGGTCACAAGCCCAGAGCAACGTCAGCGGTACCAGGAGGATTTCAGCGCGGAGTATGATGAATACAAAGACCTCCACACGCGAATCGCCACCATAACTCACATGTTTGTTCAGCTTGGAGCCAAAATCAAGAGCATGTCACCCGGTACTAAAGAACACAAGGTGCCTGCCTAATAAAGTGTTCATAAGTAGTAATATGCTTAATATAGGCATGGGCCGGTTACGGTTTCACGGTACATGTATATATTTTGTTTTTTTTCCTTACTATGAAAATATTTATTGTGTTGTTACTTGAGCTGCAGAATTAGCCACAGTAGACTGTATTGAGAACTGCATTTTTATTTATTTAGAAAGAATTCAGTTATCCACACACTTTTTATCTGCTTATCCTCATTAGGGTCGCAGGGTTATGCTGGAGCCTATCCCAGCTAACTTTGGGCGAGAGGCGGGGTACAACCTGGACTGGTCAGAATTCAGTAATGTTTTATTTATTTTAAATACATATGTCCACTTTCATCGTGTTGTATGTTATGGGTTAAAAATGTATGTACAACCGGTTTGACTTTTTTTCTCTTTTCAAAATAACACATTTTAGAGCTGTAATTAGAATACAGTGAAACCGTCAAACCGTGATATTTTTGCCCAAGGTTATCATGCCATCAGAATCTCATACCGGCCCATGCCTAGCTCTATAGCTGATGATGTTGTGCAGTCATGTTAACAACTGCATTTTGTTCTACTCCATGTAGGTAATGGAAGATCAAATATTAGAAAAATACAACAAGTATCGAAAGGTAAAGTGAATTAGTTTTGGATACAGAATTCATTCAAATATACAGTTGATTTAGAAGACACGTGAAATAATCACTAAATAATGTGCATAAATGCTTAGTTTTCCCCTTTTATGGGTCTGATTTTCAATAAATCATACAAAAGTAATTTAATGTGACTCCTATGACCGATAATGTTAATTAAAACAATCTATGCAGTTTTTATGGTGGCAAGTTTGATCCTGGAACTTATTAATTTTCTATTTTAACGTTAGTTAAAACAGTCTATGCAGGTTTTATGATGGCAACAGTTTGATCCTGGAACTTACTATTTTTCTATTTTAACGTTAGTTAAAACAGTCTATGCAGGTTTTATGATGGCAACAGTTTGATCCTGGAACTTATTATTTTTCTATTTTAACGTTAGTTAAAACAGTCTATGCAGGTTTTATGATGGCAACAGTTTGACCCTGGATGTTATTATTTTTCTATTTTAACATTAGTTAAAACAGTCTATGCAGGTTTTACGATGGCAACAGTTTGACCCTGGAGCTGATTATTTTTCTATTATTTTCTCTGGTAAATTGTTTTAAAATGTAATTTTGTAATTGCTCTTTTGTGACAGAAAGAAGAACTCCTGCTTGTCCCTTCTGATGACATGTTTTATTCTCTGTCTGTAGAAGTTTCCAGGCTACCAGGAAGAGAAGAAGCGCTGTGAATATCTCCACCACAAACTGTCCTTCATCAAGCAGCTCATCGTGGACTATGATGTCTCTCGGGCATCCTCGTAGCAATGGTTGTCCCTTCCATGTAACCGGGAAGACGTCAAAACATCCATGGACAATATGCCCTTCAAGATGCTATCAATGAGGCATCAAGAAGGGATTGCACAAATAGTCTTAAATCTAAAGCTGATTTTTTTATATTTGTTTTGAGGTTGATTTGCAAAGTGAGAAAGACAGACATTGAACAGCATCAATTTCTATAATTACAAGACCTTTTTTTGTCTTCTTTTAAATGCACATGAGTTGCCTACTTTGTAACGCTGCAAGAAAGCCTTCTGGTCTGCTGCTTAGCTAGTGCCTCTTTTTCTCTGCTGTAGCATTGACTCTTTTTTTGGGGGGGATTTTATCTTTTAACCAAAGTTTTATTTTTATTTTTTTGTACAGCATGCAGGATCATATTTATGTATTTGTATGCACCCTCCATCTATCTGATTGCAGCTGACTGACATTCATCTGCTTGAAGCTGCACCCCCACAAATGCACTTGTTGTTTAAAGTATTTATCGAGCTCAACCTTTAAATTTTGGCTTAAAATGGTTGGCAGATGATCATTGGCGTCCTTCCTTCTAGTGATGTGACACAAAGTGTTTTTCCAGGAACTGCTGATGTATTTACTGTATTTTAAGGCAGTCTTCTTCCGTCCTCTGATGTGGAACTTTTGTAGATTAAAGCACGGGGTCACATGACATTATCTTATCCAAACACTAGGAGAAGAATAACCTTTAGCCTTATGTAACTCACTTTTCCACTGCCTATAAAAGCTGGCATTTTTTCACCTTTTTTCCAGGTCATCGTTTTGTAGAAACAGCACTGACACACAATCAGTCTGGCAATTTTCTGCCTGTGGGGGTATTATCGAGCCAGAGCAGAAAGGACAGCGTCTGTGTGTAAGGGAATTCCTCAATATTGGCCCTGTTGTGTTCAAAAGAAAATGTCGGTGTACACCAGGTGCTGGCACTGGTGTCTACGTGATTGTGTGACATGATGTCACTGTGTGAAAGCACACACGGTTGTGACAATGTTCCACTTCGTTGGGTTCTGTGTGAAAGGTGAGAATAAATGCCAGGATCCTGTTTTTACTCTGATTTTCTCTTAGTTTTGCAGAATCTGTGTGAAAGAGACATCCTTTTTCGTGTCACTGTTCTGTATAATAGGCACTGAAGAAAGGCACAAAGCAGACACTGCAATTTTCCACCATCAGTGGGGGTATCATAGGCGGGACCTGTCTGTAAGGGTATTCCACATGCTTTCTGTCTGACAGGTGTTTTTTATAGGCCGCAACTCTACACTTTGACAAAGTGACAAAGCATCCTGTGTGAGGGTATGATGTATACCTGTACATACAGGTACTGTCAGACAACGAAAATAGCTACAACAGCACGGGCGAAGTGAATGTCATCGTGTTCATGCTCAAACCCTTGACACTACCTCCGAAGGTGGAAAATTGGACTTTGTTGGCCCAGTTCATGTTGTTACCTGTTATACAGTAAAGCAACATGAAAAAATACCAGCTTTTAAAGGGTTTGTTGTGTAAAAGTTTGTTAAATGTCACATCAGGTCACACATGAGAGGTTGTTTTCTCGTTCACATTTAAAGAGAATTCCAGAATGAAACATTTGACTTTAAATGGTACTGTGTTTGGCACTCTTTTCTATACTGTCATGTGTTTGAGTCCAGTAGGGACAAAAGGGGGTTTGCAGTGAATCAGATAGAGATGGTTGGTTCAAGGAATAATGAAGCCATATTGGTTAAATTAATAAAAGCATATGCGTTTGCTCCCCATGTTGCAGTACTTTTTGTGTTTTTTATTTCCTCCATTGTCTTCCAGTAGTTAATCAGAAACCTTGTGAAATGTTCTGTCTTCTTGCACTCAATTTGATCACATAAGGTAAAAGGGCCAAACACCAATCTGTCATTGCTTTCTCATGAATGAACTGATAGAATTTACATGTTTTATTCCTGAAAATTGGCTATATTTGTAATGTGTACCTGTATGTGCCCTATGGGCACATTTATTAATTTAAAATTACATGAAAAATAACTTTTTTTTCAAACGCACATCTAGCTTTTATTAAAGAATCACCTGATAAATTATTTCATTGATCATTGGAAGTGTTATTGTCACTGTACTGGACTGTGAGGAAAAGCATTCAACGAAATTCATTTATATTATATATGACATGTATACACAGCTGTCTTTTGAATATGTGCACCCTTCAAAAGAATAAAACATGAAAGTAACACAAAGGATTTTTGTGAAGAATATATTTACAAAAAAATACACCTCAAACTACAATATTAAACATTATTATAAATATTCAAATATGTACCTGCTGCTGCTGTTACTACTCCCTAACCAAGCCTCGCGACGGTATCCCATAATCTCAATGTTTCCGTGGAGACGTTGCCAGGACGACAAACTGCAAACATTAGCTACGCCATGACGACGTTGACAGTTCTTTAAGCGTCGTCGTCCGGATTCTAGGAGGAGATTTCAAACAATACTAAACAACTTTTGTTTAAAAAGAAGATATGGTTTAACCTTGAAATTAAAATAGGGTGGTAGAAATTATTATATATCTAGAACAGTAATAAATTGCACGTTTAGCTAACGTTAACAGAAATTAGCATTAGCTAAAAAAACAAACAAACAATCTTTTAGCTACACATGCTAGAGCCAACGCGTTAAATAGCTTTTTAAAAAATGTTTTTACATTTTTTTATGTTAATCCTGATTACTGTCCATGTATAACGCAAAAGGTTCAACCGCTTCAGAAATGACGTCAGTTTCTGGGAGTGCAGGGAAATTGAGGAAGAAACCCGCCGTGTTACAATTTAACATTGCCAAGCAGGTACGTTTTTTTAATTACCGCATTTCATCATATAGAGTGGCAGCAACAAAAGTACTAATTATGAAAGAATATATCATTACAGTCCAATGAAAAACACGTAATTACATTTTTAATGACTACAAAAATATTTGTTCTTTCTGTTTGCTGTGTGTATTTTTCCACAACTAAATAATATGTAATTACAACAAAACCCACTTTCTCTCAGGCCTTTGACCCAGATTGAGATGCTGATTTTATTTGTTTTATTGCTTTATTATATTAATCGTCCTATACTCACCTTTTAACGTGTTTTTTTTAGCTATATTTTATTAATGCATTTATCTGCAATGCACAGTATCTTTAACTATAGTTGTTAAAGTACCTTGCAAATAAAGTTGTTGCCTTACGGTAACCTTTAACATAACATATTATTTTGTATTGTACTGTACATGACTCACACCAGATCTGTCTCTAGCTTTCTTTCAGTTAGCTATTGAATAAATCCACTCATTTTAGGTTCAAATCCATGCCAACTTTTTCCTGCCTGTCAGCTTTATAGATACCGTGTATGCTCTATTGGAGCGGCTGCATTTATTTCTTCAGGTGAAAAGACATTACAGCGTTGGCCACGATATGAGGAAATACTTTCATATGACTTTGCATTATTTTGAATTGGCACATGTCCTATGATTTTGTTTGCCTGTTGTTGTTCATCCTGCAGCTTCCAAAGCACACCAATTGCCTTTCATGTTCAGACGACGGCAAATACCTCAGCATAGGTCACGCCGGGGGCTTGTCTGTGTGGTGTTCAAGTACCTTGACCTGTGAGGCCAAGTGGCTGCAGGACTGCCTGGAGATTACATGCATTCACATGACCACCACCAGCGAGACCTCCTATTTGCTGGCCAGTATTGATGATATGGGTGGGTACAATATACTCGGCCTCTTCGTGTTATGAGATGCTCTGTCAACAGTATAATAATTTCAGTGGAGGTTACATAAAGCCACAACATTAACTCTCACATTAATAGCAGTGCTTACGTGACAGATGAGATGATAGATGATTCAAACCTGCCAGTTTATTTATTTGTCAAATATGTCTCCTCAGGTGTTGCCAGAATCTTTCTGTATAACTTAGAAAGTATTTATCTCTTCAGTGTTATTAACACATTGGTGAGTTACTACTACTATCAACACCTTTATCTATCTTTTTAGTGCTTTAAAGTTTATGGACAGACACTATTTTCGTTTTTTTTCCCACATCAGGAGGATATCAACAAAAGGAACATTTGCTTGAACTTTGAAATATCTGAAGGAGGCGACTATGGAGCTGTAACAATGAAGTGTATGTAGGGTCACTGTCATTATCATTTCACCATTTTCCCCAAGTCTTCCTGAAATTGTCATTTAGACTTTATATTTGAAAATATAAATTACATTTCTTTACATTTGTCCTTCCAGGCAACAGCGATATTTGGCTGGATATCTATTACTTTCCTGTCGAAGACTGGCTGAGAGAGCTAAAGGTACTAAGTGTAGTTTGGGGCGATAAATGTACTTTCCGGCTGAAGTTAAATATATTATAGATTGGTAAATGAATATTCTAGGTGGGTTAAATGTCTCAAAGTATAATATGCAATCATATAGTTTGGTATCAGGGGTGTAAAAGGGCATGTATTAGAATTCTGATTTTTTGGTATGCAGCGCTCGGTTTGGTATAGAGGCATACTGAATTTCCACGCAGAGGACATGCTGCACTTCAGCCAATACGAAACTTTACTAAAAGTAAAAGAAGAATTCTAAGTATTAAAAGTATTACTGTTGCACATGCTTGTATTGTCCCACTTTCCTAAAAAGAAACCTTGTAAATTGTGATATTGTGACAATGTAGTTGAAGTTCATGGCAGTAGTGGTAGTCTAGCTGAAGTGTAAGATAGTAATACAGTAAAAGTAAAGTCCATTTGAAGTTAAAGGCAGTTTTTGTTGTATAGTAATTGTACACTCGAATTAAATAATGTCCTTTTATGTTCAGAAGCGGTCTTGTTTAGGATTTGAGGCCCAATTTGAATCATTATGTGCTTTTCTATCCAAAGGATCCTAAACTCTCTGCAAATATGAAATGGTCTCTAGCTGCTCGGGTGAATAAAATTATTCCATCAGCAGGTATTATTTACTTAAAATGAAGAAGTCATTGATTGAATGCGATATAACTTTTACTTGTGTCACTTATGGAGATGTGTTCGGATATAACCCAGCATGTTTGTGTTGTTTGGCAGCGACCATGGCAGATTTCTCCAACATGCTGACTCACTGTTTAGTTCTGGATGAGACAAACGAGTCACCAAGGTACAAAAAAGTTAATACAAATCCACACTGAGAGATTCAGTTGTTGCTAATTGCATTTAGTTTTTCTCAGCTATTGCACTTATCACTTTCTCCTGAAATGCGATCATTGTCATGGTGAGAATAAACCAAACTCAGGTTTGTAAAGGAGAATACAGCAGAATTTCAAACAATGCCCATGTTTTCAATGTAATGTTTTTAACCTTTCACCTTCTCTCAGCAGGATGTCCAGTCAATGTTTGTTTTTGGTGGAGCGGAAGCTACAATCTTCTCTACCACAATCTGTCCAAAACACCAAAGTCCAAACAAGGTCACACAAAAACAGTTTTAAAAAAAAAGCTTACTTTCCATATTCATACCAATAAAACATCACTAAATGTTTGTCCCTCTCTGGTTATGATGCAGATCCAGAACCTCAGCCGTCTGTGCTGTGGCCCAACGCAGCAGAAATCCTATGCTCCGCCATCAGTAGATGCACTCGTTTCATTGTGCTCGGCCTCAGCAATTCTCTGGTGTGCGTCTGGGACAGGCTAGCTGGTAAGTACATCATTCAGTGGTATTGCTATTATCTATGTTTTAATTACTAGTGTATAAGCTGCTTTTTCTTAAACTTTGAACCCTGCGGCTTATGCAGCGGTGCGGCTAGTTTATGACGATGTTCTAATCTTGTGACATTTCCTTCACTTCAGAACTACTGCTAATAGTTTAAATACTGTGCCGCACGTGAGTCAGTGAGGAAACGGTAGCTCTACACGAGCTATAAGTGAACTCACGACGAGCTTGTCAACCCACTGGAAATCGCAGGAGTTCATTACTCAATATAACAGTCCGACTCATGGTTACATCTAACAAAGAACGCTAAACTCATCACACAGAAGCTTAACACTCAAACACTCAAAGTAATGAATTTCATCCCAGCAAAGCATTTCATTCAGAGCATTTCAAAGCTAATTCATCCAGCTGCCTCTGTCCACCAGAGGGAGGCAGATGAGCCGGAGGGTCCCTCCCTCGTCCAATAAGAACAGAAGAAGTTGCTACGTTTAACGCTTGTCACATTTTTGAAAAACAGAATCGAGAGGGGACTAAATCAGGAATTCTGGGCCCCATGAAAGAAAATTGTATTGGGCCTTGCCTGGGCAGCTGTTGTTACGTCTCAGTATTTTTTGAGGCCCCTATCAGTCAGGAGCCCTTGGAATTGTCCTAACTTTTCTCCCACCCTGGGCTGAATACTCATTGAATATAGCAAGGCAGGAGAGATCAGAGTTGCTGACTTAGCCACCAACACTGATCTCCCCTGCGACATCTTATTCTCTGGCAGACTAGGTGTGCATGAGGTGTGCTAGCACCCCCCACTGCAGTACCTAACCGTGACAGGCTTTACCTTTGATATTTAGCCTGACCATATGGGCTCTGGGTTCACTATTACTTAGACAAGCAGGCAAGCAAGTAGGGGTGTCACGACTCAGTTCACGAGATGAGGCGAAGCAGAACGAGACAAGACGAGATTTTAACTTTTAAGAAAAGTACAATGGAAAAAATAAATCTGAAATCTACGAATATATCTACTATGTTACGCTTGTTCGTCTGCACTCTGTGTATGCTAGGGGCACCGTCTCTACCCACCAAGACAAAGAGACTGTATGACTGACAAAAGGGCTCACTCCGTTCATGCCGTTGTTCTATGGAACAAACGCCAAGGTGCTGAAATCAATGCACACAGTGAAACCACTTCCTGCCTGTTTGGAGGCAGAGGATGAGGAAAACAGACATGCATGCACATGGCAATATATTGAAGCCGGCAAAATTGAGTTCATTTTAATTTATTGTGTGATTAATTAACTAGTGCCTAAGAGACTATTTTTTCCTGAGCAAGAAATCTTTTCACGTTTTAATCTCGGGAGCTCTTGTGACATGAGATCTTGTGACACTCCTACAAGCAAATAACTTTCTTCACAATTTATGTCTTAAGTTAGCATGCAGAAATATAATAGGGATTATTGATAAATTCACTATACAGAGTGTATTATACAGTCTGTTGGACTAATACCAGATTTCAATTGACATTGAAAACATGTTTCAATTTTGTCTTTTTTGTCTTTCAGCGTCTTAAAACATATTTTTTCAACAACAGGTCTTGAAAAAGCGGTGTTCAAGCAATATTCTTATATTCAGGGATGTCTTATATTTGGGTCAATACTGTACTTTGGAAGAAAAGTTATTAACATTACTTCAACCGATGGTATAACAAGCTGCATTTAATTGATTGAACTTACTCTCACTGGCCATTTAATTTGGTAAACATGAACAATTTTATGATAACCAATACTCGAGCTGCAATAATAAATATACTAAAAGGAAATCAAAACAAAGTGATTATCTTTGTAGTGGCATAGTTTTAAATACACACACCTTGCAATTATGAATAAGGATCATCAGCTACAGAAAGAATCTGCTTCACTTTAGCAACTACGAAAACTCAAGCTTCCTCATGTGGGCCAGCTGCTGTGACATCTGAAAGAAGCCCCCTGCAGCCATGCCATGCAACTACGTACTTTATATCGTGATCCAGAAGGCCACATCTCAGATATATTTAGCATTCCCCTCAGAGGAACTCACCCAAAACCATATAATGAGGCTGAATCAGTTTGCTAAGCAAATAGCCATTTGTGCTTGTTAGGCTTTTTAATACCCAAAACAGCTTTGGGGTTTGTTTGAGTCTCGCTATCGTCATTTCTCCTTCAGGTGCTCCGTTGTCTGTCTGTACGCTATCAACAGACAGTGCCTTCCTCAGGCTGCAGTTTGTGGAATACTGGCCTGCGTGCGCTGATATTACCCAGACCTTAACCGCAGGTGAAATCCATCTTATGGTGGTTTGTAAGAGTGGAGCTTTTTATGTTATGAACACAAGGCGAGGAGCAGCAGCTCTCACATTGCGGCTCTCTCAAAGGTTACCTAAGATTTTCAATATTTCCACAATGAATGCATGCATTTTTATTATTCAAATAAACACTTTTATATCTGTTTTTCAATCTCATACACAGGCCAGAAGACAGTGGTGACCTGCTGACTGTTACTGCATCAGTGGCATTCTTGAAGGGCTTGGTAGGAAAACAGACTATCAAGAGAGGGAAAACGGGAAAGGAACAGTTGCAAATCATATTTTTGTTTTCTTGTGGTTTCCCGGAAAGTCACTTGTGGTGCATCGTAATGGGAAAATGTTCTTGCAAGATGTTGTCAACAGAGCCACAGTATGTGCCCTAATTCCTCCCACTAGTCATCTGTTGGCTACGCCATGCAATCCTGTTTACACACTGAACGTCAAGCAGCACATTCTGTTCATGCAAGGTAAAAAAAAATAAAAAGGGAGGGGTTATATTTTTTCTTTAAGAAACTGTACAACACTTTTAGAAAACAAATTAACCAACGGCAAAACCACTGAGCATTTCAGGAAACACAAAACAAATTAGCATTTCAGGAACACATTAACACATGAATACATATTTGTCATATTACTATGTGTTTTTCATCTTTTTCATCAATTATATTCGATAGTGTGTGCAGTTCATACTTTCCACCAAAAGATGGCATTGTTGGCGCACTGATGTTACATTCTACCGAACGTATCAATGAAGTAGTGCTTACTAAATGGCATCCGGTCTCAGCGTGCAGCCAATACATAAGCGATGCGAATGCAATCCTTAATTAAATAACTTGTACCGCTTTACCTAGAAATACAATAATCCCTCGTTTAACGCGGTTAATTGCCGGTCCTAAGCCTGGATAAATGGTAAGGTTGTGTCAGGAAGGGCATCCAGCATAAATAAATACTGTAGATAAATAAAGTAACCCAAATCAGTCATGTGATTTACTTGCTGTGGCGAAAAGCCCAAAATAAATAAATAGATAGTGGCCCATGACATTTATTTACTCAATTACAGGGACTACTAGGCATTTATTTGAAAGTAGGTGTTCTTCTAACACACATGCAGTGGAAATGCCAAGTAAATCATGGTGTCACGTACTTGTATGTTAAGCTGGACGACTTTGTGGAAACATTATTCATTGGCTGTAGTAAAGGTACTATTTAAGGCTAGTTAGTAGCACAGCTCATTAAACATTTACAGCAGGGGTGCTGACACTTTCAGCCTGTGAGCTACTCACAAAATGAACAAGTCCCAAGGATCTGCCTCCTACTAATATAGAAAATATGTATATTTGCTATATATTTTTAGAAATATGAGTACATATTTATGTATGTTATAAATGTTTTATTTGAAAATACTGTAAGAATGACACTTTTATAGTATTGGTTTCTTTATTTTATGATGTAAGGTTAATGTCTACGTCAAAAAACTTCACGGTTGAATCATATCGTTTGTACACTGTATCGAATCATTCTGTTTTTAAAATATATTGTTTTTGTTTTCGTATCTTAATTCATGTATGTAGATGCGTATCGGATCGTTTACCACAAAGAGATTTACATCCCTACTTATTATAGATAAAAACGTCGTTCTAGCTGTGATTAATTGCGATTAATTATGAGTTACTATGGACAAAATGCAATTAATCACAATTAAATATTTTAACCCTCTCGAGGCAGATGACAGCCCTGCTTTGCGATTGACAGCCCTGCTTTGCGAATCTCATGTCACATGTATTTACTGTATCTTTAAATGTGCCTTTTTTGAGAAAATACGCTATGTCCCACTTTGTCTGCTTCATGTAAGACGTATGAGTAAATGATTACTCAAGCATCACTGAAGGTTTGTTCGTCTCATCCAGGTGACAAGGAACCCACCCTGTCTTCTTCCTCCATAAAAAGCAATAGACAGAGTCAACTCCTCGTCCTACGTTTTGACGAGCATGACGTCATTAAGCCGTATGTTGTTTCGCATCTACAATCTCCATGGCAACAAAAAACAAGCGTCACAGGAGAGGAAGCTTGCAAGAAGTACCTCCAGGAAAGGTTGGCTTCCTCAGTGTCTCCTACCTAAATGTGTGCCTGGTATTTTTCAATGTTTTCTGTAGCCGTAGTCATTCAGATGTTGTCTTCTCATTTTCAGAGCTCTGTCAATGGATGAAAGGCACAAAGCTATAACGCAGACATGGAAGCGACTGCAGGAGACGGGTGCTTATGTAAAAACATAAAGAACTGCTAATCATTTTCATGTTACTCAGTGGTAGTATAGTCAGGAAGTTGCAAAGGAAAAGAATGAAGCTTCTTATTTAAATTCAACTGACTCAACGTGACGTGTCAGCTTTCGTGTGCACAGAGATGAATTCATTCATATTCTAACACGGCTCATTGTAGCATTCCACTTACAGGGATCTGATATTGATTTTTAATTTGTTCTCCAAGGCCTCATTAGAATTGTGAGTGATGTAGTTGTTGCCAAAGAGCTGCAAGTGAAAGAGCTTCTTGGCACCTTTAGCAGCACTTTGCTTCCACGACAGCCAGTACTCCGACAATGAGGTTTCCTGTGTGTGTTTGCTGTGTTGTTCATTTGCGTTCATTTCATATTGGTGGCATGACTGCACTTCATAACAGCGCCTTTGCCAACTGATCCAATTTGATTGAAGAATAAAAGGTGCAGCTTATTTGGGTCAGGCTCAAAGACTTATTGTTTTTAAAATATATCGCAGTTCACCTTTCAAGGATTCACTGTTTTGCAGATTTCTTTTGTGCTTTTTTATTACGGCATCAACGCTGTTACAGGCCGAACCTGGCCCTTTAAGAAGAGTTGCATTGTGGGAAGTTGAGTGTCTCTTCTCTCTCTCGTCTGTCTGCACCACCCATTGTTTTCTGCGTCCTGATTGGCTGTAGACCATCTCCTTCACGCTGCCCTGCCTGCCCTGCCCTGCCTGTCTCATCGCTAGCTTGCTTGCTTGCTAGCTTGTATATGAATCTTTAGTTCGAAGGAGGTGGGCTGCAACAAGAGGAGTACTGCAACAATATGTTTTAATACAAAAATGCTAAAGCACAGCAGAACGGCGCCAGGATGAAAACGCACGGCACCAGAAATGAAATACGCGTGAGTGACTTAATAATTTTTTGTGTCTGACCTGTAGGTTGATTATTAAAATTCAAACAAAGATTTTAACTTTTTTGGGAGTGTTTAAACGGGAGAAATGTGAGAAAATGTTCTAGATTGTCTGAGAAAAGTGTATAAAGTGTAGGATGAGGGGTTTTATAGCCATAAAACATAATTGTAAAAAAATTAAGTTGGCTACTTCACTGATTTCACTTATTGCAGGCTATTTTGGGAACTTATTCCCCGTGATAAATGAGGGAACACTGTATTGACCTTTTTCATCAAGATGACTAAGTCAGGGCATCACTAGACAAGCAGCCCTTACTAATCGCCCAATCAATAGTATTTATTTTCTATGACTTATGTAAGTCTGCTATGTCTTGTTCAAGCTACCTGAAGGGGACAGCGGAGTCAGTTAACACTTTTAATCAGCAATACCACAAGTTACAATTTTGGTGAGCGCACACACAGGCTCTTTAACCGGCTCTACCACACATCTCTAGATGTATGTAATTTAATCTGTAATAGGGCACTCTTTGTTGGAAAAAGTAGTGTTTGTTTTTGAGATTTGAAAAGTTTTATTAAAATGTGTTTAGCTTTTACTGTTTTTCATTTTTACATTTCTATTGTTTTATGTTTTTTAAATGTTTTTTTTTAATTATTATTGAGGACTTTTGTGAATTTTGTTTCAAAAGGTTTTTTTTTTTTTACGAATTTGTGTTTTAATAAATTTTTTTGTGTAATTTTATGTTGAAAATCATTGGGCTACATTTCAGGATTGTTTTGCCTCTCTGACTTTTTGAAAAAAAATGTTAAAATTTGAAAGCATTTTGATATTTTATTTGTATTTTTTGGCGAAAATTTTAACTATTTTTAACCAAAAATACATTTTTTAATATTAGTTTTTATTATTCTTCACTTTTTTTTTAAAAATAGGGTTTTCAAATATTTGTTTGTATATAATAGTTATATATTATTTGTCTTATATATTATTATAGTTATATATTATTTGGTAATTTTACAAAAAGTTATTATTAACTTATTGGACTACATTACAAGACCTTTATTTTTTTCATCTTCTTTTAAAAATGTTTTAATGTAAATAAATTACATTACAAAGTGTGCCTCAATACTTTTATCCCTAAAGTACATGTCACAGCATAAATCTGGATTTGTTGAATTACGTAAGCAAATTGTCATATTTGTATTCATATGGCGCTCTCCAGGTATGTCTCTGCATTGTTGTGTGTCATTAGAACACTGCCTCCTGTCATTGAGCTGTCATTATTGCCGCACATCATGAACTTCTCCTGGCTGCTGGGGCTGACCTCCCGTTTCAGCGGGTTTGTGCCACTGGTGAATCTAGTTATTATCGTGTTAACATCTGTGTCTATGGTGGCTTCCGATCTAGAGTAGAACCTGCGGAGGCCCTTGCGGAAGTGAATAGTGAAGAGACCGTAGATGAGCGGGTCCAGACAGGCGTTGACCAGCCCGAAGATAAACAGGAGGTGGGTCAGTGAGTGGGAGACCTTCCCTTCCAGGTGGTCTGGGAAGAACCAGTACCACAGACCCAGCAGGTAGTAGGGAGTCCAGCAGATGATGAAGGACAACACGATCACAATGCTCATTTGCAGGGTTCTCATGCGAGCCCTGGGGATGTTGTTCTTGGAGCAGCGCAAATGTACTTCACTGGAAGATACTGGCAGGAAGGAACAAATTCAATCAATACAACTTGAATTGGAAATGATTAATCATAGAACTCACTGTCGTCCTTTTTCAGGCGCCTGGAGATCTCACAGAAGATCCTGGTGTAGCACGTGATCATGATGGCCAGCGGCAGCAGGAACAGGCACGAGAAGGTAAACATGTTGTACGCTGTCTCATGCCAGCGTCTCCCGAAACTTCCCCATGTGGTGCACTGCGTGAAGTTCTCGGGATGCTTGATGGTCACGTTGTGGAACAGGAATATCTGCGCAGGAAAACAAAACCTATATACTATAGTTCTTTCCTTCCAATATGAAAGATTGAAGCTTGATTAATTACAGTGTCATGAGTAAAGTGGCCATGAACTCTCCTGATCTCTACATCTCGTCCGTGTTGGCTCACAAATTGTTTAAGAGAGCATCGGGGGAATATTGTGACAAACATGTCAGGGGCAGAGGTTATGCAAAATTAAAAAGGTTCTTGCACTGCCATACAGCAATGCAGAATTCATTTTCTCCTCCACATAGCACTTTCAAACCACTGTATTTAATTTACCATAAAAAATATATATATATTTAAAATTTATATATGATACAATACAATATGAATAGATGGGGATCTACTGTACTGAGAGCTCACAGCAAGCTAACTTTTATAAATGATTCAAATTCACTTTTTGGGGGTTTTATCATGAGACGACATGGTGGTATCACTGGTGACAACCCCATGATACAGAGACAAGCCTTAATGCAGGTAAAAATATACATAATTCAGGCTGAAGAGCAGCAACAGGGATCGAGCTACTGACAGACTTACAAGCACAAATAATGCTCAGTCACATACAATACACCGACAACGAAGAAAATCAGAGGCAGGGGCTGGTGCTAGCAGAAAAAAAAACAACAAAAAAATAATTTGCTGGCTTCTCCTCTGGGGAAGGACATCACTGATGAGCACCTTCCAGCTCACACACGCCCAAGTGCCGCCAGTATGACATTTCTATGTACTGTATTTTCTTGTCTGATTAGCAAGAATAAAGATGTCACACTTACATTAAAGACATTCTGCAACATTATATTATTGGCCACATGCTGACAAATAGGCAGGCACCATGATCCACCTCAGTGTGCGCTCAGATGGTGGGAGGGACTTGCACACTAAGCCGATAAGCCATGCTCACGGTCGCCTCTTAGGTTTCTTCCCTGAATTTGATCAGAAAATCTCCAAATTCAGCGATTTAAAAAATTTTTAAAAAATGATTGGAATCATACAGAAAAAATACTGTAAATGTATAAAACAGTTCAATGGACAAATATTAATATTTATTTTGTTATTATTCATTTTTGTAGTTTTCATCATGACATCATGAGGCTCTGCCTCACCTGCCTCCCCTGACCGCACGTCACTGAATGTAGGTCAGTATATCTGAACAAAACATCCACACCTTAGCTTTGTGTCATACGTGACAAAGCAATTTAGTGTAATGTCTAATAGTATATCTTAGGGATATCACGAGACACCCAACTCATGATGCACGAGATTGGGTCCACGAGAACAAGACGAGGCAAAATTTTAACATTCATTTGAAGAAAAGTACAATGAAAAAATATGACTGGACAAAAAACTTTTTGATTTAACCAAGTCACAAAACAATGCAGGTGCGTTTTGAAATGTCCCGCAAACTGAAGCCCAAAGATATTGTCAACATTTTTTGACACCAAATAAACCATAAAGAATAATATATACATATGTTTAAAGACAAATCTTTGTGTTTTTATTAGTTAGTAGTATCAACATTTTAATTTTTTGCAGTTACATTATGCCTTTTTGCTCTATTTTTCCAGTTTTGCTGGGTTTTTGTTTATTTTATTTCTGCAATGAGCCACGTTCCATGGATGGCCCCTGCGCCACACTTAGGACACCAATGCATGTTTTTCCATGAAGGCAAGTGTGTCCAAGCTCTGCCTTCTTGACTCTGTTGGTCAGGGGCTGTGTTGCATTATGGAGGGGTTTTTACAGCTTTCAAACATGCATTGCACATCAGTATAAGATGAAGCGGGTACTTTAGCTTTGTTGATTGCTTGTATTTAATTACCGAATAAATGTACAATGCAAGAAACACTTAAATGCGCACCCTTACTTGCTAAATATATTGACCTTGTCACTAAATTGTCAACACCGATCTCTTTTATGTATGACGTGTGTTATGAAACACAACCGGTGATCGCAGGTGCTTGAAAGTTGTTGCTCAGCCGAATGTAATGAGCGTCATTAGAACCACTTGGTGATTAAAGGTGCGAGTCCGAACATCTACGTGGGTTAATCTGACAAATCTTAAGTAAAATTTATCAAATGTAGAATTTTTACAGCTTCCACTTAGACATCAAGAAGCAAGCAGCTGTTCAACAGACAAGGAAAAGACAGCCACACGCTGACGCCGATGGTGTGAACACTGAGGTAGGTTGGATTGCAAGGTGTGCCTAAAGCACGTAATGTGCGCTTCCAATAATGCCTTGCACACTGCCACTTCCATATCACTGTATTGTCATTTATAGTAACCATGCCTCAGTTCACAGTCTGATTAGCTTCTGGCAGCTTTTCTCCAAATGAGAAATCTCTCCATGTCTTAATCTTTAAAACCCTCTGGATTAGAACATCCCTAGTATATATCATTAATACAGAATTTTCTTTTCAGTAAACCAAGGGCCAATAATGCTGCTTTAGACACCTCCGATGTATGTGCAGACAAGTGAAGGATGATTTTATATCTAATACACAAGAAAATCATCATTTCTAAGAGTAAATGCTGGATTTAGCCAGTGACATCTGTGTACACTTTAAATGTTTTATGCCATATGTCTCATGGCTTAAACATAAAGGCAACCTTTGGTTTGCTTTATTAAAATATGACTGTGTACTGCAGCGTCTTAACTATCTATGAATATGATGATATCATAGCTTTGCTTGTTTGGCTCTATGTGCAACAAATTCGAGATACCCATCCATCCATTTTCTATACCGCTTCTTCCTCATTAGGGTCGTGGGGGCATGCTAGAGCCTATCCCAGCTGACTTCGGGCGACAGGCGGGGTACACCCTGGACTGGTTGCCAGCCAATCGCAGGGCAAATTCGAGATACATTTCTGGTATTTTGTGCTCAAAGGTGACCCGGAAAAACAGTCAGGAACTCAACATATTTTCAATACTGTGGAACCTCGTTTTTTTGTTATTTTTCTCCAAAAGGTCTGACGAAAAACAAAACATACGACAACTGAGACAATTTTTCCCATCGGAAATCATGTAAATACAATTAATACCTTCCAGACGCCTAAAAGAATTAATTAAAAATACATTTTATAGAGAATAATTATAGTTTTACATGCAGAAAACAATGCAAAATAATTATAAATGACGAATGAATGTAACAAATTGCTGGCACTCGCCACGTTCTTTGGCCCCATGATGAATGTAACAAAGTGCTGGGACTCTCAACGTTCTTTGGCTCCATGGCGGGTTATTTAGCAGTCACACTGAATAAGAAAATGCACGGACAGTCACTCAGAAACATATAGATTGCTTTGTTTGGGCACTCGATTTAGCAGAATGATACAGCACAGGGCAAACAGAGTAGTTTGTTTCGTGCACTATTAAAAATTGAGACAGTGTACAAAAAACTAATTTGCGACAAAAACCAAATGAGATCTTGGGTGTATGAAAACCATGTGACTGTCTTTCTATACACATGAGTACACCAATGGCATGACAGGTACAATGGATGATCGAATGATGAAGTAATGTTCTTGTTTGACCTTTAGAAGCTGACCTGCAGCCAGCAAGCTCACCTGTGGGACGGACAGCAAGATGCTCATGGTCCACGCTGCCACCAACATGAACCTGTTCCTCTTCCTGGCTTCTTTGATGGCCAGGGGGTTCAGGATGGCCGACTGGCGGTCCAGACTGATAACCACAGTGACGAAGGCACCGGAGTACATGGCTTGGAGCTTGAGGAACATCAGCACCCGGCAGACAACATCTCCCGCAAGCCACTGTAACGTGATGTTCCACACGGCGTCCACCGGCATCACAATAAAAGTCACCAGCAGATCGGCCAGCGTCAGGTTGATGATCAGCACCCTGACGTGGGACTTCCGTTTCCCGTCCACATAGGCCGCCCTCAGCACAGCCAGATTGCAGAAGGCCGACACGCCGCACAGGATGAAGGTGATGATCACCCGGACTTTGGCGGCCGTGGTGAAGGTGGGCAGCTGCAGGACGTTGTCCAGGCACCTAAAGGAAGAGACATTACAGCTGGCGTTGCCGGGCTGAAGGTCTGCGCTCAGTTGATGCATGCTAGCAGCCATTTTCCTGAGGAGGTGGCATTCTGCTCAACCAGTGTGAAGGTCAGTGCTGCTCACACAAAGAGAAACATCAAAAACATCCATGAGTCACAACCTGTGCGCTGGATGCAAATCATCTCATGTCATTTGTGTTACAACACAACGACAAACGTTTCATGAATAATTCATATGGAAGCCATGTTTTGTATGAATACAGTACATAAAAGCACCCATATCAATTTTAAATAAGTCTCTGACCCCACAATAGTATATTGGAAGTGTGTGGTTCTAGCCTTGATGCTGAAATGTAGACACTTAAAAAGTGCTTTGAGCAAGCCCGAATTGGAGCACATCCATTTGTGTTTCTGTAGCTTTAATGCTAGTGAGCTGTGTGTCTCCGGCAGTATGTGGCTCCAAAAAGAGGTATTGTGCATTGTAACTCTGTACTTGTCCAACGTAATAGATGCCATATATCCAGTGTTGGGTAAATTACTTTAAAGAAGTACAGTAATCCCTTGTTTATCATGATTAATCGGTTCCAGACCCAACCATGATGAGTGAATTTCCGCTCAGTAGAATTTTCATAGTTAGAGCATAGAAAACCTCTTAATGACTGTCTAAATATGATTTTCTTATCATTGTTAGAGCCCTATAGATATGAAATAACACCCCTATACCCCTTTACACTAATATTACCCAATATACTGTGGAAGCTATAATCAGAACATAAGCCATTAAGACATAAATAAGACTTGTGCTTGTGTGTGTGTTTCAATAAATGTCAATAAATGTTTCAATATATGTCGCACGTGTGGACAGGAAGTGACCTTGGGGATTCAGAGTTGAGTTTTAGCTGAAGTGCAGTCACAATAGTAGCCTGTGTTATTATTGTTAGTGACAGGTTCCCAAGATAGCTCGCAACAACTGAATTGGTTGAGAAATGTGGAAGTAGGTAGAACTCTTTAGATCAAAGGCATTTTGCATTCCGGAAGAAAAAATGGGGGAATTTTTATTTTGTGGCAAATGGCACGAATCTCCTGACTTTGTTGAATGAGTTGATGTTGGAATGAGGTGAGAAACGTGGCAGTAGTAGTAGGTCATTAGTTTTAGTGAAAAGGGTGAATTTTGGGGAAATTTTGAATTTTGGATCGCCCCCAAATTGAATCAGTTCTTCCATATCCCATTTCCGACAATTCCTGAAAATTTGATCCCAATCCATTCCGAACTTTTCAAGTTATTTTGAACACAAACAGACAAACAGATAAAGTCTGGCAAAAACAGAACCTCCGCGCTGTGCTTGGCGGAGGTAAAAAAGTAACTTTTGCATAATAAGGGGCATTGAAGTGCTATGATCTTGCTGTTATTGCATCATTGCGTCTGTGTCCATAATGTTCTTGCAGAAAAAGGCCAATAATCCTGCAGAATTGTATTAGCGTAGTTGTGTTCATTGCAAGCTTATGCCTCATTTGATGCACAAGCGTGAAGCCTCCAGTGAGCAACACTTTACTGTCTTGTTATTTGCATAATAAGGCATACTAGCATTGATTTTGAATGCGGGCCAAATGATGTGCATACTATAAATGTTTTAATGACGTAACAGTATTAACATTCAAAGCCAAAGACACATAAAATCATGCCAAGAAAATACATACCGATACATTGCTCTAATAAGACCTTTGACGCCACATGAAATATCAGTGAACTCTGCACTAAAACAATTACTTTAATGACCAAATTAGCTTAATCAAAGTGATTTAGGAATCAAATACCATGATATATTTTTTATATAAAATGCAATTAGAATTTTAAAAACGTATTGTATCATTTAATTTATTAAATTATAATTAAATAATCTGGTGATCATAATTCTAATTGAATAAATTTAATGTATTACATATAATTCTAATTATAAGCACACAACGACAAAAAGAAAGTGATACCGCACTGATGTAATGGATGTGATTTCTGCTGTCATTAATGGTTTTAACAATTAATATTGATCTTTCCATCTACTAACAGTAACAAATGACATTCAATTTATTGTTATTACACATGTACAAGTACAGGGTAACAAAAACTTATCAAGCATCCAATCCAGAATTGCATTGAGAATAGTAATTCTGTATGTATGTACATCTCAACTATACACTCAATTACTGCACATTTATAAATAACATGTACAAAAAGTACATCAACTTGATAAGTGTCACCTTGTTTTGTGTAACGACACATGCAAGGGATTTAAAGTAAAACATAGTTTTTATAAAACTGTGCACATTAATTAAATTATACTGCGGTCCCAGTGTGCATTAAAATATATTCTGCATATGTATAAATGTCAAGCGCAGTCAGAAAATGTAAGATGTTGTACTTACTGTCTAGAAATTGGCTTTTGCTCATGTCTTAGAAAAAGAGAATAAAGATATTGTGTAAATGTTGAATCCTCCAATGTAAGCAGCCTCTTAAAGAAGACAGCCCAGCATGAGGCGCTCCTCCTTGAATGCATGCATGCATACACTGTGACTGTGTCCTTCCTCTCCATGCTGCCTGTGTGCCAATCAGAGCAGAGCAAGGTGTGGTCTCACCTCAAGCCAGTGCTTCTCAAATAGTAGTGCGGGCCCCCCTGGGGGGCGTGAGAGCCAGGGAGTACTTTAAATTCTACTGCAGATCTGCCAACATGTACAAATGTATTGTACTCAACATGCAATTTGACTCTTGAATGCGCTCTATTAGTAAAAATGTGAATGAGAAGATGATTTGTGCCTGTTTGTGATTTTATAGGTAATATTTGTACCTACAACGGAAAATGCGGGGCTTTGTTCTTATTCACAAATAGGAAGTGGATGTTGGTAATTTTTATACAAATGTGCAATTTTATGACATAGCACCAGCAGGGAGCGTGTACTTGGCATGCTGTTCCCCATGAATTGAGTGATCATTTCTCTACAAAAAGCCTTCTCCAAAGGTGTTTCAGAGAATTGGGCAGTACATCCAGCTAGCCTCATAACCACAGACTGCACATTTTGGAGTGGCCTTTTATTGTGGCCAGCCTAAGGCACACTCGTGCATTAATCATGCTGCCTAATCAACATCTTGATATGCCACACCTGTGAGGTGGATGGATTATCTTGGCAAAGGAGAGGTGTAACATCTGGTAACATCTGAGTGAAAGTCGGACGAGAGGTGACGGGGATTAATGAAAGCTCCTTTTCAACTTCTTCCCGCACATTCGTCCTCATTTCGCCATGAGAATGCAACAAATGTGAAGGGGACCATCTTGGGCGATTACCTCATCTAAAGTCATTGACACCGAAGCACTTAATGACACACTGGCCAAAAGTACTGGAACACCTGCTTCCAATCTCTTTGTTGTTGTGTTTTTTGGTAAATGATATGAATGTCAGTGGCGGATAATAGGAGCACAGACTAGCTGAAGGTGTGCATTATTTTAACAATGAAATAATACAATACTCACAATTCCAGAATAATACATTGAGATGAAATTCAAAAATATACAGTACACAAATAAATAATAAAAGATGTGCAATTGTTGCACGATATAAATAATTAAATGACATGTAAACAATCAAAATGACATAATGCAAGTAATAATTTTATGTAAATACAATTAATAAATACATCATAAAATAAATACATAAATAAATTGGAAATGTGCCCTTTTTAGGTTGTGGCAGTACTGCACATACACAGTTATTTGTTAAATGTCAGCTAATTTTACTGACATTGCGTAATCATACATAATTTGTTTGAAACAAGTTGTCCATACAGTTATATCTCCGCATCTGCTGACTAAAAATCTGACAAGGGAGTTTGAGGTGCACTCAGAACTTGCTTATTTTTTGCAGTGTTCAATCACCGCCGTGTCATAAAAACAACATGTCAAAAGATAAGTGCACCGTGTTAAGTTCATGAAAAATAACGGCAAATAAAACCTTGCACTCCCAAAACATCCACGTCAATGATAGCAGTCCTGATGATTGGACACCACACTCCCCACGCCGATTACCACAGGTGATGGTGGAAGACATGGAAGGTAAGTCTTTTTATTGGGCTTCCTGTACTTGATCAATATTTTCTGTGGAGCAGAAATTGTGTGCATATTTTGCAAACAGCGCATCGATATTGTCTTCCACTGAAAATCATTCTACAGATTGCAATTACAGTTCATAGCGGAGTCACTCAATAAAACCATGATAAACATGTCAGGTTTTGGTCCCCTCCAATATCCAGGACCAAATCACCATTCCAGAAAAGACCAAATCTTTTTATCATCACTATACCTCAATAATGTAACAATTACAACCTTGAAATTTCCATTTCACCTCCAACTATTTCAAAACATACATAGAATAGAAGGTCCTTGTGAAGATCTCTGCAGGTTCAGAGAATGTGTCATATTTGTCTTTTCATTTAGCCGAATACGTGAATCAGTTGTTCCTGCAGGTGCACCAACTAAGAGTGAGCCTTATCAACATGAAGAGCTAAATGGAAACGAAAGTTTCAAAAATATAAGTCACACATGATAACAGGATGTTTTTGCAGTCCGCCTGCAGCAGCTCTGTAAAACAACACGTTGGCTATCATTCTGTTATCTCCTTGTTTAATATGCTTGTTACAGGATATGTTTGGATGGATTAATTTCCCTGGTTGCATTCACAGTAGAGGATGAAGAGGTGTTCGCCGCCTGCAAGGTAGGGAACACGCTGACCTTAAACACATGTCACCTTGGAAGCACCGTCTTCCGGTAGCTGCACTAATTGACTATTTTTCACAAATAATGTTTGACACGTACGCAGCCAGTAGTTTATCACGCATAGTCACATTTGTGCCTAAATTCTCCAGCTTCACACGACCTGTCCTAAACCGAGCCTCTTCAGTGAGGCCACCTTGCATTTCCCTCATGCTAATCTCGATGCGGGGAGCGTCATGCAATGTTGCGATGGTGGTTGACTAAAGGTCAGGCAAAATGGGGACCTGATGCACTCCTGATGTGATGAATGCATGTTAAAGGTTACTTCGTACGGCAATTAGACAGATATGGCTTCATCAATTGTCGCTCCAGTACTCCCCCCAAGACTGTGAGGTGCAACTGACTTCCAAGCCTGTTGGCTCTGGACTCCTCACACACATCTTCCTCAGCCTGTAACATTGTTAGTGAACGTACCGCATGTTAGCTCATTAGACTGGAAGATTTTGTCACCGTGCAACACGGCTCTTCAAGGCGTTAACAATTGAATTCTTTTAATCGTCCTCTTAGTGCCTCATTTACATGCTATACCAAACGGTCGCATAGAGGGAAGGATATCAAGTGTTTGCCCTCTTCCTGATTTCATCAAACAAATTTAAATACTAGTCAGTATACAACTGAACACAAAATCCATCCAATCCATTCATCCTCATTAGGGTCACGGGGGCATGCTGGAGCCCATCCCAGCTGACCTCGGGCGACAGCCAATCGCAGGGCACACACAGACAAACAACCATTTACACTCACACCTGTGGGCAATTTAGAGTCGCCAATTAACCTCACCTGCATGTTTTTGGGAATGTGGGGGGAAGCTGGAGTGCCCGGAGAAAACCCACGCACACACGGGGAGAACATGCAAACTCCACACAGAAATGCCCAAGTGAGAATCAAACCCAGGTCTTCCCGATCTCCAGGCTGTTCCTGTATTGGCCAACGTGCTAACCACTAGACTACCGTGCGGGCTGAACACAAAATGCAGTTTTTAAATGAAACTCTTTATTATTAAGGGAGAAAAAAAATCCAAACCTACATGGCCCTGTGTGAAAAAGCACCCCCACAATCTGAAGCAGGTCACAATCAATTTTTATCAAATAAGATGAAAGAATTATAAAACCTTTTAAGTAGAACACATCTAATTACCTGAGACAGCTCATTATTACGAAATTGTGGGCGTAACTTATCATGCTCTGATCCACCAATCAGGACGAGGGGGCCTGCCTCTTTGCTCTGATCAACCAATCAGAACTGGGGACCTGCAAGCTGGCTTTGAGGCAAACTAGAAGTCAAATCAGAAATCTGATTGGCTAAAAAAAAGCATTTTAAAAAAAACGGCCCCATTGCTACTGTGGATGTGACAGCGATCTCGACAGGATGCCTGGAAATTTGATTCCGAAAGCCCTGAGCAGATTACACTGATATGGCAACATTTGATTGGGCAAAAAAAATCTAACGTACACTACTGGAAGCACTGCAGCCAAGAAACACGCTACAAAATGAAGATAATAGACTGTTGGGATTCAATTCATATTATTTAATGGAACAAATACTATGATTTTAGTTAGAAATGTTATCTGTGCTTCTAATAGTGGTTAGGCTAGCAGAGAAGGCTTTGCTGCCTTTCACTGCACAACTGAGTATAGTGGAATTTATTTACATTGGAGGTTTTGGTTAATGGTAAGATGTTAAATATGTCTTGAGTAGGAACGCTTTCATTTCATGCAAGAGGACACACCTGGGCAACGAAACATTTTTCTGGTCAGTGTGAACTTGAGCTTGTTCATACTCGACTCCACTCCACGAGAGGGACAGGTTCAACAGCCGCCATTCTTTCCGTTTTTTGGTTGTTTCTTTAACTTCTTTGCCTTTTATGATGGACTATCTTAGGAGCTTTCCCTCTAATTTCACTTGACATCTACGACTACACTTGTTTGACCCCATCTGTCCGAGCCAGCGATGACTGCAACCGGATAGGACATCACGTGAAACCCAGCAATACACTAGAATCAATTACAAAACAGTCAGTACTTGATTCATTCATTTCTCCTACACCCAACAGTCTAGGAGTACTTCAGTCTGGGAACTAATTATCCATCTGTCTTTGAGCACTTGTTATATTATTTACACTAGTTCGTCGTTGAATTAATTCATGTGAAATAGACGTCCGATTATATCTCGCGCCAAGCAGGCTTATTGGCCATTAGCTAATTGGCATTGTGAGGCCTTATACTGTATTGCCGCGAATGGCTGATTTCCAGGGCCCGTGCATTTGTGGAGCTGCTCTGGCACAACTACAGGGATAAGAGGCAGAAAGCAAACATCCCAGGGAGAGATCGTGAGCACTGACAAGAGGGCAGAGCATGAAAAACAAGCTTAAGATGCCATATGTTTGGAAGTGACTCGTTGACTGACAACAAGAACTTGAAAAGATCAGTACAATGTGCATCAGCGGATTTTTAACTGTGGAAACAAAATTGTTATCCAGCCGTTATCATCAATATAGGACATATTAAAGATGACCCAATTCCTCAAATGTACCTCCTAAAAAAGAGGCACATGATATCGCTGGCTGTTATTTGAAATATCCCTAAAGTAGCTAGGATCTAGTCTTAATAATATAAGGCAATTTAATTGTTTTATTCTAAATAACTTGTGGTGGTCTTGAATTTGTTAATCGTTATGGCCAGAAACACTATATTGAATATTTGAAACAATTCACAGTGCCTTGCTTTTTCCACATTTTGTTATGTGACAGCCTTATTTCAAAATGACATAAATTCCATAATGACAGCATGAAAACATTTTTGTTAATGTTTTAATTTTAAACTAAGGAATAATATGTACATAAATGTATAAACTGTGAATACTTTCCAGATGCTCTTAATATGATATGTAATGGTTGTTACATGGAAAATGCAAACGTTTAACTTGTTGGAAATGTTCAAAAAAATTCTAAAATATTATTAAATGTCAGAATTCTTTATATGCTATCATATTATATCGAGATTAAAAGAAATGATCATTTGTTATAAAAGTATTTTAATATCCACTCACACAGTAACTTAAAGCCTTCTGTTCATGTGTTACCGATAAACAACAGTAGGGGGCGAACTCGCCACGTACTTTCTTGATGCCTGACAGGTGTTAACACGAAGCGAAGAAGAAAGTCATTAACTTGTATTAGTGCTGAGAGCTCAAAGGGCAGAAATACACCTTTTTGTGGCTAAGCGAGTGTTAAAATTTTTAAAGTTGGTTTCAACTTTAATACAGACATTTCGTGGCAATGGAGAGTCCGGTCGGCATAATGAACACAAACAGCGACATGTTTGGGTTCTTACCGTTAGCATGCTAGTTCATATCATAGCGGCTAGCTTTGGCCAAACAACGAACTGCTGGGAAATAAAATGTCTGTTCGGCGAGCTTTGGTGGACTGTGTTGTGTTGTCTCCCCAAGATGCATGTGTGTTGTATCCGTGCTGCCGAGGCTGCTTCACCAGAATGGATGTTACGACGCAGGACAGGGCAAGGTAAGCATCAAAACAAAGTTATGCTAGTCGTGTCAGTCTTGCTGGTGAAATGAGCTGCTACATTGAATTTACTGTCTTTTTTGTTTAATGTGTGTCCGTACGGCAGATACAAATGTTCCAAGTGTGGTTACAGCTGTTTTAAAGAACAACTAGAGTACAGATATCGCCTCTCCCTGAGGGTGACCAGAGACAGAAGAATATTTGGAGTCACAGTATTTGGCAGCTGCTTGAACCCGTTCTTTGGCGTCCATGCAACTGAGTTTCAAAGGTGAGCACAATGAAGTAAGTTTTCTGAGCTTTCTAGAACTTTACCATTCGTCTGTGGCGTTGTAGGTTGGTGGAGAATGGACCGTCTGAGACGTCAACCAGATCCAAATTGCTGGCGAAGGCGGTAGAGGACTGTTTTATTGGCAGACGTCTCGTCTTTGGAATGAAGGTACAAAAATAATTTTTTGATTTTTAAATGTAATTTAATCTTCAGTATATTTATTGAACAAGAGGCCCACAGTTTACTGACAAGTTAAGTTCTGATGACGTGTTGTAAGCTCAGTTTTAGTGTAAGTGGGAAATTTACACCTAAATGAAGTCATTCGCACTGTACACAGAACACATGACAGTGATAAAAAAAAACGTTATTGCTGTGGGCGACATGACGAAGGACGGTAGGTTGGCGAGGCAGAGTGGGGGCCACGTTGTATTCTTCCGCCACTGCTCACGTAACTAGTTCTTGATGGAGTCTTGTATTTCCAACCAAACCGCTTAGGACCAAACTAAGTTTGCAAGTAATTCGCAAGCTCAAAACGTCATAACACAAAGTTGTAAAACGAGGACCGCCTGTATTTGAGCCTCTTCTCTGTGCTCTGCAGGTGACAGATTGTCAAAGTCGTCCGTGGTTAGAAGATCATGTTCCAGGTGGTTCTGATTGTCAAGACATGGTCCAGTTCACGGCCACTCAGATGATTTTCCCTAAAGCCACAGGCATGGAAGGCTGCTCTGTCATTCGCTATTATCAACAGCTTCTTCAGAGAGCTGCAGAACAACAGCGGGAATCTGCTGATTCCAACCAGTCCTACACATTCCCGACCACACCCTTGATTTCTCAAGATTCATCAGCCAGCAGCTTCAATGTCACGCTTTCTCGACTCCTGCCACACTCTCTGCAAAGGTAATGATTTCCTTTATGCCATGGGCTTGTTATTCATTTGAATAAATATGAGCACCTAACAGCTACCTTCAATGTAACCAAACAATTGCAGGAGACCCTCTCCGTTACTTTTGGATTGATGAATTTGTTATGCACTATTCAGTATACCATTCATCTATTTTCTATGCCGCTTATCCTCATTAGGGTCGCGGGCATGCTTATGTCAGCCAGAGGTCGGGATCATTCTGTTTGAATGGGTTGAACATTGAAGCTTTATTCTTGTCCACTCACAGTCGCTATGATTTGAGTCTGTATATTAATTTGAAAGGGAAAGTTTAACAAACATAATAAAGCAGTATCCAAAGTACAAAAATACATAAAACCAGCGATGAATCCACATTTTTGGAGGAATCCCAAATCTCTCATCCTGATACGCACATACATTGACAGGTTTTCACACTGAGGAGATTGGAACACCAATATAAATTGCATCTTCAAGATTAAACACTCTTAATGCACAACATAATCGTCAAACTAACTTAGTTATTTATATAACTCACACAGCGCAATGAAGAACTTCATGCTGTCACCTTCCTTCTTTCTGCTCTGACAGTGTGCTCTGAGGCATCCAGGCGCATTTGTAATTTTGCGGGATGTTTTTCTTTTTTTATTCACGTACCCCCATGACAATTGGCGTACCCCACTTTGGGAACCAAGGCTCTATATTATGCTTATTACTGCAAAATAAAATCTTTTCTCATTTAGTTAGGACAGAAATGTCAAGAGATTCAAGATTCAAGAGAGTTTTATTGTCATGTGCATGGTAAAACAGCAGTTATACCATGCAATGAAAATCTTATTCTGTTCATTCTCCCAAGAAAAGAAAGAAAACAAATGAAAGAATAAGAACATAAGAAACATAAACACATAAACATATATACCAATAAATTAAGCAACAACAACAGACGAGACATTAATACAAGTAAATAATACAAATAAATAAATAAATAAAGTGCTATGAGTGTGTGCGTGTGTTGCGTGCGGCGTGTGCGAGTGCTTCGTTGAGGAGCCTGATGGCCTGTGGGTAAAAACTGTTTGCCAGCCTTGTGGTCCTGGACTTCAAACTCCTGTAGCGTCTGCCTGACGGTAGGAGTGTGAATAGTGAGTGTTGTGGATGTGTGCTGTCCTTGATGAGGTTGTGTGTTCTTCGTAGGACTCTAGATTTATAAATGTCTTGCAGTGTGGGGAGGGCTGCCCCAACAATGTTCTGTGAGGTCTTGATCACCCGCTGGAGTGCCTTCCTATCACGTGTTGTACAGTTACCGTACCAAACAGTGATGGAGGCGGTAAGGACACTTTCGATAGTGCATCTGTAGAAGCAACTCAGGATTGTGGTGGACATGCCAAATTTCCTCAGTCTTCTCAGGAAGTACAGTCTCCTTTGGGACTTCTTCAGAATTTGTTGGGTGTTGTGAGACCAGGTGAGGTCCTCGCTGATGTGTGTGCCAAGGAACTTGAAGGTTTTCACCCTCTCCACCTCAGTCTCATCAATAAACAGGGGTCTATGCGGCTCCTTTTCCCTTGTTCTTGGGTCGATGATCATCTCTTTAGTCTTATCTGTATTGAGAAGGAGATTGTTATCACGACACCAAGCTATGAGGTCCGCCACCTCTCTTCTGTATGATGTTTCAACACCACCAGTGATCAGTCCGATGACTGTAGTGTCATCTGCAAATTTAATGATGCTGGTGTTGTTCTGGGAGGCCACGCAATCGTAGGTGAAGAGCGTGTAGAGGAGTGGACTCAGCACACACCCCTGTGGGGTCCCAGTGCTCACAATTCTTGAGCTGGATGTGCGGTTGTGGACTCTGACTGACTGGGGCCTGCCTGTGAGAAAGTTAAACACCCAGTTACAGAGGGAGGGAGACAGGCCAAGTGTGAGGAGCTTATCTGTGAGTTTGTGGGGGCTGACTGTATTGAATGCAGAGCTATAGTCTATAAATAGCATTCTGACGTATGTGTCCTGGCCCTGTAGGTGAGAAAGGGCTGTGTGGATGGCAGTGTTGACTGCATCATCCGTGGACCGGTTCTGGCGATATGCAAACTGTAGAGGGTCCACGGTTGCCGCCGGGATGCTCTTTTTGATGTGGGTCATGACTAATCTTTCAAAGCACTTCATAACAATAGGAGTGAGTGCTATAGGGCGATAGTCATTCAAGCAGGTCACGTTGCTCTTCTTGGGTACGGGCACTATGGTGGTGGACTTAAAGCAGGTCGGTACAGATGCTTGTGCAAGCGACAGGTTAAATATGTCAGCAAGCACATCAGCTAGCTCTGATGAGCAAACCCGAAGTGCACGTCCTGAGATGTTGTCTGGCCCTGCTGCTTTTCGTGGGTTTGTTTTGTTTAGAACCCTGCGCACATCAGCTGATGTCACCATGAGAGGTGAGTCCTGTGTGCTCCCCAGGTTCAGCCACCCTCTCTGCTCATCAGGAGTTTGGGTATCAAAGCGGGCATAGAACTCATTCAACTCATCAGGAAGTGTGGTTTGGCTGGACGTGGCTACGCTACTCTGCTGTCGATAGTCTGTGATGTGCTGGAGCCCCGCCCACATGCGCCGAGGGTCTGAGGTGGAATAGTAGCCCTCCAGCTTCTGTCTGTACTGCCTCTTGGCCTCCCGTATGGACCTCCTCAGGTCATATCTGGCCTTTTTGTAGTCATCAGCGGTGCCCATGACAAATGCAGTCGAACGAGCACGTAGCTTAGCCCTTACATCACAGTTCATCCACTGTTTTTGGTTAGGGTATTTTCTGTAATACTTGGTGGTGGTAACAGTCTCTATGCATGTGCTAATGTAGCCAGTAACAGCAGAAGCATATTCATCCAAATCAACAGTACAATCTTCCCTCCCCGCTGCAGTTTTAAACACATCCCAGTTTGTGCAGCCAAAGCAGTCCTGAAGTACTTGATCAGTTTCTTCATTCCATACTTTAACTGCTGTACGTACAGGGGGAGCTTTTTTAAGAAGTTGTCTGTATGTTGGATAAAGGAATATAGAGATGTGGTCAGCCTTTCCAAAGTGGGGTCTTGGAACAGCCTTCAAAGCACCTTTCATGTTGCAGTAGACTTGGTCCAGGATGTTATTTTCCCTTGTGGGAAAGCTCACATGCTGGTAATATTTGGGGAGGACAGTCCTGAGGTTACAGTGGTTGAAATCGCCAGATATAATAAATACAGCGTCTGGGTGTTTGGTCTCGTGTTTATCAATGATGTCATGCAGGAGGCCTAGTGCATTAGCAGTGTTAGCTCGTGGTGGGATGTAAACAGCAGTTAAATACACAGCGCTAAACTCACGAGGCAAATAAAAAGGTCTGCATTTCACCATCAGCAGCTCAATGTCCTGCGAGCAGTGCTTTTCCATCGTCTGTACGTCTGTGCACCACCGTTTGTTTACGTAAACACAGACGCCGCCACCTCTGTGTTTACCAGACGCTAAAGTCCGATCTCCCCGGTAAGCAGCAAATGATTCCAACTGGATCGCCGAGTCCGGTATATCCTCCGTCAGCCAGGTTTCTGTGAAGGTGAGGACACAGCATTCCCTGATCTCACGTTGAGCTGTAATCCTTGCTCGTAGTTCGTCCATCTTGTTTTCAAGAGAGCGGACGTTGGCTAGCAGCAGGCTTGGTAGCGGTGGCCTCGTCGCTCTAGCTTTTAGCCTAGCATGCAGGCCGGCTCGCTTGCCTCGTTTACGCCTCGGATGCTTTGCTCGCCGGGTATTCAGCTCACCAGGTCCGCAGGCTGCTGCGTTCTCCCGGCGCAGAAGAAAGGCAAAGTCTGAGAGGCTAAATGAAGGTTCATGGTGAACCCTGCCGATGTTCAAAAGTGTCTCTCTGTTGTAATGTACTGCGTGAGTGTGTTGAATGTCCAAAATGAACAATAAAATAGCAAAAAATAGAAAAACACGGGAGAGTGTCACAGAGACGTCTGCCACGGAGGGCGCCATCTTTGATCATCAGATTGTACTTGGACAAAACTCTTGTTGCATACCAAAATAACGTGCGGTAAAAATTATATTTCCCTTTTGAAAACACAAACGTGCTACAAAAACATGAGAACATAAAGTCAGGGTGCCTTTGTAAGAAGAATTACTACCGTGTATGACTCCCATTAGCTTGGAGGACTCCATCCATACGTTTCAGCAATGACTCCAATAACTAATTGATAAAATCATCTGGAAATGGATAAGAAAGCAGTCTTGCACCACTCCCAGACTCCATAAAGATTCTTTGGTTTCATCTTCCAAGCCTCCTCCTCCGTCAAACCCCAAACATGCTCAGTAATGTACATGTCTGCTGACTGCACTGGCCAATGCCAGGCGTTTATCATGGTTTTAGCATATGAATTAAACACTCTTAATTGTTGTGGTTGTACTGTTGTAACATGATGCATGCATCATAGTGTTCCTTAGTAGCTAGATCAAGCAGCGCAAGCTACAGCTGCATTAATAAACATTGTTAAATTCCACTCTCGCCCCCATTCTCCATTAGATTGTACATGTTGTGTTTTTTTTACACTTTGCCACTACCCATTTGCATGTGGCAAAGCCAATGCAAGCGCTCATGCAAATATTAACGTCTCATTACAGTCACATTTTCTTCTCCTCCCAGATCACAGCGCCATGACGGCTCCCTCACTCCCACGCCGCCATGGCAACAATCACTGGGACTTGTTACTTCATCTGCCGAGAATGAGGAGGAGGAAAATGAAAACAAGCAAACAGCCTGTCTGATAGGGAAATGCTGCACTGTGAACCATGACACCAGAGAGGAAAAAGGCTCCTTTCTGTCTTCAAAGAGTTCGTCATTTGCTGAATATTCATCAGTCAAAAACATCCTGAACTGTTTGAATCCCTCCCCGTCTCCACAGCTCGACTCTGAGGGCAAAGCCTCTCCACAACCGGACAATTCATTCATGTTGCGATCCTTAGCATGGGATGATTTGCCTCTTTCTGAGAGTCTGGAACAATTTTTGAGTGAGGAGGGCAAATATGTTTATCCGGGTGACACAAAGGCGTCAGGCATCGGGTCAAGGGTGTTAGCGGACATCACCAACAACACAAGTGTACAGTCATCTGGTGGTGACGCTGATGAAGACGCCTACAGTTGTTCACAGGACCTGTTTAGTTTAAGCTCAGCGCTCAACACACAAGAGGAAGCGCAGCCAGGTTTGTACGCTCAAGAGCTGCAAACACATCCGTCTGTGACAATAGTCATTCCAGAAGGTCAGACACCTGCTGGAGACACAGTGACGCCACTTGTTGAATTTAGCCCATCCTCTCAATCCACTCCCATTGTAAAAGTAGACCTATCGTCGTCCTCCATCAGAAACTTCTCAAAAAGACGCTCCAGGAAACACCACTCCACAATCCTGAAAACCCGTGAATGTGACTTGAGTGTTTGGAACATGCCACTGAGCCAATTAGAAGACAGCGAAGTGCTAATCCCCCCCACTCCCGCCGTGACAAATGTCAAGGCAGTCTGCTCTCAGGAAGAAATGCCACCGCATGTACTACACCGTAAAAGAATCCTGTTGGCTCCATCTCTTGCATCATCAAAAAGAGATGGTGTGACCCTCAGTCTTCCAACTAAAAACGATGCAGGAGGCGGCGATAGTAATGAGAAAACTGCTGTTGACTCCCTGGCGGAGGAGGAAGCATGCGATTGGTCCAGAGATCTATTCTCAGATTCTGTCTGAAAGATTCTGACTTGAAATGGAGAGCAGACGCCATTATTTTATTCTTTATCTACTTATTCTAAAGTAGAACACGATGAGGCTGGATTCCTCATATTTGTAACCAATTTCCCTCATAGGTAAAAATGAAAATGAGATGAAACAGCACACATTTCAGACCATTGTGGCATATTTAGCAATTGAGTGTCTGATGCACAGAAATGAAAAGTTGTTGGAAAGGAAAACAAACTTAAGCAGAAGTGGTAGTAAGAGACACTGTGGAAGGCAAATAAACATATATTTCTTCGCCTACAGAGAGGACTACGGATGAAGTGTTTGAATTCAGCAAATTTGAACAATTTTGCACAAACAATAACTGATGATTTCGGTCACACTATAGGAAATGTAAAGACCGTTTCACCTCGGATCCGTTCCAGAGTCCAACTTTGGCCATCATAAGAACTTCATTAACTTCACAGGCAGTGTTTTGAGTTAATGTTTTAACATTTTTAACTGTCATGCAAGTGTAAAAATAAGATGGCAAAAACGTAAGTTTTAACTAGACTGCCAAATGTGCACTTTGTGCATCTCACTTTTTAACGTTCTCTGTCGAATGTAAAATGTGTATATTCCTTTTATGTTCACCTCTGAGGTGGTCCAGCTGAATAAGTCACAAAAAAGGGATTCTTTCTGAACTTAATGGCGATTTTGTGTGTTATGCTGACCGCAGAGGTTTCATTTTATGTTAAATTACGGATTGCAGTACTGTATGTCATTGATGTTTGCCTTGAGCTGTTCTACTCACAGAAAATCAGTTTATGTATAAATCTATATGCACACCTTTTATACAGCGTTCACATGCGATGAGGAAGTGAGACTGCAGTCATGCTCACATGCTGCTTGACAATTTTATTTTGGCCACTGTTAAACATGGAGAGACAATACAAACAGACGTCTGCGCTACGTGCATTGCGTAACTATAGTCGCTCAGTCTTGGTGAATAAGGACGATAGAAACAACTGCATGCTAGCAAAGGCTTTTAATAATAAGAGTCACTAATAAAATAACCGCCAATATATTACATATATGAAGCATGGTTATTGACCATTCATGTTCATACATGTAAAAAATAACTACCACTGCACGTGACGTCACTGAAGGGTAAAGGTTGCTAGAGGAAGAGACGTAGGTATGCGCATGCGCATAACCGATTACGTTTCCGGGACTTACTGCGTATGACATGTCACATTGGACATACAGATCGTAAAAATTTACACGCGGTGAGCCGTACGTCAATGTCGCCGCCATATCGGATGTGTCAAGGCTGGGCTGTAAATTAATAGTAAATTGACTTACTTTAATAAAGCGCCTTTCTAGAAATACATTTAAGTTAATTCGTTAAGTTTTTGGTGACTAACTGTTTCCCAAGTATATTAGTGCGTGTGTGAATGTATACACGAGAGGAAATAAATTTCTTTGTAGAAAGGCGCTTTATGAATTTAGGTACATTTACATTAGCGCAGCCTTGACACATCCAATATGGCGGCGACGTTGACGTAGGCACAGCGCTCGATGCGGCGTCTGTCTATGTCAATGTGGATTGTCTGCGGCAGAGTCATGTGACGTGCGTCGATACCGGAATTGCATCGCTGACAAAATCTGTTTTCATCACCCAACTACTATGACGACGATACGACGCTCGTGAATGTTTTTTTTGGGGGGGGGGTTACACAGTAGCTTGACGTTGTTGTGAGTAGTGAGTACTAGGACGCCGTTGAAATGGAAAGAACTACCATATTAGTCGCTTTGGTATTTATCGCCGTCTTCGCCACCCAGGTAAGTGGATGGATAGAAAGTACTATAATTGGGGCTGTCTACCGACAGGCCTGATTTCACTCATACTATATACGCTGTAATCATATGAGTACATTGTACTAAGCAGCCGTTTTGTTGTAGTTACGTGTACATTGTAAAAGTTAGCACAGTAAAAGGACTGCAAAGTTCACGCTGTTCACGTGTTATCGCCAACGGAATCTCTAATGTTGGGTGTTATCAGTATTAAGTGGCATGAGAAACACGGCATGGTCATGTTTTATTTGTTTCGGACATGCTTTAACAAGCTATAACATCACATGATGTTTGTCAGATATAGTAACTGGACGTTTGTCATTGTCTTGTAATGACCAGGTTGGTTTTCCCAAGAAGAGATCAGACGGACACACTTTTATGTCGTTTAAATCTTTTAGTGAAGAAAATGGCCCAAGTATAGCGCTGGACTCCCGCTCGCATCAGCAGGCAGTCCTTAAAACTAGGAAGTGGCTAAACTAATATCCGTAGTCCTTCCTGATTGGATCAGTATGTAATTATATATATTGGTATTTAACTGACTCCAGTTTGTGTTCGTCAAATGTGCATGGGTGTATGCTAGTGTGCAGCGGGCGTGATAAGGTTGTCAGGCAACCTGTCTGTGTAAAAGTGAAAGTGGAAACAGTGCAATCCTAGAATAATTCCACAGTACTATATTATCTAATTCAAATCGTTCCTAATTGTGGTTTTAAGTTCCATAACATACATCAGACTGCATCATTAGTTAGTCATTTTCGTTGTTGTCTAGCTGTCATCTTTAAGTCCAGTTCCTTGTTGGCTGTGACAACTTGTACTTTGGAATCTCCCTGTTCCCCATTTAACTTTATGTAGACTTTTAAAGTTATCGCTCCAAGAGCCTTGAATTCCCCCCTTCTAGACCCTGTTTGTTTGTGCAGAAAGGAGAAGCTATATTTGTTTCATCTTGTTAATCATATCTCATCTCGTCGTTCATCGTCGTTCATTTAATTGTTCTCTTTAATTGTTCTCCATCGTGAGTTGCTCGGCGACTGCTTTGAAGTTTGCCCGTTAGCGACGGTGAGCTTGGCTTGTTAGCGGCTGGCGGCGGTCGTAAATCGTTTGTTTAAAGCCATACCTCACGCCAGACTGAGTTCAAGCCAACTGTGTAAGCAAGTAATCCTGTTTCTGTGGTCGAGCTCTGTAGTCAGGAAAACTCCACAGGTGATCGCAATGCAGAGCTCGGCCATCAACATCAGCTCTCAACAGGAAGTATATTAGCTGAGATTTGTTTGACTTTGGACAAGTTTTGGTTTTCATCTTGGGACATTTCTGCATTTGCAGTCACTCGGCAGAGCTAAAAAAAATATATTGTGAAATCATCACAATAACAGTCAAAATAATTTAATGTTTGTTACTTGTTTAACATACCAGGAACGTGCCAGGAAAAATAGCCTTTATTTCTTTATGAGCACATCACCCAACGGACGTGCTTTCGTTTTCCCCTAGAGCGCTAAGTATTCTGGGTAATGTAGTACACATTGACATTTACTATCGCAATCGCAATCAACATCTCCGGAAAACCTAGTCGTACTCCGATTATGAATACGTTGAAATTGTAGGTAAAATTGACTTAATAGCAGCGAGTGAAATTGTGTAAATCGAAATCAGTCTGTACAACTCATTTGTCCTGTAGATGTGTACGTGTATTTTTATGGTATATGAAATATCCGGTAGATGTGTATGTGTATTTTTATGGTATATGTATTTCATATCACTGATCTGTATAATATATCTGGATAGCTCATACGTCGCACCCGCCCGTGCAAGCCGCTGAAGCCAAAGAGACGCCATCTTACCACTCACATCTCGACTACATTCGCACAGCGTACGTAGTGTACAAAGCAGATGAAGAGGCTCGCAGAACATCTATATTTTAAATTAAAAAGCAGGGAGATTCTCCCATTCCTTCAAGTAACGCAACCTTCGTCCCTTAAAAACTATTTGATACGTTATTCTGTATCTTTTGGCTATATTAAATGTACTTTTTCCCCTTCCAATTCTCATTGCCTTTGGGACAAAATTCTACTCTGCACCCTGGCTCAGCACTCCCCTATAGCAATGCATAGTTTTACTCCTCCAGAAAGAGATTTTGATTTTAACTGCATATCCCATCCCTTTTTTCCACTAAAATCCATGGCTTTTTTTCTTACTTTGATACAATTCACTATGCTCTTGTCAGTACAAAATATGAATCATCAAAGAGATTGACTTTGGACAAGTTTTAAAATCATTTAACATTTTGCTGATTATTTTTTCTGATTTTTTCTTTTGTTTGTGTTATGAAATAGAAATAACCTCTTTTCTGATATAGAAATATATTTGAACAAAAACCACAGGAATAACATGTGATAACCATAATGTGTAATAACCATAAACACATACACCCACACACACACAGAAAAAAACAAAAACACTGAAACAAAACCATATGCTTTGGGTAAGACAATACGTTGTTTGCAATCTCAAACATACCGGGATGCATGTTCAGTAATATTATTTTCCAGAACATATCATATGAATGAATCCTTTTACGTCAGTCATTCAGCAGCAAAAAAAAAAAAAAAATGTTGTTTATCCAAATGAAGGGTCATGCCGGGTCAATTGTATGCAAACTGGCTTGCTAACTGCACTGTATACAATGCCTGGTAAGCATCATGGAAACACTGAGATTCCCCCATTCCTTCAAGTAACGCAACCTTCGTCCCTTAAAAAAATACATATACTGTATCATGATATAACAAAAAAGTTTGTAAATTTCCTCTTAGCTATTATAGAGCGATATAAACGTATCAATTATGGACATACATTTAATCAGAGGAATTTTACACGATCAAAAATATCTGAGAGATCAACAGTGCAAAACCCTTAAATTATCAATCATAAACCTACATTTCAATCATACTTACACGTGAAATGTTCGTCCACAGCCTTTGAACTGGCGATAGCTGCACATGCAGGCATCTTAAGTCAAAATTTGTGTCCAATCCGAATTAATAAAATAAGTTCACCACGAATGCAAAAGCTTGCCCGAGAAGTGTTTCTTGCGAGTAGCAATATGGCGGCCGTGTGGCTTCACAAGTCATCGCCAATGAGCTATCCAGATATATAATAGAGATCAGTGCCGTCAACTAACGACGTGACTAACCATGTTTTGAAGAACGCATATTTAACCGGTGGTTAGGGGTTAACCAGTGGTTAAAATAACCGAGTTTTGAACAACCGGGCCCAGGTGGTTATCTGCCCATCATTTTCCACGTGCATTTTTTTCTACTAACAAAAAAGATTTAAACTGTATTTAAAATGCAATGCTATGATCGTAAAAAAAAGTGCAAATACACCATAAAACTACTCAATCACAGTAACATGAGTTATATATGTTATTCGTTACTTTACACCTCTGGGGATTTTCCAGTCAAGCAAAACTGAAAAGAACTGCTTCATTCCAAGAGTACATCATCATGCAGTGTTCAGTGTTTGCATACATCATGACGTTGCTTTGTAGCTTTTATTGGCTGCAACTATTTGTTGAACGTTAAAAATGTAACCAAAGATTTGAATGATGTGATTACTTTGAATCCTCAAAAGACTTAAAAGAGCTTCTGCCATTCAAGTTTTGCTTTATTACAGCGTTTTGGCGGCGTGGAATGAATATATGTGCCATTTTGTGGAGATGTTCATGATGAAAACATTTTACAATGAAATACACCACATTATTTATGTGGATTAATGCACCGTGTTCTCGTGGTTTGGATTACCGTAAATGTTTCTCAAATGTTGCCTTTCTCCCAACAGACAAACTGTCAACAGGCGATCCTGCATGTTTTAAATGGAAGTACAGCCCAGGATTTCTGCATTGCTTACAACCACTCGTGGACCCCCCTGCCGCAAACTCTGGATGCTGCTGTGAGCTCCCCACCTTGTACTTTGTCAAATTTGACTTCTGTGTTGTATTATGCAAAAATAATCATCAGGCAAATTTGCTGGTGAAGGTGTTTTGGTTAAAACAACCTCCTGGCCATGACATAAGTACGCCCGACCGTGCCATCTGGATTCAAGATTAAACAATACTACCTTTACAGCCATGAAAACTAGTATTAACAGCGCATGGAGAACCGCACTGCTTTATACTGAGACATGTCAATAGCTACCTCTTGTCTGCGTTGTCACCATTTTGTCATCTCCCATCTTCTCTTGTCCAGGAGGAGTATTCGCTCGTGAATATGACGTCCACCACTCTCTGCAACCAATCAGGGGTCAGGCCGGAGGTGGTCAAAGACAAAGCGATGGTGGTGATGAGGGGAGACTGTCCTTTCAGTCAAAAGGCTCAGGTTGCTCAGTCCCTCGGTGCGAGCGTGTTGCTCATTGCCAGCCTCGAAACACTGGTAGGACGTAATGCTGTCTGTTTATTCGCTCACCGTGCTCGTAATATTGCGAATCACAGTGCGGCCATGTGTCGAAACGGGAAGTTCACACAAGGCCAACCGGTTGTATTAAATGTCAATCTGCTCAAATCTACTCATCTTTTCAGGTCACTCCGTCAGCCGATAACTATTCAGGGGTTCAAATTCCTCTCGCGCTCATGAGGTACGGGGACTTCGTGGAAGCACAGCAGGTCAGACTTCACTTCACTTTGTTTAGTTTTTAGCACCACCCCCGCTGTAAAGACTTTTAATCCCCACATGTCCTCTAAACTAGGGATGCCCAAACTTTTTCCACCAGCTTAGCTTTTGTTTATTAGGTAAAAAAAAACATGTATTAGTGTATATCTAACACTATATCTTATTAATAATGTAATTTTGTCATAAAAATAAACGAGCTGGGGGCCGCACTTCATGGCGCCATTGCATGTTTTTTTTTTTTTTCACTTTCCAGAATGACTCAAACAGAAAGAAGGTTCAATGTTTGTGTTTTGCTAAATGGTCTCATGTTTCAGGTTTTCGGCGAGGAGATGCAGGTGAGGCTTTACGCTCCACGCGTCGGCAGGATTGACCCAAGCCTGGTCATCCTGCTGCTGATTTCGATCATCACTGTAGCCTTGGGCGGCTACTGGAGCAGAGCGTGTGAGAGGTAGACGACAGATACTCAGAGACTGAGTTGCAACAGTGTGATAAAAATAAAGAAAAACAGAGAAAAATAAAGAGAAACAAACCGGCTAAGCTAACTCAGGGGGTATGCGGCGAAAGTGGCTGAACAAACCCAGGCTTTTTGCTTAAGATGCAACTCGACAAAACCCAACATCCACAATCAGACTTAATGGTCCTGTGACGGTGGTTATGAACTTACTTTGTCAAGTCCAGTTTTCGGCTTTGTGCTAAGTGCGCATTCACATGAAAGGGGGGGCGTTTGACATCATATTCTACTTCCGCTGAAAAGTGAAGCGATCCGAGCCAGGGTATTTTACGACAAATGAGTACTGTACGTAATTATTATGGAGCGTTATGAGGAGTTCCCAAAAGATTATGACTGCTAAAAGCAACACTGTCGCCGCCAATACAGCAAGGGAGGACTGCAGGCATGCCAGCATGCAGCACGTGAATGCGCAAGTTAACACTGATTATTATAATAACTATACCCTACTAGTCTTTTCATTTATCAATGCTTAACATTGCACAACTTCGACATATTAACACTTACCCATTTAAAAAATAAATACATTGGAGAAACAACTTTCATTTTTGATTATATAAAACGGATGGATGGAAGTTCATTAAATATTTTTAATCTGCTGTATCTCGTTCTGACCACTAAATGACAGTGTTTTGCGTGTGACGTGTTTTGTAGCGACTTTTTAAATGTTTTTCATTTTTATAATGAAACCAGTGTTTTAATGCAGTTGATCGATGCCTCAGAGTGCTTATTCCTCCAGCAAATGTTGTAATATAAGAAGACTAACAGGCTCAGTACTCGAGCAAGGACTCCGATGACATTTACATCTGCTAACATTATTAATATTTCATATTGCATTTTATTTGTGGTGCTCGAAGTGAGCATATCTAGCGCATTCCCTCGGCTGAAAATGTATCTCACTTATAGATGGATAATATCATTAAAAAATTCCATGTCCCCTCAGGAACCTCGTAGGTTCTAAATAAATGGTGACGCCATCTCCGAATTAGTTAAACAGTGAAACGGTAGCACTTTCATAGTCGGCCATAACCTGGTCCCGGCCATGCTATGAGTTTAGCCTAAGTTACCATGGTGATACTGTATTTTACTGGCACTCTGTTGAAAAAAGTACATGCGATGGAGGCATCACAGTTAAAAAAGAAAAAACACGTATAGAAATGCTCGTGAGCTATACTTTCACAAGATTTGGTGAAGTCACACGTGATTATGGTTTGAACTCCCAAGTTGTACCACATTGTTGGCCTTTTGGGACTTGGGATGCTGGTTTATTGAAAATACAAAAATATTACTGTCATATTTTTCTGTTTGTGGCAGAGATGGTCTAAGTTCAAGTGGGGGGTGTGGAAGTGCCGGATACAAAGCAGACAGTGGAGACCTTTTTCTCGCCTCTCCTCTCAAAGTTGTGATCTTCGTAGCCTTGATGTGTGGAATGATCATCCTCATGTATTACTTCTACAATTATTTAGGTAGGTGAGACATCCTAAAAGGAAACATGTAGTCCAAAGGGTTTCAAATGTTTTATTCTTGTATTTTTACCCCCACAGTTTACATCATCATTGCCATGTTCTGCTTTGCATCTGCTACCGCGCTCTTTCAGTGTTTGAACGCGGTGCTGGAAAAACTGAGATGCCCGTCTGGAAGGTATAAACATCTTTAAGTTCTATTTTGAATGCAAAGAGGTGAAATGTTGTTTATATTTGCTTCTTCCCACCTCTGAACGTAAACCGCGTCTTTCAGTGTTACATTTACGCTCCTGAAAGTGTCTTTGTTTCAACCTTGCAGTCTTTTCCACTTGTTCCCTTTTTCAGCTTCACTATACGAAATACAGACTTGTCAGCGAGGTGTCTCATTTTGGCCGCTGTGTGCATAAGTGTCTCGGTGGTCTGGGCCGTCTACCGGAATGAAGACAGGTACTGTCAAGACACATCGTGGGTTGTTAGAGTTCACAGTATTGCATCATTTATGCTGAGTGCCGAGGAACACTTGCAGGGTCATACAGATCAAAAAAGTAAAAAAAAAAAAAGGTTAATTTGGATGCAGTTGGACACAGTTTTTCAATAGTAAATCATGGAAATCATACATATACATGGGGGTCCGCCCCACCATTTGGGAAGCACTGGTGTACATTAAGGGAATGAAATGCAAAACAAAACTTTGTAGCGTTTGTGTAAGCGGCGTTAATGATTTTTCAATTGAGAAACACAAAAAAATGCTGGCAGGTAATTCTCCACTAAAATTATAAACCCCACCCGTGTTCCAGTTTTGTTTGTCTTGCTTTCTGTGCCACTAAATAAATGAAGTCACTGTTGTTGCACACAGGGCCGCACGGTGGTCTAGTGGTTAGCATGTTGGCCAACACAGTAACAGTCTGGAGATCGGGAAGACCTGGGTTCGAGTTTGCATGTTCTCCCTGTGCGTGCGTGGGTTTTCTCCGGGTACTCCGGTTTCCTCCCACATTCCAGAAACATGCATGTTAGGTTAATTGGTGACTCTAAATTGTCCATAGGTATGAATGTGAGTGTGAATGGTTGTTTGTCTATATGTGCCCTGCAATTGGCTGGCAACCAGTCGAGGATGTACCCCGTGACCCTAATGAGGAGAAGCGGCATAGAATATGGATGGATGGATAATATGGTTTTCAAAAAAGGTCGAAATGATCAATTATCGTCGATAAATTTGAGCACAGTTATCGACCAGCAAATTTTTTAATCGTGACAGGCCTATTTATTTTTAACATTAACCCATTGTTAAGCTAGTACTGAGCAGCCAGGACGGAAATGTGTGAACCACCTTTTGCGTTAGCTACTGCTGTTTCCCAAAAAGTTAAGACCTTTGGTCATCAACACACTTTTCCTTTTTTTGGTCCCCTTGTATTGGTGCATCACAACAAAAACCCAATGAAAATGTAGTCTTTTAGATGCTCACTGAGCTGAAGTTTGATGAGATATACTGAACTCTTTCCATTTTCCATGATGGCGGTTCAGGCACATTGAAATTTCGAGGCTCCACTTTATTGATGAAAAAACAGCACAGTTGAGCCTCTAATGATGTGTTGTCATTTTTGTAGGTGGATCTGGATCTTGCAGGATATCCTGGGCTTTTTTTTCTGCCTCAACTTCATTAAGACCGTCTCACTGTCCAACTTCAAGGTACCGCCTCATGACCGCTGTGGTCATCACTCCTGCCATTCTTTATAACCTCCACTAAGGACTTGAAATTGCATACTATTTCAACATTAGTCTTTCCTGTTCCTGAATTGTCTCACACCCCTCCACCCCGCTCGCAGATTTGTGTGATTCTCCTGAGCCTCCTGCTCCTATACGACGTCTTCTTTGTTTTCATCACTCCATTCTTTACCAAGGTATCACATTTTTCTCTGAATATCTCCAAAGGTTTTGGACAACTATTCAAAAAGTCCTGTCATCGTTTCCATCCTGCCTCATTTTCCCCACAGAGTGGTGTTAGCGTTATGGTGCAGGTGGCTTTGGGTCCGAATGCGTCAAACGAGAAGGTAAGCCGCCTTTTTTTTTTTTTTTTTTCTTCTAAGATGATGATTTCTTTTTTTTGGCCAACTCGGTGAAAATCAGTCCGTTTTCTATCACCTATCTGGGATTCTGAAGAAAATGAATGAAAAGGAAATTATTACTTTTTTTACTCTATTTCAGCAAATAGTGGCGTTCGCTATAATAGATTCCGTGTTCTAATGCACGTTTTGTCTTGAGAATAAAATAGCTCTTGGTGCGACTGAATGGCTGTAACTACCTCTACGTACTATGAGTGATACCGCCACGTGTCACGGTAGACATCATTACCCCAACACACACCGCCTCTAGAGAAAGTGCAACTGTCTGCAGCTCAGAACGATCCAAAAACAGTTAGGGATTGTAAAGTGATCTAAGTGGTGTTCATAAACATGATAAGAAAGCAAGCAATGAAGAGCCGACTGAGGCCATAATATATGAAATGCACTCTTGATCCAAATCTTAAGACCAGTTGAAAAATTGCAAGAATTTGGATTTTGCACAGTTGGATGTTAAGAAGGTCCTAAGTTAGGAAGAACTTCAAAAACAAGGCCTTAGAACCTTCTTAAGATCCAACAGTGGAAAATGCACATTCTGGCAATTTTTCAACTGATCTTGAAGAAGGAGTATACAGTCGTCCCTCGTTTATAGCAGTTCATTGTTTTTTTTTAGTTTCTTTGAACATTCAGGAGGGCCGCACAGTGGCCTAGTGGTTAGCATGTTAGCCACACAGTCAGGAGATCGGGTTCGAATTTCCATTGGGTATCTCTGTGTGGAGTTTGCATGTCCTCCCCGTGCGTGCGTGGTTTTTCTCCGGGTACTCCGGTTTCCTCCCACATTCCAAAAACATGCATGTTAGGTTAATTGGAGACTGTAGTCTATATGTGCCCTGTGATTGGCTGGCGACCAGTTCGGTGTGTACCCCACCTCTCGCCCGAAGTCAGATAGGCTCCAGCATACCCGTGAACCTGATTAGGATAAACGGCGTAGCAGATGGATGGATGAACATTTAGGAAGGGCAGTGTGTAGGTATTCTACTTGCTTAACATCTCCAACTTAATCGTGGTGGACTTCCCTGCCTGCTTGATTAACATCTTGGCTTGTCTGTCCTGCCTGCTCTACCTGGTTTGGTGGGCTCTGTCGCAGACACAAGGTAACATGGTGGCGATTCCAGCTGAGCCCCAGGCTCCCACTGAGAAAGTAAGACTTGCTTTGTTTTCCCTGTCCATTCATGCTACTCGACTACGGCTGTGTGAGAAGCGCTTGGGGTTGCCAAGCATCCTCACGGTGGCGGCTTCTTTTGCTGCTGCGGGAAGAAAATCGCTAGACTTGTGACATCAATACAACTCACATTGGCAGAAGAACACTACCCATGATTGTCGAGTTGTTGGTGGTGCTATTACAGTGGAACCCTTTCTTAAGTCAACTCCCCTCGGACTGGCCTACTGGTGTCGATATAAGCGGTTGTCGACGAAACTGAACTGGCAATTGAAAATAGCCACATAGCTTGCACATTTACTCGTGACTTTGGCCAGAGATACAGCCGTCACTCGTTTACCGCGGTTAATTGGTTCCAGACCCCACCGCGTTTAGTGAATTTTCGCAAAGTAGGATTCAATATTAATAAAAGGAATATTTTCGTACTGCAGTTAAAGCATAGAAAACCTGTTTATGATGTTCAAAATGTTGTTTTTTTAAATCATTATTAGAGCCCCGTAGACATGAAATAACACCCCTATAGTCACCTTTACACTTGTATTCCCTAATATAGTAGACATTAAAAGCGATAAGACATAACCACTCACATGTTAACAGTGGGAAAGGACGTCAGTCTATCATCCATCCTCACTGTGACGTTTGTCACTTGAGCAGCACTCCTATCTTTGTTTACACCACATTGCGCAACTCTAATGCGCAGGCTATGGGACCTCTGCATAGCATAGCATAACATAGCAAGCTACCGAGCTAACTAGTTAGCCTCCAGTTTATTTATTCTAAAGGAAAGAAAGGGTTTGAAACTAAGTGGGGAAGACGGACAAAGTAAGAAGCCAAAAATGTACCACTTTAACACCCAATAGGGGAACTTTTTTGTCTGACTCTATGCTGTGCGAGTTAAGGTAATCTCAATGTAACATTACAGTACCGGCCAGTGACTAATGTACAGTCCTACGTGTGACTTGTCTTTCAATATTTCGGGCTAACAATAGGCCATAGTCAACCACAAAGCGGCTATCATTAATTCATTTTTGAAATACTGTATATACAATAGAGTGAGGGAGCGATGTTCGAACCGCCAAGTGGCGAGGGACGACTGTATAAGGAGAATGGGCGATAAGAAAGGATGTACATATTTTTTCATTTGGATTCTTCCGTTTTCATATGCTATTTTATACTCTTATGTAACAGCTTCAGCAATAATTTAGTTATAAGTTTTGACACGAATGAGGAAAAGCTTTCATACATGCACAAATCTTTCTTCTGGTGGTTAAGATTCTAAAAAATATATAAATGGGTGCATTTTGTAAGTTGCTGTAGTAGAATCCAGATTAATACGACCATCCTTTTATTTTGAAGCTTACATTTCCCCCAACAGGAAGTCATACAAAGCAGGCACTTTTTTAGTGATTACACAGAGGACAGGGACTTCATGAGTTAGTTGACTTAGACGGGTTCCACTGTATTGAAAATGAGTTGGAGAAATTGTTAAACTGAGGAAGCCTTTGGGGATTGGCACTAAAAAGTCACTCATGAATGCATTCACAGTGTAAATGCAGCTGCTGTACTTGATCTATAATTGCTAAATACCGAATGTGGTCTATTTTTAGATTCCTATCGTGATGCGTGTCCCAAGGTTCTCTGCGTGGGCTCTGAACCTGTGTCAGGTGCAGTTCTCCATTCTGGGTTACGGAGATATAATTGTGCCAGGTTAGCTCGCCCACTTTCATGTCTGCTCATAATTGCACCATGTTACACACACCATGTTGTTATCTTCTGAAAAATGCAGTGAATACTCAAGCTTTTTGCTACTTTTATTGGTCCTGCAGGTCTCCTGGTGGCTTATTGCAGCAAATTTGATGTGTGGATGAACAGCAAGAAGATCTACTTCTTCAGCTCCTGCCTCGGTACCTCAAAGTCATTCATTGTACATTCACGTTCTAAGCTGTGATGTAACGTGATCCTGTACTGCAGCTCACCGCAGGGCGGTGACCTAATCTTCCCTCTCCTCATTTTATCTGCACGCCCATTTTGTTTGTAGCTTATCTGCTGGGAATGATAGCAACGTTCGTTGCGATGGTGCTGTCGGACACAGGCCAGCCTGCTCTGCTCTACCTGGTGCCTTTCACCGTCATAACGTCAGCAGCGGTGGCTGGCTGCAGGGGCGAAATGAGGCAGTTCTGGACTGGAACTTTCTATGAGGTGAACAGAAGTAATGCTAAAAACTATGCATGGTGTTTTCCCTGTCCCTTCGGCAGTTACAGTTTGTTAACAGCTGATAACACCGATCTCCATTACTCAGCATACAAAATATTTGGTTGTCCAAAAATGAAACTAGGGAAGGGAGAGCTGATGAAAGATTAAAGGTTCATTCACAGGTCATATAATCAAAGCAATATCCAGCATTTCCTCAACTAGTGGCCTCCGCTTTAACGGATGCCGTGTGCTGCTTAATTGCCGGGTGCATTCGAAACAAATAAGCACCATAAACCCCTTTCCCGAAAATGGGACATCATACTTGTAGATGCTATGAACTCTGTTTCCAACCAAAAAGAACAGCATCTACTGGGGAGCATAAGCTAAATTAAAGTTACTGTCTGGCACTCAAATGTTGGAAACGAGTTCCCTGCGGAGGATTAAAAGTGATCTTGGTGTGTACATTTTTATGTTCCACCCAGTGTGGCTGTGTGCACAGCCTGCCCACATCAACTATATAAAAGTGATAGAAAAATGTATATTGTTGTTCAATAATATTAATCCCGAATAGACGTCTGGCCCCCTGCGGTTCAGTAAATAAACACCCTGGGCCTCTTTGAGGAAATACAGTACCGTTTGTCTATCTCCGTTATGAGCAGGCTAGAGATGTACACCCACATTTAATGACTTTGTCCTTGTCCCATGCCTAATAAATGTGTTATCTAATGTAGTAATAATGTAATAAAGCAATACATACTTTTGTAAAAAGTTGCTCATACTGGTTGCTCAACTTCACACGATAAAATGATTAGATGTATTAATCCACCCCCTCCACAAGTGCAATGGATCTCCATTGTATTGACTTTCTGCAGAGCAAGCTTTTCCTGGTCTGAAGTTGCTGTTTTAACACAAAAATAGCATCTAAATTTGCATTTGCGACAAGACTACTTGCGTAATTTCAGGTTTGTGCAGCGACTTCCTTGTTGTGCAAGTCAAGCAGCCTTGGAGGGAAACTCGTTGCACAAGACCACGTGCGGCCCTTGGAAAGTGCATGGACTGATCATATAACACTGAACATTACCCTTAGTACTAATAGAACAAAGCCTTTTACATTTGGATACGTGTGTGAAAATGCTTGTGTGTGTGTGTGTGTGTGTGTGTGTGTGTGTGTGTACAAGGCTGAGAGAGGAGCTAAAAATAACGACCATGACTTTGTCTTCATCAGGTTTTGGACTCCTCAAGGGAACCTTTGTTGTCAGGTGTGCACGCTGCTACCCTTTGACGGTGTTTTTTTTTTATTTTATTCATTTTACTCACAGCTTCTTTTAACCATCTTTCCTTTTTTTTTTTTTTTTTTTTGACAAAGCTTGTTTTTTCCATGTAACATTCAAGCGCAAATGGGGGGAGTAGGGTTTTGTGGACACATTTCGCAAGTGTTTGGTGTTCACTCACCACTAGAGGTCCCTAGTAAAAATAAAGAAATAAATAAAAAAAACGACTGTGGTGCCACAAAACAATTCGCATTCTGTTTATTTCCTTTCCCCTTTCATCCCCTTCAACCTTCATGCTATGTTGTCATCTGCATGATTATGCACGCAGTTAATCCGGGAAGGTTTGTGGCATGGATTGAGGAGTTTGCCTCATTATCACTGTAGTAATTATGTATTGTTATTGTTATTATTAGGGCTGTCAATTGATTAAAATATGTAATCGCGTTTGTCTGTAGTTAACTCATTTCATCGCAGTTAATCGCCGATAGAAGTTTTGATCTATAATAAGTAGGGATGTAAAACGATCCATTACCCATCTTAGATACACGGGGTAAGATGGGATTCAAAAACTATATATTTTAAAAGCAGAACGATTCGATACAGTGTACAACCAATACTGTTCGATTCGATTTGTTGATGTAGACATTAAGCTTACATTACAAAATAAAGAAGCCAATTGTATAAACGTGGCATTCCTACGGTATTTTAAGCGTGTAGAGGAGCACATATCCCCGAGCATGCTGTAAGGCAGGGGTCCCCAACCACCGGGCCGTGGGAAACGGCCAGGCGTGATGATAAAAAAAACACACACACAAAAATTTAAAATAAAATTATTTGTAAATACAGTAACTACATCATTTTTGTAGAGGGATAATTGGTTCTGGAAATATGGGCCATTATTTTATTGTAAAAATAATATACAGTTAGAAATCCTACAGTTTTTGCATGTTGAATGGGAGCTGCAACTCGTCCCACTTGGACGGTTCTGCAACGCAACGTTTTAACTTTGCAATGCATCATCTCCCACGCTGCACAGATGGACTACTATACTGTATTTTTCTCGTTTTTCTTTCGCCTCATATTTGGTCCCAAATGGTGACATTATGTGGGAATGCATAAAGGAAACATTTGATGACCTTATTGAGTGCCGATGTGCATATTGGTGCGGCGCACCTCTCTGAAAAACAAACCCCAGGTTCGTACTGGTGGATGGTGTGTCTGTATTCATTTAGTGCTTTTAATTTGATGTTGTTCCCGTCACTGTCAGGTTTTACATAATAAATAACATAAATTAGATTGCTATATAATGTACATATGTTTTACTGGTGTGTTGCAAATCTTTCCCGGTGACTAGCTAGCGCGCTGCTAATGCTAGTTACATCCATTCTCGTCTTCAGCCATGGTCACATTGACACAAGCCCCCAAATAGTTGTCCTCGGCTATGCCTGTCCGTAACTACCAGCTCCTAACCCAAATTTTAGCTAGCAGTTCAAAGCAACCAATCAGATGAGAGATGGTTTGCATCTAAAAAAAAAAAAAAAAACTCGCCCATCAAAAATAATAAAGTGCCGTTAAAGGCCACTGCCCGCGTTCACTTTGACAGCCCTAATTTTTATGTACAGTAATTGTTTGTTTTCCTGCAATTGGCTGGCGACCAGTCCAGGGTCTACCCCGCCTCTCCCCCGAAGTCAGCTCCAGCATACCCCCGCGACCCTAATTAGAATAAGCGGCATAGAAAACAGATGGTTAGATGGGTGGATAATTGTTTTCTCTTTACAGATGCAAGAACTGCAAGAACTGACTGAAGCAGAACAATGGTGACTGACAGCAATGCTTTTTTTTTTTTTTTTTTTTACATTTTACAATAAAACTTTACAACCAAGGGATGATTATCGATCAATATATATGTGGTGATTTTTGACAGTTATGCAGAGCAGAGTGTAGGTGGAAAATGTTTTTTTTTTTTTGTAGCGCTGGAAAGGCTTTTAAGTGCCTGGCTTTAGTTCAGAAAACAGACATGTCACTCCCTGCCGTGGCGGTGACTGAATACTTCAGAGAAAGCACTTTACTACATTTAGATTGACACCTGTTCATGTCATGGGCTGAGGGCGTTTTGATGAAAATACTTACAGCTATATAATGATACCATTTTGATAACTTTGGAAACCTGTTTGCTGTTTTTACAATGCTTTGTTTGTTGCCTTATTAAAGTAATGTTGATATAATGTGTTTTCATCCCTCTCACATTTTCATAGACACTCTACATGGGACGACCTCTGATTTGTTCGACTTCAGGGGAAAAAAACCCATTTCCCATTAGGCATAATTGCAATAGAAATTATGATGAATGCAGACCTGCAACATGTATGAATTTTTTTGTACACTGCGAGCGGTTTGACTGTTGCATACGCTTGTGCACTTTGCTGTTCAACGTGCATTTTGCCAGCTTTTGATTCCAGTGTTCTGACATGCGACTCAAAAAAAAAAAATCGAGCGGCGGCGATGCGGATCTTATAAAGCTGTAGTTCCGCTTGTAGTATATTCCCAGTGTGTATACCACTCGTTCAGGGGGCATACAGACCACCTCCGCGAACACCTTCCATTTTGGATCTACATTTGCAATAAAAATGAAGGATAAATTCATTCGATGAGAGTTGCTATTGCTGACAGTTGACGTCACTTTACGCGCACAACCCTAGCAAAGAGCTTTAAAAGCAGGGGTGTTCAAAGTGCGGCCCAGCCGCCGTTGGTGGCTGTCTCATTTTCATATAGAGTACATATTTTTTGTAATGTACAATGGGAGAAATAGAGCTAAATGCATAATAGTACAAAACGCTGAAATTTTTATACTAATAAAGATTTGTCACTTTTTTTAGCCTTCTTACAAAATATATTTTTTAAATATCCCAGCGCCTCATTTCAGAGGGGCCAGTGACTACTAATAGTTAATCTTTCCTTCAGAAAGTTATGCAGCTAGCTAACAAGTGAATAATGTACTGTATGTAACAGTGCAATCAGTATTTTACAAACTTTGTGACTGATTAAAATATTAAGCTATTTTTAATTGTGGAGATATGTGTGAATAATGCCTGTGAATATTCTTCATTCATCCAGGCCATTGTGTCAGCCACGACCAGCTGGGACACACACAAGTCAGACTAGATAAGACAGCGTTAGTCTATTTATCCCCTCAAGGAAGAGGCAGGTCCAGACAGGAATAGTTGGCTCTTTAGTGGTGTCAAATGACGAACGTTAGGATACAATGGAGTAGGGCCTCTGCCCACCAACAACTCCTTTGTTAGCATCCCATTCAGATGTAATGTTGGTCATGGACCCATCATGGGTGTATGTCCCACTTAGTCTTTGAGCATGAAGTGATGAAGCCTGCTCGGATGACAGGCGAAACGTCTTCTAAGACAACCTGAACAGTCCAGTTGCGATCAATTGAATGCCCCAAGAATGGGTGAATAATGTCTTGTGATCAAGTCCGAGTCCGTGTTTCCCATCCATTTTTGTCCAGGGTGGATCGTCCCTCGCGACATTGCGGTTTTTCAAAAATTAATTAATGAATATGTGATCGTGTACCCCGCCTTTCGCCCGAAGTCAGCTGGGATAGGCGCTAGCATACCCCCGCGACACTAATGAGGATAAGCGGCATAGAAAAGGGATGGATAGATATAAAATGAGTGAGAATATTTACTTATCTTGGAAGTTAAATGTTTCCACGTACCCACCGCAATTTGCTTGCCCCCGATTGGGAATCACTGAGTTTGATGCTGCAAATGTGCGCAGTGTATCAATGCGACTTCCGGGTCATGACGGCAGGAGCTGACTGGCATATAACATTTAGGATTGATGTAACGTGCTGTAAGTGTGTGTGACCAGAAATCTTTTGATAATGCATGTGATGTGTAATTCCTGCCCCTTCTCAGTGTCGATACATACCACCCATTTTGACCAATCACGTACGGCTTTAACAGAAAAGAAAAAAATCCGGATCCTTAACGTCCAAGAGCCGGATGACCGGATCGTTCGCGAACGACTCAATTCATAGCACGCAAGCAGGTCGGTCGCTGCGTCCGCTAGCTAGGTAAAATGTTTTTCCTTTGTGGAGTTTTAGACTGAATTTCTAAATATCTGTGCTGTAGCCATTTTTAAGGTAGATCAGAATATAAAATAAGCTTAAGAGAATGTAGCCTGCCTTCGCAGTATTCTTCCGAGGCTAGTGGCGTCCACCACGCAGCATAGTAAAACAAAGGCACATGTGCTAGCAGGCTCCGCCCCTGCCATGTGACAAGTGAGTGCTGGGCCGGCTGACTCAGGCGCTCCGTCACGCCGCCTCAGTCTGGAGTCGCACAATTATGAAAAAGCAACCTTCCGTTGGAGCTGCAGCCGAAGCGGATCTCTCCAGCGTCCACCGGGCTTTCCCTTCGAGGCTAACACAGAGCACCGCCGATAGATGGATAAAAGCCACGACGAAGCCCCCCCTGAGTCTCAACGGTGACGAGAATGGTACGTGGTCCCATACGTCTTCTAGCCGCCTTTGGGGGTGCTTTTGTCGGCTTGTCAAATTTGCGCCGGTGAATCGTCGTGACTTCAGTGGCAGGTCCACCTTTGCAATCTTTGGCTTCCTCAGCTCAGTTGGAGTCGCTTGTAGTTTGACAGTTCCACTAACACACTGTGACAAATACAATTAAAAGACACAATTGTGCATGCCTAGCGGGGAATAAGCCCGACGGGTACACACATACCCACACGCACACACACGAGCGCACGAGCAGGCTAAGTGGCTAGCTCGGTAGCTCTACATGCTAACTAGCAGCCTGATGTTAGCAGTGGCGTCAAAAACCTCTTACTGAAACACAAATGTTGACGTCCATGAAGACACATTTGTGTCCGAATGGCGACGAACACGTGTCGGCATCGCCAGTGACAGTAGCCAGGGTCCGTTTGGACACTTTGTCCTGTCAAGGAAGGCCGAGGGGTGCTGCGACATTGTTTTCACCGCCGTTCGAGCCGTGTACTCCCGCCGAGGACTCTCCATTCCTTCCGGGCGGGAGAGAGCTCCAAGCCTGGAACTGGCATTCCCACACATGAATCCCAACTGTATTATTAGCCTGATTTAAGCAGTACGTTGAGTACCTTTTAGTTTGCAACAGCACTTTTAAAACGTATAACTATTTACTGTCCCGTCATGGGTACACGACGCTAACACAGTCTGGCTTGCCTTTACAAAGATAATCAAGCTCATTTTGGGTTGGCGCTGTCATTTAGAGGATCTTTGGCTAGTGTTTTTGCGGTAGTTATATAAAAACAGCAGAACACTCCTGTCTATGGTGGAACTTTGGCTACAATTTTTGCGGTATGTCCTTACAGTGGGTCCTGAAAAGCAGTAGAGCTCTCCAGACAGATGATCTATGACTAGCGTTTGTACAGTACGTCCTTAAAAACCTGTCATATATGGCATATTTACAGTGGGTCCTTTAAAAACAACAGAGGCATTTTGACAAACATATTGCTTTGGTTTCAATGTATAGCTTTTATATGGTAAAGTACAGGAGGAAAAAAAAACCTGACAAACTTCTTTCACCTTACTTCAGCCATGCTGTTTTGTATAGTTTGTTGGTGAACTGTATAATCGTTGTGATGTTCTTTTTCCCCACATAGTGAAATGCATGTACAGTAGATGCCGCTTTTCACGGTGGGTGTTACTGTCCATGAGTAATTGAGATGCCCGCAGAAATGTCTATTTTTGACACACTTCTTGCTCCCGCTCCAAATCTTCTTGCTAGCTTGATGTCGACGTTCTCCGATTTCAGATCAACATTTGCACTGTTGACTCTCCAGTATGCCTCACACACTTATTAAACACACGTAAAGTATAAAGTGCATAGGTACTCAACACTAATGAATGCTAAAGATGATCGATGATCAATGAACAGATGAAATTGGTGTCATGATGTAGAAGTTTCACTTTTGCGTCTCACAGCAACTATGGCGGGTTCAAGGAAACGCCTCTGCTCCGCTGTGGACCGCATTTATAGCGACGCACATGAGCACAAGTCCTTTTTTATGTCTTAGTTCATGTCTAGAGGGTTCTAATGTAAAAAAAATATATTTATAAGGTCTTTAACAGGTTTTCTATGCTCTAACTATGAAAATATATAATTTGTAAATAAGGAATCCTACATTGTAGAAATTCAGTTATCACACTCGGGTTTGGAACCATTTAGCCGCAATAAACTTGGGATTACTGTAAATAAAAAAATGTTTTTGACCAAAAATCTGCAAATTTGCAGGGCCATGAATGCTGAATTGGGACTATGCGGGGATCCACTGTACATTAGCCATTTGGTGGCAACGTGTAAAAATGCCAACCATGCACTCAAGTTATCATAAAAGCATGTGTATATTTTTTTAACATTCTGAATTGTCTCACAAGTGCAATAATAACTTAACAAATGTTAGTTAAGTTACTGTTTCGACAATCCTTGTTGAGGCTGCTCCTTCATTTGGACTAAGTGTCGCTCAAAACCAAAAACTGCAAAACAAGGTCTAGTTTTGGGCCCGCTAATCCAATTGTTACGTATACCAGCATATTCTCCAATTTCACAAGTCCTAGCAGCAGTGACATGACCTCTGATCACATAACAAAGATTAATATTGGGTTTTTGTCTCATGCTTGATTCACTTGTATAATGATGCTATGGCAAGTAGTGCATATAACATTTAATGAGGAAACTAAAGTTTGTGATGACCAAAAAAAACTCCCATCGGTTTCCCACAGCGGAAGCCTGAGACAGTCACATGCCCCAGCTTACCCCTGGACTGGATGAGGGTCACTGCTTTCTTACTGCAGCTCACAGCAGCAGTCTTTCCCTGCATGCTGTACTCATGTGGACCATAGCTCTGTTATTGTAAGCCTCTGTTTGTTACTGAACAGCGCTGCACATCAGTGTTACATAAAACCGTGATGTCAAAAGTTAACTAATCCGTTCCTGCGTCAAACTGCTGCTGTCTGAATTGTACAGGCTCTGTATTAAGACACATTTTAACGTTCTTAACTGTGGAAAAAGTTAACTACTGCTAATATTAACAATAAATTGTGCATTCACCCTTAGCTTTGATGGTGGGCAACGGACGTGTAGCATATGTGCTACACACACATGTTTTTGGTGTTAAAAAGAAGTTTGGAATGGGAAAAACAACAACCAGTGCTGTGCGGATTACAATAAACAAGATTGCTGCTGGTGCTTGGGTGGAGAGTCTTTTCACATAAGCTGGTGTACGTTATTGCTGATTTGTTGTCTCTTTACCCATATTGTACTGAGCAGCCAGGGAAGATACTTGTACCATGTAATGTACTGTAATATCAATTTTCTGTTCCGTGGTCACCATCACACTTTGGTGCTATTTAACTTACTGTATGTCCTATATTTATTTTGGATGCTGCTCAGTCTTTAGTAGCCTCTGAGCTGGGTATAACAATCAATTAATTGATCGATTGTGCAGAATATTTTGTCGACTAATTGCATTTTGAGGCGAATTGGAGTACACGATTGGCTGCATTCAACAGTCGCTAAAGAAGAGCATGATGTCAGCTATAGCACTATATATTAATCGTATATATAAACTAATAAAAAAAGAATTCATTTATTTAGATTAAAACATATCATCCATTCCTACTCTGAGCTGCTCAATAATTGTCTTGCATCAATTGGTTGTGCCCTCTGATAAACTTGTGTGTGTGTCTGCGGCGTGTTTCTAAGCTCTCTTATCCCACACTCTAATCCATTTCCACCACACACACAACTGCTAATTCGAAGATGATTGATTAGGTTTTTTCAATTGGCCTTGGAGACAGCCTTTAATAAGGAAATGGCCACGGCTTTGAAGTTGCGTATTGAAGTGAAGTTCCTGCTCAGCTTGCATGTTTGAGAGCTTGTGTGTAGATAAGGGTACAGTAGGAGCAGTGTTGTCCTACTTCCTGCTCTTTACCCAGAGCATTAAACCTGCTTCTCATTGGCCCACATAACCATAGGCGCCAGATGTTGTAAGAAGAAGGCATCACATGCTATACAGTTTGTATTATTGGGATGCACACTCGCTGGAAGGTATAGGGACGAGGCTAGCTGGCATGACACACTTCCTGCACTATGCACTACTCAGCCATACCCAGAGGCAACAAGTGTGAGCGTCATCACACTTGGGTCTCGTGACTGTTTCACTGAAAGTCCTCAGAAGTCTGCAATAGATTTCAGGCGCCCGTTTATCACATAAAACAAATGTTTCTCCACCCAGAGAGTTCATAAGGATTGTAGTTGCTGTCTCACTTATGTTACAGGTGATACATGTTTAAGCCTTTGGTGGTGGTCGGAATTCTCTTAACTACTATTTTCAACAATTTTAAAGAAGTCTCACAGGTGCCACAATAGTGTGTTGGCCAAAATCTAGCCTTGATGCTGGAATTTAGTTCTTTTAGTAAGTCCGAGTGGGAACACCCCCGTTTTGTGTGTCTGTAGGTTTAATGTTAATGAGCTGTGTTTGTCCATACCTGTCTCTGAGCTTTTAGTTAGTTAAGCCATTTGTATGCTTGAAAATGCTTAATGTAGGCACAAAATACATAACATAATAATAATAATAATAATAATAATAATAATAATAATAATAGGCGGTATTCAACCACAAAGCATCATGATTTATTAATTGATATATTAAGAAAAAACGTGATAGAGTCAAGCCGTGAAATTCTAACAGCAAAGTGACAAGAGATGACTGTACACTGTTACGGACGGGAGGACACCAACGTTAAGCAACGCTAGCATAGCTATGTGAGCTACAGTTAACCATGCAGTCACATTTTAACAGCAACATAATGCTTGTTTAGCTTATTTGCTGAAGAAAAACAAAACGGATCTTTGGCACAAAAGCTGCATTTTAAGATGTGTAGCGATGCTTTTATTTTATTTACAAAGCTCTGTCAAGTGGTGGGCGTATGCACGGAGTGCGCTCACCCAGCAGATGACGTCAGAGGGGGGCATCATGTCCATGAGGAAGGGCTTCTTTTTTCTTCTTCTTGTTGTTCTTGTTCTTGTTCTTCTTTATAGAAACCTGGATCCTCCAACACTACTGTGAAAACGAGTGCAAACAAGTGAGGGAGATTTGGCCATCATAAACAGGCTCTAGGGACACAGTATTGTCAGAAGATTATTAGAAAGTCAATTTTGCATAATAGGGGACCTTTTTAAATGTTATTTTCTTTTAGGTTGCACAGTGCAATTACAGCGATGACGTTATTTGCAATAAAGAGTGACAGTGGTGTGGAATAAAGGCTATGAGGTGGAAAAAGTCCAGAGAAGAGACATGGCTCACTGAGGCACGGAGGATGCCCCAGATCCTGCTCAGTGTTATCACGGTGCTCATATACTATGTAGTGGTTGATTTGTTTTTATTCACGTTATTGGTACTCAATCTCCATAAGAAGGTAATAAACGTCAATATCAGAGTTGTATGGATAAAATAGGGAGTAAAACTACTACAACTGTCGTCTTGCATTGCAGTGGATGCGGAACCCTTGCAGCCATATCCCAGGTCATGCACTTTGCTGCCCAGGTAAATAGAAACTAAAACAGCAGAAATGCATTTCCTACTTCTTGTCAGCCTCTAAAGGCTGCATTTTTGGGCTACTGCACGCTCTAAAGTGCTGACCCCCAGTGCTTCTGTTCTATCTGATGGGCAGTTACATTGCCAGGGCAGATGTTATCAAGCCTGGTCTTACGTCACACGAAAGAGTGGCTGGAGGAATGATTGCTTGACCAGCCAGCTTTGTTCCATAGCTGTGTGGGGGAAAACGGAGGAGAGGCAAGGTTGTGTGTTTGTGAAGACACCAAATAAGCCCAATTTCAATCAAAACTCCCTGAACTCAACTTTATTGAAAAAAAACTGTGTGGCTACTATACCATGTTTCAGGAATAAAAAGGATCATAAAACTCTTATTGCTGTGGAGCTCTGATATGAAAAGGCAGAGAGGAAGAGGGAGGGAGGAGGTTGAAATGTCTGTGTGATTTTGGCAGGGCCATCCAAAGAGAGCTCCAGTCTTTTGTTGGCTGACATTCTCAGGTACCATGGTTACAGGTTAGCCGAGCTCAAGCCGGTTTTATCTGCTACCTAACACTTTGCTGCTGAGCGGCATTTCACCAAATCTCTATCAAGGCTTCTATGGAATTACCTATATCTGTGGTCAAACGGGCACTTGCATGCTAGTAATATAACATCAACGCTATGCAACATATGTATTATATTATTGAAGCGACCCCTAAAGAGGAGAAAATGGATGGATGGATGGATGAAAAATATGACCACTACTCCTGCCAGTTATCAATTACAATAGCCACATTTGCTTTGCCACCTATAACGCAAAGCCAAGATGTCAACGTTTTGTTTCGATAGCTTAGCACTCTCTCTGCACAAAGTCTTAAAGGGTACCTATTATATAAATTTTTGGGCCTTTTGTATTGCGTTCTGGACTCCTGTAGAGCAGGTACACACGATAACCCGCACAGAAAGCTTTCTAGATCTTCCAGACTCTGCACCTCTTTCTGCAGTGTTTTCCCGCCTCCCACCCAAACAGTCTGTGTAATTTACTTCACCCACGGCCCTCCTCCAGGTACGCCGCCGCTGAGATTGGTCACACTCCCAAGCACTCCCGAGGACTTCCGGACAGCTGCCGAACCCCTTTTGTCCAATTAGTTAAACAAAATAAAGACAGTCGGGACACTGAAAGTGTTACTTACAGCTTGCTCCTCTGACTCTTCAACACAACCAAGTAATGTTGGAAAGGCGTCGGACTTTGGCAACAGTTTGGCGGATAGTCCAGCTTCGTATTGGCCCATGTTTACGTCCCGTGTGAAGTGCCGTTGACAGATATTTTTCTCTTGCTGACCGGGAATCAGCAACGCCAACCACTTCTGCCTGATGCTTTCCTCTTTAGGCACACCCGAACAAACATTTCTTGGGAGCCATATGTGCTAACAGTGAACAGAGCAGAGCGAAGCATAGTGGGGGGAGGGCAGGCCTACAGCGTTTGCCTGGGCATATAAGGAAGTCCGGGTTGCATTGACGTATATGGAACGATGAAAAAAACCCCCAAAAAACTCTAAAACACAGCGTGCATAGCCATCCCAAACTGCTTTCAGGTCTCACTTCTAAATGCGCAAAACCTCATTATCTGACTGATTGGCATCGTTTAAACGCAAGAATACAACATTGTAACAACATTTATAGGTCAGAAAAGAAGAAAAGCATAATAGATCCCCTTTAAGCCTGCGATATGCACGAGCACCTGCACGCACAATCTACATGTCTCCCCCGCCAGTTATTAAAGCCAACTGCCATCCTGCTTATTAGAAATAAACCAAAAGACACTTAAATAATCCTCAAAGTCAAAGCCGGCGAAATGCTCAATCTCTCATGCTCGAGCACGGGAAGCATAGTCGTGTCAGAAAGTTAATGCAACAACTTGCGTTTTATAATGACATCAGTACAGCCTCAGCCACTGATACCACTACAGTACAACTGTTTGGATGCATGTGTGTGTGTGTGTGTGTGTGTGTGTCCAGTAGACACATAGGTGTTTATCATTGAGGCCTCTGCCCATACACTAATCCTGTCCCGCGCCTCCTTCGTTGGGGCCTCCCTCGCCCTGGTCTTACATCGACTCGCTCTCAGACACATTCATCTGCCACCCAAGCAGCTTCTTACACATTAACTGTCCATGTCGTTTGGTAAGGCTGCAACCTTTCGCTGATCACTCAGCTTTTAACTCAACCGGATTTTTGCACGGCGTCGCTGTCGACTTTGATACTCAAGAGAGCATTGCACTCGGACCAGTGCGTGGTGATTTGATGCTGACGATCCGGCGTTGAAGGGAGATTGCGGGGACTGCGGTTTTGGTCTGGGAGATGCACCAAGGAGCACTGGAATGTTCCTCTACAAAGCCCTTAAACACAGAGATGAAGAAGAGCACAGTCAGGTATGCCGTGGAGCGATGTCGTTATAGGTTTGTTTAGGTGTTGCCAAGCGGACTCCTTACGGAACTTAACCAACCAGTAATGTTAGGGACCTCAGAGAGTGGTCAATCCACAAATTGGAACGAGATCAGGTTGGACTCTAATCTGGATCAGATCCAGATTAAAATTTGGTTTGACACTACAGATGTCCTACCCTACATGCACATCAAATGTCATCTGAATAACATAAGATTTGACAGTAAACAACTGAAAATAGTGAATAGGATTTTCCAGATTCAGCTAAATGTGTAGTCTGGGTCAAACCTGGATACAATGTTGTTTACCAAAGTTAAATACTCTGCAAATGTAATCAAAATTGGATATCTGATTTGATTTATTAGCATCTGAACCTGTGAAGATACAATTTTCCATTGTAAATTCAGGTTGCACCCAAATGCAGTCTGGATCGGATCCAGATAAAGTTTGGTAGGATATTACAGCTTTTGACTTCAGTGTTCCCTTGTTTATTGGTTCCTAAAATAGCCCGCAATAAGTGAAATCTGCGAAGTAGCCAAGTTAATTGTTTTTACAATTATTATATACTGTATGTTTTAAGGCTGTAAAACCCCTTACCATACAATTTTATACACTTTTGTCAGACAGACATTAACATTTTATCACATTTCTCTCTTGTTTAAACACTCTCAAAAAAAGTTCAAACCTTTGTTTGAATTTTAATGATCCACCTTTTAGGTCGGACACAAGAAATTATTTAGTGACTTGCGAGTATTTCACTCTTCTGCCCCTTTGTCCTGCCGCCGTTCCGCCGTAGTGTCTTTGTCTCCTTGTTAAAACATATTGCTGCTGTTGTCGTATTTTCCTTGACCTCCTCGAACCGAAGATTCCTTAATTCCGTAATGGCGCCCTACAGCTGCAACTTCTGCCTTCCTTCAGCATGTCCACAAGTCCAACTTTTTGTGCGATGGTCGGCTTCCTCTGCCTTTTGGGTGCAGAATGTTTCGTCAACATTGTGGGTTTTGTCGGGGAGAAAACGTGCAAACATTCAGTGTTCAGAGTCACACGGTTAGCTGCTGCTTCTTCTATTGTTTATTAGCAAGCAGCTCACATGGTTAGCTAGTTTTCTAGCAATGACCTCAACAGGAAACGGCACAAAGGAGATTGACAATGGCCTACAGCCAATCAATCAGGACACAGAAGACAATGTGCGGTACAGACAGAAGAGAGAGAGAGACACAGCAACCTTGTGCTAAAGCACAGAACTACAACATTCAAACTTCCCACAATGCAATTCTTCTTAAAGAAGGCTCAGCCTGTAACAGCGTTAATACATTGTTTACAAAAAAAAAGCACTAAAATTGCAAACAAATCAGCGAGTCTGCAAAAGCTGAACCGCAATGGAGCGAGGGAACACTGTACATTTTTACACGGCAGATGTCATCTACATCAGATAAGATGTGACAGAGATTATACAGTAAGAATATGAAAATTCATAATAGGATTTTTCATTTTAAATTCCAGCCAAATCTGGATCAGTTTTGGAGTAGAACTTGTTTTCACTTCGGATTGTAGCTGTGCCTACACATCATGTTATTTTCAAATAGCGTAAGATTTAACAAAGACATCGAAAATTTGTGAAATTAAATGTGATCGTTTATGGTTTTATGGTTTATTACAGCCAAATGGATTGGATCCAGATTAGACTTGGTTTCAATTTATAGACTGACTCTTCAGTTTTTTCAAATTGCGTAAGATTGCACAACAGTATAAGTGTCTCAACTGATATTAAATGGGATTTTCAATCGTTTATTTTAAATTGCTGTCAAATGTGCAGTCTGAATCAGATGTGGATTAAACGTGGTTTAACTTCTGGTTGGTTTCAATTTCAATTGGGGAAAAAAAACAACAGATATGATGAAGGGATTTTGAAAATATTTTATTATTGATGTCATGCAACTGTTGTCCACCCTACTTCCTGTTATTATGTTTTAGGTTCTTGGTGATGTTTTTAGGACTAGTTGAAGTTCTTGAATGGATTCCTTCTGTATTATGTGAGGGATTAGCTGTACTAATCAGACTGAGGCCTTATAATGGCCGAAAAATAAGTCTTGAGGTATTAATCAAATGCCTGTTAAAAATGCTTGCTTTAAGGGGAAAAAGTAATAAAGTGATTATCTTTTCAGCCCTTAGTCGTTTACCAACACTTTCAGCTCATGTAGCTTCTCAACTGTGTGATTTCTGTCTTTTGATTGCTCTTGACAAAATTCTAACTGATTTACTTTTCTTCTTTTATTTCTGACAGTCCCAGAAACCCTGGATAGAAAGCACTTTCACCAAGAGGGAATGTGTGTACGTACTTCCAGTGTCAAAGGACCCCCACAGGTATGTGTTTGCACTCCAGCAGTGAGCCTTGTGGTGGTCGCCATGGATACGCCATAATTGTATGGAGGCCCAAACCTCAACCACCACCGCTCCGCTCACATCACTGTGGCTCAATGAGTCTGGTCTCAACCTTACTCTCTAATGTCTGACTGTGATTACGGTGTGTAGACATGACTTATTTTCTCTATGTCTACTACAACATATTGAGTAATATGAGTGTAAAGGTGACTACAGTATAGGGGTGTTATTTCATGTCTAGAGGACTCTCATAATGTTAAAAAATATATTTAGAATCTCAAACAGGTTTTCTGCACTCTAACTACAAAAATATTTCTTGCATAAATATATATAAGGAATCCTACTTCACAGAAATTCACTTTTGACAGTCGGGTCTGGAACCAATTAACCGCGATAAATGAGGGATTACGGTACTACTATTTAACAGTTTTCTGTACATACCACGAATATCCAAACTTTGGCTCAGGGGCCATTGCTGGCCCGGACTTTGTCCCATAAAAATCAATTAAACACGGGCCGGACCATGCCGATTAATGATTCTGGCCAGACTGATGTTTGGACACCCCTGTCCTAAACATCATTTTGTATAACTATAAAGTTTCCCACAGTTGCATCCATGTACTGTTTAACTCGCTTTGCGTGTCAGCCATCTCCGTTTTTAGTTACTCTTTGAAAAAGTTGCATTCCTCCCTCTCGGTTTGTCCTATCAAGTTATTCTTTTTCTACGTGTTTTCTTTTGCATCAATAATTTGCCTTTATCGCCCTAACTCCAGTACATGTTGATCACAATTGCTGATTAATCAGGCAAAATGAAATGCACTACTTGGCTGCAGCCAGCAGAAGCGTTGATTAGTTAGTTCGCTGAAGAAGTACAACATGACATCAGCTATGGGAAGTAGAGCTACATTCATGCACAGCTCCACTGTGGCACAACCCCTGGCAGTGTTATTCTCAACACAACACTGTCATGGAAACAAGAATTCAGAACATTCAGAAAGAGATTCTCTGAGCGCCTTGGTGGCGCACGTGGTGGCGTTCTTGCGTCATTACACTCCCCTCGACTGTATGAATTGACACTTCTGCTGCTGAATGCTTGTGTCATGTGTTCAAATTCCATCTAGATGCCTTCCAGGATGCCAGATTTGCCAGCAGCTAGTCCGGTGAGTATTGCTTCAGTAGTCTTTTGTTTCTTGCATTCTTCTTTAGTCTGGAGGCAGGATTAGCTCAACAGAATCAGTTGCGACCCAGAAAGAGCCTGAAGGCAAAATCAGTTTGTGTATAATGCCACTGAAAAGAAACCTGCCCTAGGAAACACATAAGCTCAAGCCTTTGTGCATCAGGATTCTTCACTAAGATAATCATTTCAGTGGAGAAGTTCATTTCGGCCATTGTTGTCTCAACCTCAAGCTTATTAGGTAAATAATAGCAATAATAACTAGTATCATTTATTATAATATAATATAGCAGCTTTTATAGCTTAACTTGAAAATGTTTTCTTACGACTACAACATTATTCTCCAATAATAGTGATGGCCATTCGTGATAGCGTTTCTCCTTTTGTTGCTGCACCTTTTTACCAACAATAGATGTTGTGAACCACATAAACAAGGCAAGTCAAGTCAGCATTACTGCAGCAATTTAGCTTAACACTCATCGGGCTGAAAGCAGTCGTCAGACAACACCATAAAAAGCCTATGCCATCATCATGATAGCATAGAACCTCCAATTTGTTTGGACTTCAGAACTATTTTTTCCCCATAGGAAATAATGGAAATAGAAATACTAATCTGTTCCAGTGTTAAATTAGCACCATCACACATTCTTTGTTAATTGTACAGGCAATGTTTAAGTAACACTCTTAACTGTCATACAGGTGAAACACTCCTAATTGTACCCAGGTGTAATGCAGTAGTCACATAAGAGTAAAAAGTTAACACCTTAATTTGATTGCAACCATTCTTCTCTTAACACAGCTTGTTGACGGTGGTCCTTGTTTTGGAAAAGTGTATGGGGGGAGCCCAAAAAGCTTGTTATGTGTGGCATGACCCAGGAGGACCGTCTGTCTTTTGGAATAATTGTTACAAAAAAGCCACAAAGAAAAGCAAGTAATCCTTTGATGTCACAGGGGATATGCAGACATCTTGCCTGACGGCGTTTCTGAAATACGACCTCAGGGTTGTGTAACTTTAAAGGTTCCACTGTATTCCCAGTATTACTTTTAAAAAGCTCCATCTCACCCGAGTACTTGAAGGTGTATACAGTATGTACTCTTTGTTTCATAATGGTGTATGACAATAAATGACAAGTGAGTTGCTCATATAGTAAGATGCATTTGCTCGTGCAGGTGCTGCTGCGGGCGGCTGGTGCGGCAGCATGTTGGCTTCACAGCCAGCTTGGCCAACAAGTACTCGGATGTGAAGCTGGGTGAGAGCTCCGGCAGGCCCAGGCCGGAGCTGGAGGAGTGGTCGGTGGAAAAACACACAGAGGCCAGACCCACTGACGCCTATGGTGTCATTAACTTCCAGGGAGGCTCGCACTCCTATAGAGCCAAGGTAGGAGGGGTCTATATAGCAGGGCACATAGTATTCAACTGCCGACCCACGGGCCTAATCAGGCCTATCAGTGGGTGATGTACATTTTTGTAGCAGATTCCTGAAAACACCCGTGCTGTCAGAAAAAGAACTCTTTGACTAGCGTTTTGTATTGTATTTGTACTTTATTTATCCCACAGCGGGGAAATTCACTTGTTACAGCAGCAAGCACACTCGACCAAATGCGACCAAAAGAAAAAGTAAGAAGAAGACTAAAATAAATGCTTCAAAACAGCTGAGCTGTTGTGCATATAGGTGTCCCGATACAACTTTTCACTTCCGATATGTTGCCGATATTTCAACCATGAATATTGGCTGATACTGATATTGATTCGATGTAAGCACAAAATCATACATGCTTTTAGAATTTATTCTGTAGCGTGGAATGTTACAAAAGGCTTGATCAAGTCATGTTACTCAAACAGAGCAGTAGTCCTCAAAAGTAGATATGAGCAAAACTTGCCCATTTACTTCTTTATGCATGTCTGTTATAGTTTTATCCACAATGTGGTGGCGGCTAGGCATAATGTAGCGAGGTTTGAGGTGCTCAATGAAGCATTTAAACCCTACATTACTTGTTTTTTGCGAGTAACCTACATTGCTCACCACCCACATGGGCTTCCTCTTTTCTTTTACATCTAATTACTTTTTTGCCGTCCCGTGGGAGTTTCCCTTGTGATTCTTCATATGCGCGATAAGGTTGGTCGTGTTAAACTTCCTCACTTCTGTGTCATCACGGGCTACTCCCGCATGACAAGTTTTGCACTCAGCCGCAACGTGTTTTTCACTCCTGTTCTTTGCTACTTTTTCAGCACACTCGCAAACACTGTTGTTGTGATCACATGGGTTCTATCCAGTCGCATGCTGGGGCGCAATCTGGAATCGACTGCTTGCTTGAGAGCCAATATCGGAGGTTTGAGATACAGGCCGATATAATCCGATCTTGATTTTTTTTTTTTTTTTTGCTGATATCTGCTCGATCTAATATCAATATCAGATCAGGACATCCCTAGTTGTGTCTATATGGGTTTTTTTGTCTAGCATTTTTGGAGTGAAAGCTATAGAAACAGCTGATGCCTCCTGTTATGTAGAGGATCTTTGACTAATGTTTTAGGTCTCAAAAGCAAAAGTATCAGCCCGCAGTGCCAAGTAATAGCATCTTACAGATTTTGACTGACATGCAATTTAAGGTACTTTAGGTTGCTAAAGTACAAACATCATATCAGTACATGTGTTTTTTGGTTTTTTTTAGAGCTCTACTCGATATTATTTTCTTTGTTTTATTAGTTGGTTGATGAAAATAAAGTCTGGACACTCATACAATATATTAATAGTGTATCAATTTTATATTATTGAATGCCCTTTGGAATAAAAATGATCCAATAATTATTTTAAATATTAAGGAAAAACTGTAGTTTATGGCCTTAAAATGTAAACGTGTGATATTATTCTTACTGTTTTCTGTTTGTGTTGCAGTATGTGCGTTTGTCCCACGACTCTCGTCCGGAGAGCATCCTGCGGCTAATGCTGAAGGAGTGGCACATGGAGCTGCCGAAGATCCTCATCTCTGTCCACGGCGGGGTCCAGAACTTTGATCTGCACCCTCGCATCAAGCAGGTGGTGGGCAAGGGCCTCATCAAGGCTGCCGTCACCACGGGCGCCTGGATTCTCACTGGAGGGGTCAACACAGGTTTTTGGATTTGCTTTATTTTCATTCAGTGTGGTGGTACATGACTGGTTGACTGTGACATACTAGCCAATAGAAATGGTTCAATGGAGGATCAGTGTATTCATACAGCACAACTAGCAATTAGCTGATGGAGCTCAAGCTGTAACAGCAGGCGCTAAGTGTGTCAGCAGAGTGTTAAAATGGTGCAGTCTCATTGTAGTGTCCAAGTGCTTACTCCGAGGGTCAATTAACCAGACCACTTATTACTTTTAAGCCACCCTAGCCAGTGAAGGTGGTCTTTTCAGAAGATCCATTACCCAAATGTTGAAGTAATCCGACTGTTGTTGTCGCACTGGAGGTGTTTTGGACAGTCTGTTGTTTTGACCACTTGAGTTTTGGAAGACACATTTCACTTGACAAAATTGTTTAAAGTAGGATTAAGGAATACTTTATATACAGTCATGTGAAAAATTGAGGGCAGCCGCTGGGGTGATAATTTGGCAAAACATGCACCCCTGCTGTGTTGCCATTGCTGTTATTAAATCCCATAGTTTGACCTCCATAAGTCAGATTGACTTGAAATTTCTTACACAGCTCAGTAAACATGGAACAGAAAATAAACAATGTGTGGGGAAAAAAAAAACAGTGGCTGTCAACGCCTTTCTTCCTCCCTTTAACATGTAAAAACACCGCTTCAGCGTCCCACTCTGTCTGTTCCACAACTCCACTCCTCATATGGCAACACAAAATTTATTGTTTAATGTTTTATTTTAATCTTGTGCGGGCATACAGATGTTTTAAGTTACAATTTTCCCTTACTTTTTTTGCGGGTTTGCAGTGTGACGTACTGTACGTGCTGGTGATTCTGGTCCTCACCTTTCTCTCACAGGTGTAGCAAAGCATGTCGGTGAAGCTCTCAAAGAGCACAGTTCCAGATCATCAAAGAAAATTTGCACTATTGGGATTGCACCCTGGGGAGTCATTGAAAACAGGAATGACCTGATCGGCAGAGACGTAAGTCGTCGTTTCAAGTCGCACTTCGTATCATAACCCAGCTGATGTTGAAATGCACACCGTGTCTCGGTGACGCAGATCATCGCTCCGTACCAGACGCTACTCAACCCTCTCAGCAAACTCAACGTTCTGAACAACCTTCACTCCCATTTCCTCCTGGTGGACGACGGCACGGTGGGCAAGTATGGCGCGGAGGTCCAGCTGCGACGGGACCTGGAGAAGCACATCAACCTCCAAAGAATACATGCACGTAAGAGCCTCGGCCGTGTAATTAGGATCATTGCTGAAGGTTCGATGTGGAGCCTGTCTTCTTCTTTTGCAGGTATTGGTCAGGGTGTTCCTGTAGTGGCGCTTATCTTCGAGGGTGGTCCCAATGTGATCTTGACCGTGCTTGATTACCTTCAAGAGAGCCCTCCTGTCGCGGTGGTGGTGTGTGAGGGCACGGGCCGAGCTGCTGACATACTGGCCTATGTCCACAAGCAGACCGAGGAGGGAGGGTAGGACACGCTTGAATTTTTGGACTAAAACTAACAAACAAAAACAGAGGAAGAGATATTAACAAGCATTCATGTTGGTGTCTCTTATCTAATTTTGCCCCACTAGGATCCTTTAAAACGAACTGGGTGAATAATCTGCTTACAGAATCGCACATAAGCTGCATTCTGTGTGTTTTAATGTCAGCGTCCCCACAAATGTGTAGCGTGACCTCATCTTGTCAAGCTGGCTCAGCCTGCAGCGCGGCAGGAGTTTGATTTTGTTTTGCCCTTTCAATAATCAGCTTGACGGCGAGACTACACTTTTCAGAAGTAATGCATGAATGCATATAAAAGCATCAAAATATGAAACATCTATCCATCTTTACTTTCTGTGGTTGAAATTTGCAAGGGGTGTATTACGGAATGCCTGTGATTTATGGGTCATAAAAATAAAAGCACCCCTTTAGAGCTCAGGCACAATGACACACTTTATTGTAATCATTTGTTTCTGTTACATTAAATTAACTAAATGTTTTTCTGTTATATACAATATGGTGAACACCTGTCAATGCAGTGGAACCTCCAAAGTAGAACACAGTCCATTCTGTGCTGGTGGATGACTTCCAAGTTCTTTTAACTTCTAAAAACTGAATTAATTTCACATTTGAGCATTTGAGCATAACTGTCATACAAACATGAAGATAAATTAAAAGGGTAAGGAATAGTAAATGTACGTATGTTCAACATGGTAACAAGTTTTGTTACGTTCGGGTTTGACTGTTCCACTGTAGCAGGCAACGGCACTTCAGCACACCATGACTTTTAGTATATTTATGTCTGTTTTTTACAGAATAATTGCTGAAGGAATAACTGCATTGCACTGTAAATCTTTTTCAGTGGTCTTCCAGATGGCGTGGAGGCAGACATCATCGCAACCATCAAGAAAACCTTCAACTTCAGCCAGAGTGACGCCATCCATCTTTTTCAGACTCTGATGGAGTGCATGAAGAGGAAGGAATTGGTATGTCTGAACTAAGCTCAATCAACGACTGTGCATCCAAAAACTCTGCCCTTACGAAAGTAGCTATTCTCAGTTTTGACAGACGGCTATTCATTTAAGTTTTCTTTTTATGGTGATTGCAGTGGCGTAGAACTGCACTGCATCACACTGAAAGCTGTTTCTAATATTGTGCTGCACTCCTGTAAGGTAAACATTAGAAACATGCCTCAGTACGGTGTAGTGCAGTTCAACATCATGTATGTTGTGGCACACATTGTAGAACTACGATTAAAGAAGGCATTCCTGTCTGTGGGCCCTTGATCCTGAGAGCTGTGTGTATTTCAAAACAGATCACTGTGTTTCACCTCAGCTCAGAGGAGAGCCAGGACATTGACGTCGCCATCCTGAGGGCCTTACTCCAAGGTTGGTATAGTTAGATGAGTTCTTATTCCCATACTTTTCTAATAATAAAGGAGCATCTCTACTAGAGTGAAAGCCATGTTGATTCAGTGTCTTCATCTGCTGAGGCAAACGCTATAAGATTTCAGGGTTGTGCTTTTTATGTTTGTTCTGTTATTGATATGCTTTGAGAGCAATTCAGCCCTATTGGCCTTTGTGTTCCTGGAGAGATCACATTCCTTGCATTCACAGGCTCTCCATCTCTGCGACTTACTGAGCGGTCTGGTAATATGCTTAAGAAACTCAACTCTGTCAGTTGAAAGTCCATTTTACTTGAAGTTGATGGCAGTAACTTATTACTACCTACCTGGAGAGTGCTTCTTTGCCCTCGCTTTATTTAGACAAAAGCCAAGAATGTGTGTGGTGACTGCAGGTGATCAATCGTATTGAGTCACTGTGGGTGATTGTGACCGAAAAAGTCCGCACAGGCAAATATTTGTCAGGCCGGGGTGTGTTCATGCTGGTCAAACAGTAACTCATCCTCCAAAGGACCATGAGTTTCTAAATCTTTGAAGCTATGTTAGCCTTTCCAGTGCAAGGAACCATATTTGGCCATTTTTAAGTCAAAATGCACCTCACTACAAGGTCATAGAGCCGTGCAATTTCTCCCAGCCAATCATAAAAAAAGAACATATATATGGGGAACAGGTATACATATTGTACAAATATATAATCATGGATTCATTATGTTTTAACTAGTATAAACAAAAACTTTTTTTTTAATTTTAACAAAAAAAAAAACGTAATTGATTGCATTCATTTGATAATTTTATTAATTTGTTTATGTAATATTCAATGAGGGCCCTGTTTGTGGTTAAAGACTGCAAAGTGGTGTTTTCCAGTATGGGTATTTATTACTCACCAGGCGGCATTTAGGAGCCACGGTGTGTTGTGGGAAGTTTGGGGTTGTTAAATCATCACTAGAAATGAAGTGCATGTGGGAACGCTGCTGGGAAATAATTTTAAGTCGGACCTTGAAGTTTGACAGTTATTTTTTTTTTGTACAGGAAATATGACAAAACCTTTGGGCCACAAGTAATTCATTATTCATCAATATGGATTTGGAGTAGACCTCTTATTTCTTTATTTTCCCCAAGACATTTTGGGCAATTCTAAGCTTCCAGCTTCGTGGGAACACATTACACTTGCATAATAACATGTAGAAAAAGGAGTAGGAAGAAATGAGGCTTATTTAATCCTCCATATCTATTATAGAGCATTCATTTACACCATGTGTTTTAACATGTACACTTACACTAATTTTGTCATTTTAGACACACCAAAAACTTGTTGAAAGTCTTCCTAGATGGGTTTGAGCTGTTTTTAGCTGCAAAGGTTGAGTAAAGCCAGTTGTCCCACACACACATGTCCATTACCCGTCTCGGTCCGTTCTCGTGGACCCAATATTGTGCACCGTCTCGTCTTGTCAGTTGGGTGTCTCATGACACCCATACTGAACGGTCATGTACCATTCAGCCTCATGTAGCGATGTGTTCTATTTACTCACCAACTCCTGCTCCACTAAGCCCTCTCATCTTGTTAAGACGGCTAACAAGAGGTACACAGTTAACAAGGCTTACCTTCTCCTGGAAATGTATATCTATCTCCGATATGCGTTTGTGTTTGTTAATGCGTGTTTGCACCTGGTGTGTTGCAGGCACAAATGCTTCTGCCTTCGATCAGCTGGTCCTGACTCTGGCCTGGGACCGTGTGGACATAGCCAAGAATCATGTGTTTGTGTACGGACAGCAGCTCTTGGTATGTGTGCGTGTGTGTGCGCGTGCGATGTTTGCTTAGTTCAGCCCCAAACCTTTGGACCGGCCCAGTATGACCCATGAATCTCAGATGACCACAGTGTGCTGTCTGAAGGGGCCAGGAGCCATGAGCGGCTTGACTGTAACATGAACTTAGACAGTTGTCATCATAGGATGCCCTCTGTGGTGCTGTTTGTTTTGAAACTTTTCTCAAGGCAGGACAGATCACTCAGATTTATTTACATTATCTCACAAAATTTAGTACACCCCTCACATTTCAGAAACCTTTTTATTTTATCTTCTCAAGGGACATCGCTGTAGAAATGAAACTGATGTATTTGAGAGTAGTCAGTGTACAGCATTATTGCAGTATAGATTTATTATCCACTAAAAATGACTAAACACACAGCTATATAAATAGCATTGTACTGCCAAAAAATGTTACTTTTATGAGCTACTTTTTTGTCATTTTTCTATTTGTCCAAACAGAGGTACCTTTAGTATATACTGTACTGTATATATATCATTTGTTTTAGTCAAATGGATCGTCACCCCTAATTTTGTCTCTTTGTGTGCAGGTTAGCTCCTTGGAGCAAGCCATGCTGGATGCACTCATCATGGACAGAGTGGACTTTGTCAAATTGTTGATCGAAAACGGTGTCAGCATGCACCGCTTCCTGACAATCACTCGGCTTGAGGAGCTTTACAACACTGTAACGTGATGAAACACAAGTAAAGGAAAAAAAATGTTTAACTTATTTTTTTTTAAGCCATTTTTTCCCATTTTTAGAAACAACCTCCCAACAATCCAACTCTCCTCCACCTGGTTAGAGATGTAAAGCAGGTCGGTGGAGGCTGCAACAGTCTCTCTTTCAAATGTTCAGTCTCAGGAATCTAACTTGTGACTTTTCACAGAGTCACCTGCCTCCAAACTACAAGATCACCTTGATTGATGTTGGGCTGGTGATTGAGTACCTCATGGGTGGGACTTACAGGTGCAACTACACCAGGAAACGCTTTCGAATCATTTACAACAATCTCCATGGCAACAGTCGGGTTAGTGCGGGCCTTTTCAATTCTTACCTATTACAAATACTAATACTGTATCATTATGTAATGGGCCATTTTGGGGAAATTTTTTCTGGAATTGCTTGCGAATTACTAAATGTCTCCATATCTGTGCACAGAGGTCCGGGCGCCACCCAGCCGGTCCAGGCTGTCATTTGAGGAAAAGTCATGAGTCATTCAGCATGCAGGCCGATAAGAAGGAGAAGACTAGGCACAACCATTTCATCAAGACTGCACAACCGTACAAACCCAAGGTGAACGTAACATTAAACCGGTCGTCACATAACAAGTACATTTTAAATGATAATGAAGTGGGAGCTCTGATATCAAATGCAATCTGTTTCAGTTTAATCTGACTTTAAAGCAATTTTTCCACATTGGAAATATTTAAAAAATCTTTTCCAGGTTGAAACTGTTGCCATTTACTAACTCGTTCAATCAGCCATTTTTCAAAATTCAACCCTTTCAGCATCGGCCATTTTAGACGATTGTGACTGATTTTTCAAGGCACACAGAATATTGTGTTCTCTGGCTATATAAACATGGAGCCTACCAAAAGAAAGATTAGACTCTCGCCTTTCTTCAGAAAAAAAGTTTGTTTCTACCCTTTTCTTTTCTTTAGTAACGTAATCAGCAGAGGAAAAGGGAGAAAAACAGCTTTTTGTGAAAAGATACATTTCAAGCATTTGCTTTCATTTTGACACACTTTTTGCTTGTGACAGCTCAAATATCGAAACAAGATTCAGAGATCTTAGCAAATGCACTTCTGCCACCTTATGGCTGTTTTTGTGGTCTAAAACTGCTCTAAAAGTGACATCTATTAGTGTGGCATCGCCTCTTTTTGCCTCGTGCAAAAAACGTAAAAGATGTCTTTTGGGATCGGGCGTTTGGGTTTATAAATGCATATAAATACGTCATTGGTATTGAATGAGTTAACTGTCACTGTTCGAGTGTAAAAATAAGACAACTGAGTAGTATAAAGGAAAAAAATCCTCTTGAGGCTTTATGTATTTGAGGAATGACAAAGGCTTTTCACTTTTGAACAAATAATTGTCACACAAGTTAATTAAAATCAAATTAAATGTCGTTTCATTTATGGACACATTTTTACACCCGAGTCTGAATCCCCTTCACGTTATATCTGGGATAAGCAAAAGATGCAACAAGCCATTCTTTTGACATTAAACTGAGGTCTAACGCAATGTCTCGTGTGATGCCATTGTGGATGGGTTTCCTTTCCAGAAAAAAAAGAAAGCAAAACACCTCTGATTTGATTGGTTTGAACTGCAGTCTTGTGACGTTAACTGACGCAATGTCTCATGTGTCATACAGGCAGCGTTTCATCGTATTGGAACAGGTGTTGTAGAAAAGCTACCAAAAGCCATAGAGCAAGACATTTTAATTGAATTCTGATTTGTACTACCATTGAACTTTGGAGGTGCCACTTTATTAGAGTTACTGTCGTCTGTACTGTCCTCACTGTTCTCCTGCTCTCGTCTCCTCTCAGCTGGAGCCCACCAAAGAGCAGAACAAGAAGCGGGTCAAAGAAGAGATTGTGGACATCGACGACCCGGAGACACGGCGCTTTCCCTACCCGTTCAACGAGCTGCTGGTGTGGGCCGTGCTCATGAAACGGCAGAAAATGTCGCTGTTCTTCTGGCAGCACGGCGAGGAGAACATGGCCAAGGCTCTGGTAGCCTGCAAACTCTGCCGCTCGATGGGCTACGAGGCCAAGAAGAGCGACGTGGTGGACGACACGTCAGAGGAGCTCAAGGAGTACTCCAAGTAGGTTTCTCGTGACGGAGTTCGCAGTCTAGCTGTGAGGTCGCTCACTATAAGCGAATGAAAACTTCTCATCAACTTCTTGGATGGTATACTAATCATTCTGACAATGTGTTTTCCAGTGAGTTTGGCACATTGGCTGTGGACTTGCTAGAGCAGTCCTTCAGGCAGGATGAGACCATGGCCATGAAGCTGCTCACCTATGAACTAAAGAACTGGAGTAACTCCACCTGTTTGAAGCTGGCCGTCTCCTCTCACCTGCGACCCTTTGTGGCTCACACCTGCACCCAGCTGCTATTGTCTGACATGTGGATGGGGCGGCTAAACATGCGCAAGAACTCCTGGTACAAGGTTCATGCTCCCTCATAAATTTTATTGTTTGTGGTTTCTTTTGACAGAATACGAAAACTTGACAAAGTTGGAAAAAGAGAAACCTCTGTAGTTGAATCCCCAAAAAGTAAAACATTTTACATTCAAATCACATTTTCTGAAAAAATATGCCACAAAAGTCACACCACAGAAACAAAAGTCACACCACAGAGACACAGAAGAAGACTACCACTGATGATAGAGGAAAACTGATGATAACCATAGAACAAGAAATTGAAGTTGAGGCCCGGTGGGGTACATTGTGGTGGTCTACAACCATGTATTTCAAGCCAAACAATTGGTTACTTTGGTGGTTGATGAATTATGTTCCTAATATCTAGCTTACCTTATTTAGCTTCTTAAGAGGGTCAAAATATTAGAATCCATCCGCCTCTGTGTTTGTCTCCAGGTCATTCTGAGCATCCTGGTGCCTCCTGCCATCCTGCTGCTGGAGTACAAGTCCAAAGCTGAGATGGCTCACATCCCGCAGAGCCAGGATGACCACCAGATGACCATGGAGGACAGCGAAAACAACTTCCAGAACATTGCTGACGACATTCAAATGGTTATATGTGTACATTAAATATACACTCTTGTTGTTTTTGTCTGTGTGCTTTGCTAACTTGGAGTTCTTTGCAGGATGTGTTCAAGGAGGCCAGATCCTCCGACCCTGCTGAGGCAAAGACTGACATGGAAACACCCGTACGCTCAAGAAAATTGCCGTTAACCAGAAAAGTCTACGCCTTTTACCACGCTCCCATTGTCAAGTTCTGGTCCAACACGGTACGTAGACAGCACACCTATCTTAAAGTTGCATTTGCTGGTTGTTCGTCTATGTAGGTCCTAAGACAGGGGTGGCCATACTTTTTTTCCAGTGAGGGCCGCAAATGGAAAAGTCAAAGGATGCAGGGGGAAGTTTTGACATTTTTAATTTGTAAAAAGGATTACAAAAAAGCAGTTTTATGTGCATTTAAAGACAACACTTTATTGGTGACAAAGCATATTATTATTAATTGATAGCAACATTAATACTGTAAAAGTAACAGTATGACAAGTCTCACGCAAGAGTTTTGCACCAACAGCTGAGTAGCGCAACCAACATTTTAAAGCACATGCAGAGGTAGGTAAAACTTCTGGATGGTTATTTTCTTTCATGGACCACTCACTCAGTGACTATAGGATACTCTGTGGTTAATTTAATAGAGGCATTCATTGTAGTATTTTGATGTTTAGGTGTTTGGGCTAGCAAAAAATATCTATCCTCAACAAGTTGCACATTTTGTACTTTGTTTTGCTGATGCTATCTGGTGGGGATGTTTTAGATTTAGTTTTTTATGTAGTGTGAATGCTTGTGGGCTTTCTCAGCATTCATACGCACGGGCAAGTCATCACATTCTCAGTTATGCTTGGGATGACCTCATCTCCTCCCACCTGCTGTTATGAGTCTTTGTGACTGTTGTTGGCATGCCCGGGGCAGGTTCTCAGATACAGTATGTGAGAGTTGCCACTCACTTCTATTTACAAGGGAAACAATGCGTAGATAGCATCTGTAAAAGTACCAATTAGCATATCCAAGATGCTATGCCTCCTTGCGTTCTGACCTCAATGCTTCAGTTCCGTAACTCAATCATCAGATGGGATCTAAACAGTTAATTTCCCAGCACCTTTTTAACGTTATAGTTCAAGTGTGTTTTGCTTTTAAAAGCTCCGCCGGGTCCGTGTTGTATCGTGAATATCAGCTGTGTCTTTGCATGCGTGGACCTCCATACCTATCTATGTGCTAATTCTCTTACTTTCCCACAGTCATCAGTATGTTAACACTGCCCACCAGAGCACACTCCCCCCACACCCTAGCCCACCCTCCCCACCAACCAATTAAAGTGTAAATAACTTTCTATAATCTAGATAGACATTGTTGTTGTTATAAGGCAGTGCATCGTTATAGGCAGTTTGAAGCTGGTATTTTAAGCTTTAATGCCTGCATTTTGTGTTTTTTAGCTGTTTTATTTGGGTTTCTTGATGCTCTACTCGTATGTGGTCCTGGTGAAAATGCCTGAATGGCCTTCTGCTCAAGAGTGGGTGGTCATCCTCTACATCTTCACCTCTGCTATTGAGAAAATCCGAGAGGTATGTAGTTTGAGATTCTTGCAAGGTTCCTCTCTTAGTTTCTTTCATGATTTTTCACCTTGTTTGCAGATGTTTATGTCAGAAGCAGGAAAAATAAGTCAGAAGATTAAGGTGTGGTTTGACGACTACTTCAACGTCTCGGACTTCCTGGCCATCATTTCCTTTTTTATCGGCTTTGGCTTGAGGCTGGGCGGAGGGAAAGCCTTCATCCCAGGCAGGACGGTTTACTGTCTCAACATCATCTTCTGGTACGTGCGACTCCTCGATATCCTGGCCGTCAACCAGCAAGCGGGACCCTACGTCATGATGATTGCCAAAATGGTGAGTTGGTGTCTGAGTTAGCCAACACAAATAACATACAGTAGATCCCTTCTATGCACTGGCTTGACACATTTTAAATTGACTTTTGCACATTAAGAAACAATTATAGGCATACAGGATTGTATTTTCAAAACGTACAGTTATACAACACGTCATCTTGTCAAAGCATCTTCCTGCTGGAAAACATTGAGTGAATTGACTTGCAAGACTGTGCCTTCTGCTGGATTTAACCTCCTAGATTGAACACCTGAGCCACCTCTCGTTTGTTCAGAAACAATTTCTCCCTTACTAATAATGGAAATAAAATAATCTGCTCCAGGGTCAAAATGGTGCCATCCTAAAACCTTTTCTTACCTGTTCAGGCAATCTACACTTTAATGATGATGGACTGGAATGGGTATCACTGTTTAACTTAAGTTCTTGTCATAAAAGTGTGAGAAGAAGTTAACCAAAGTACAAAAAAATGCAAAAAAACCAACCAAAAATACATTTTGTGATCACAGTAACCAGTTCTCAAACATTCTCAGGACAGGGATTCTCAACTGCTGGTTCAGGACCCAAAAGTAGATTGTGAACCACTTCTGGGTGGCTTGCTGAAAGCTAGTCAAAAATTACAGTAAATATTATAATTTTTTAAATATTAAATATTAAAACACATGGTGTAATATATATATATATATATATATATATATATATATATATATATATATGTATGTATGTGTGTGTGTGTGTGTGTGTGTATATATACATATATATATATATATATATATGTATATATATATATATATATATATATGTGTATATATATATATATATATATGTGTATATATATATATATATATATGTGTGTATATATATATATATATATGTGTGTATATATATATATGTATGTGTGTGTGTGTGTGTGTGTGTGTGTATGTAGTTTTTGTTTAATAAAGTTATAAATTTTTTGGTAATGTACTCTGAAATACATTTTGAAGATGTAGTGTATTTATGTTTAAAAATATGACATGTATGTTTGGTTGTTTTTTGTTTTTTTTAAAGAAAAAATACATTTGCGTGGTTTGACTTCTATAAAAGTCGGTGACTGTGGAAAAATGTGGGTCCAAGGATGAAACTAGTTGAGAATCTTCTCTAGAACCCTGATGTAGAAGATGCCATGAATGCATATTCTATTGTGCCACTTGGAGACATGCAGTAGCTATGGAATGCTACATTAACAGTAAAGTAGTCTTAAAGATGACTTTGTATTCCCTTGCAGGCATGTGCTTCACATAAGCATGCATGTCATCTCTTACAGGTGGCCAACATGTTTTACATTGTGGTGATCATGGCCATCGTCCTGCTCAGCTACGGCGTTCCCCGCCAAGCTATCCTATACCCAAACAAAGAGCCAAGCTGGACGTTGGCCAAAGATGTGGTGTTCCAGCCGTACTGGATGATGTACGGGGAAGTGTATGCGTATGAAATCGATGGTAAGGACGATGAGAACGGAAAGCCAGATTACGAGGGTAAGGACGCTTTTACTCAAAAGCTTCTCACTACTCACTGATCTGTCACTCGGAAACGAGCACGATAAATCAAAAACCCACGCAAGTCTTCCACTTGCAAGATGCAACATGGTTCAGAATTGCTCAAGAGGCTGCCATCATCGCCAGTCTCTTTTGGGGAGGACGGGGCTCTCGTTCACCAGATGACATGGCATCGAGTTGAAATTGATCACATGGTTTGTCACTATTTTTATAGGTGGTCACATCCACATCTATATAGGACTAAAAAGAGGCACAAGGAAGTGTATTGTCTGTGCGTACATACTGTATTGTGTGTCCTAATAGACTCCTCCTCTTCACAGTGTGTGCCAACAACAGCGAAGTAAAGCAGCTGTGTCACGCAGGAGTGTGGCTCACTCCTCTCCTACAAGCAGTCTACCTCTTTGTACAGTACATACTCATGGTCAACCTCCTCATTGCCTTCTTCAAGTAGGTGCACCCCATGCCGCACAAAGCTCTTAAAACCAAATATCACACCCGTAGCATGTAGAATTAACACAGGAAATTGCATTTGCAGGATGTATGAATTGTATGCTACAACCAATGCAGTGTATGTTATGTTAAATATGTAAGCTATGTTAAATATATTTAACACAGGTTTGTGTAATTTTGTGTTTGGAATATGCCGCGGGGCAGTAACTTTGGACCTTTGGACACCGCTGTACTGCAGGAAAGGAAGGGAAAGTGTTTATACAGTACATGTTGACTAGTACAGCGGTCGCCAATGGTTTTCATAATGTCATCAATGCTAACTCAAAACGCAATATCATGCACAGTTTGTGAAGTAGATTTAATTATTGTATTTCAATTGTAAAATTAAATGTATTTAATAGTATAATATAACTCACCATATGCAGAATCAGTGGGAGCCTCGCACACCGGTCCTATAGCTTTATTAGTTCGTGGCCTTACTGCTGTGTGGGGAAAAAAGTGACAAGTGCAGGGAAGACGGGAAGATGGATTTTTCAGAATAAAGTGGTCTGCATATATATATATATGTAAATACAATTTTAAAGAAGGTTTTTATTTTTTTTTGGTGTGTGCCAGTCGGTTGGGGATCCCTGGATTAGTAGATAGAATTACCTCCTGCACATTTGATTGTAAAGTTGACTGTCATAAAAATGAGACAAGCCACAAAATGACCTTTTTTTCCTGTATACATGCAAAGACAGATATGTTCACGTTGGCCAGACCAATAAGTGAATTTTCTGTGAAAAGCATTAACAAATCTAGAAATGAATACTTTTTAAAAAATTTGTTCAATTTTTAACAAATTAATACAATTAATTAAAATACTGATGTGTGTGGGACATGGTGGTGAACATCATCCCTGTTCTTCTGTCAGCAACGTGTACCTGCAGGTGAAGTCCATCTCCAACCTGGTGTGGAAGTATCAGCGCTATCACTTTATCATGGCCTACCACGAGAAACCAGTCCTGCCACCCCCCTTCATTCTCCTGTGCCATATCTACTCACTCTTCTGCATGTGCAGCAAGAGAAAGAAGGAGCACACCTATGGACCAAGTATGTCTGCACACAATCATTTTTTTGTGTCCCAACTTAACACAAAGCATGAGACAAGACCGTGCTAAGATAAAATCAAGGAATGAAATTGTTACATTTTTGTAGCTTCCTTTTTAGTTTTTGACTGGTTTCAATCCCTGTTTAATGCGGATTACCGCCATTTACAGGACCAGAGTTGAGGTTTTTCCAACTCTACTTACAGCTGTTCATATTGACAACCAGCCTCATGGTCATGGTTTATCGGTTTTGGATATACTGAACAAGTTACGTTAAACATCACCTGTTTACGGTTACACAATTCAACATGCTTGAAAAGGAGTAGGAAGAAGCACAGTTTATTTAATCATACCCCTTCTCCATGTCTCAGCGTTTATTGTTAGTTTTTTTTCACATTTTTAACATGTTCATAGTCACAATAACTTTAACACAATAACGGGTTTACAAAGAACAAAAAAGTGTTAAAAACTAAAAAAAAGTAAATGAGTGAATCCATTAAAAGTAAATCTAGTTAAATACAAAGTCATAAATAAAAACAAAATACAGTTAAACCTGTCTTAGCGGCCACCTTTATAGAAGGGCCACCTGCCTATAGCAGCCACTGAAAAATCCCCCCCAGCAAATTTACATGTTATAGACCCTGTGTATAGCATTCACCTGTCCAACGCAGCCAGCGGCCACCCATTTTGTCTCCCTTGGTCAATATCTGACTGCATATAGCAGCCAAATTACCAACTCAAGTAGAAGCTTCATGCACGAAAAAGTTTTGTTTTTCAATCAATGAAGGCGTCGTGTGTAGACTTTAATTACTGAGTCCTAGCTCAGTCACAATCATTCACAAGATCCACACAAACTGTCAGTTGTTCCACATAAAAAAGCCGTCTTCTTTTGAGCTTGCTATTTCCTGGTCAAACATGTAACTTTAAGAGCATTTGCACCAAAACATTACCGCAAATTAGGCTGGGAACAGGACGTGCTCCCAGCGACGCTACAATAAAAAAAAAACATATGCTAGCATGCATGCGGCAGCGGGAGCAAAACTGAGTTCGGTTGTACTTAACTGAAGTATTTTATCAGTTATTATTAAGCCTCTAGTTTCCTTTTAGTAAGTAAAAACCTTGGCTATGATTGCACTACATTGTCATGTAGACCTACAAAGTACACTTGGAAGAACAAGAGGTAAATAAATGTATTGCAGCTGATGTGAAACTGATGAGGGGTAGGATTAAATAAGCTTTGCTTCTTCCTACTCCTTTTTGGACATGCGAAATTGTGAATTGTACTATGTGATGTGCTACTGTTTGACTCATGCATGTTCAGGATTAAAACCATGATAATAACAAGCCTAGTAGTGCTGTACAACTTTTATCAGCAGTCTGCAGTGCCCTCTACTGGTCAACATTATTATTATTATTTCCCTTTTTTTTCTTTTTTTTTCCTCTACTGGTCAACATTCAAACTGGACGCCAACCTGTCTATAGAGGCCACCTGTCTATAGCGGCCACTTTTGCAGACTCCCTCTAGTGGCCGCTATAGACAAGTTTGACTGTACATCAAACTAGATTACAGACAGATGAATGAATGATAAATGCAAGAGCAAAAAAAAGAGAATGCATGTGAAATGCATGTACAGTAGGTAGACCACCAGCAAATAGTGAAAATCTCCGATAACTCAGACGCCCAAAAAATATTTTTGACACATGGCTAACTCGTTCTCCAAACCCTCTTGCTAGCTTGATGCTGACCGTGTCCTCCGATTTCGGATCAACATTTGCAATAAGTGTGACTGTAATTATTAGATGAGCTTTAGCTCATTTATCCTTTAAAAACATTGAAAGTATCAAATGTATAGGTATGTGAAAATATGTAGGTGTTATAATAATGTAAGATGATCAATGAACAGATAATCACCGTGTAGAATTATATAAGTTGGACTTGCAACTATGGTGCATTGAAGGGCCGCTGAATACGCGGCCTGTATGCTGAGAAAAAATTAAAACACTTTTTTTTCACCTAAAATCTGAATTTGCGTGACTGTGAATGCTGAGCCACTAATGTGCAGGGATCCACTGTATTAGTGTTGACGGTGACATTCCACTGTCATTTAATTTGAATTTTTTTAAGTTTTATTAACAGTGGAAAAAGTTTGGCCAATGGTTTTGCCTTCCTCAGCCTGCTTTGCTGTTTTTCTTTAAATGCAGTCTATCTAAAAGGGAGGAATCTACCACAATCCAGCATTATTGTTGGGCTCTACTGTTCTTGTTTTTGTATTTTCTTTTTAAGTCATTGCATACTCTTCCCCTCAGAGCTGTTTCTCACAGAAGAAGACCAAAAGAAGCTCCATGACTTTGAGGAGCAATGTGTAGAGACATACTTTCATGAAAAAGATGACCAGTTTCACTCTGGGAGCGAGGAGCGCATCCGTGTCACGTCTGAAAGGTATGATCGTTAATAATGGGGTAGGATGTCCTGCAGTGTAGAAATACAACATGTCTGTTGTCCTTTTCAGGGTCGAGACCATGTGCATGCAGCTGAAGGAGGTTGGCAACAAGGTCAACTTCATCAAACGTTCTTTACACACGTTGGACTCCCAGATCGGTCACCTCCAGGACCTCTCCGCCCTAACTGTGGACACCCTGAAGACGCTGACTGCTCAGAGGGCATCAGAGGCTAGCAAGGTCCATAATCGTATCACCCGGGAGCTCAGCCTTTCCAAGAACATGGTCCCCAGCATTGTTCCCGTGGCAACAGACACCGGCCCCCAGTCCAAATCTTCCGCAATAGGCAAGCGGAGTGTGGGGGCCTACTTCGGCTCAGCTTTTTCGCAAGCTGGAGCCAACATAGCAGACTCACTTTTTGGGATTGGTGCTGAAGACGGGACTGATAGTAGCCGTAGAGTCAGGCCCAGCCCCCTGCCAGGACTGGGGACAGATCCTAATCTGAGTCCAGAGAAGAGGGGTTTGTTTGGGCTTGGGCACCTCGCTGCAGAGGCTGGCTCCTCCAGCAGTGGTGCCCCCAGTGCCTTTGTCCAAAGTGCTGTGGCCTTTTCCCCTCCGGAGCTGCGTCTCCGGGGCCACTCCCTCACCCACAGTAAGCTGACCCGTCCACATGAGCCGGACTGTTCCGACTCACCATCCAGCCTGCCCAACGTGCCCTCGCGCGGGGCTCACTTCCACATCAGCAGCACCCCCTCCCAGCCCAGCGTCTCCAGCCACCCCGAACTCGCCCTTGCTGGGCTTTACCAGCAGCCGCCCGACAGCACCATTGTAGAGTTTGGGGCGTTTGTTGGTAAGTATGATGGCGAATCTAGTGTGGCCCCAAAGATGCGTGAGGACGATGAGAACTGTGTGTGTGTGTATCCTACTGTTCTCGTATCTAAAGCTTTGAGCTCTGCTGAGCCTGCCTGCTTGCCTGCTTGCTCCAACAATGCAGAGGGGTTAGGAGGCGGGTCCAGGAAGGGGGAGGGGTCTTTGGGGTACGTCAATGAGGCTTTCTGCGATGATGAGGGCACGTCAGCCTCTCCCAGTAGACGTGAAGCAAACACTCAATGCCGAGAACACGGCGGACCGCCGTGTTCTGTTCACACCCCTGCTGTGGCAGCCCAGAGACCCCACAGACGAATGAGGGATTGCGATGTTTGGGAAGCGCCCGCCCCTCCGCCGGGGTCCACCAATGACGGTCAAAGTTGTGACAAGAGGACCGTTGTGAGAGGTTTGAGTTGAGGGCCGCATCTGCCGGGTACTCTGGTCTGTTCAAATCCACATCAGGAGCCAAGCTGCTTTTCCCTCTCTTTCCCTTTGTCTTGTCTATTCTCTCTGGTGGTTCTGGTGCGATCCAGATGTGAACGCTGCATGAATGATTGGTCGACAGAATGGAGGTTTTCAGGATTCTAGAGTTGGAGGCGGGTTCATGGTTCTCATAAGAATCACTTTTTTGAGTTTTGATGAAGTGTGGTGTTGGGATTTGATTTGCCCCCTTTTTTGGTTTTAAATGTTGCTCAGCAAATCACAATAACTACAATTTCTATCAGCTAACAAATAACGCTAAATATTTGACTACAATTTCTATCAGCTAATGCATGGAGAAGAGGAGTTGTCATTTCTGTTAGACAATGTGATGTTAGAGTTAACCAAACTCTTTAAACTCACAATGTTGTCTTTGTTACAGGACATAAAGACAGCTTTGACCTCCAGCACTCTACGCCCAAAGAGACCTACAGCCCACAGCACAGCCCGGCCACACGTAACAGACAACAGGTGTGTGTGTGTGTGTGCGTGTGTCTGTGTGTGTGTGTGTGTGTGAGTGATGCTGCATATTGTGTAGAATTTGTTCTTCATTCTTAACTGAATGAACTAAGTGTAAAAATAAGTTAACCACTGTAGTAAAATATACAAAAATAAAACATTCATCTTTAGTTGAGTAGAACAATATGGCCTAAAATCTGTATTGCAATATGCATTGCAGCCTCTTGCGATATCGATATAAATTACAATAGAACCCTTTCAAAATAGGTTACATAGGTCCCAAGGAAAGAAAAACTACTAAACACAGCATGTCGTTTTGAGCACATTTATTCTGCAAAACCTAACTACGGTATACAGTATAATGTTGCAGATTAATAAAAAAAATACAAGACAATTTAAGTACAAGAAAGTGAGTGCAAGTTGTTCCAAAAGGCACTACAACCATCTTGTTTTACTCTGTGATTCTAAAATGACACCCAAGATGTAGAGAGGAGGAAACACTGGTGTCTTTTTAAGGAACAGATACTGTCCATTCAAGTCTATCGTAAAAGATAGTTCAAATAAATACATATTGCATAAAATAGCCTGCAACTTTCGTTGCTGTGCACATTATTTTCAATTAAAGCAGTTAATTATTTGAATAAAGAAAATACTTCCTGCATAAGGCACTTATACTTCTACTAAAGAAAATATTTCAAGTGTAAAAGTTTCTTTCCAACGGTGCCATGCCATTAAAATGTAAAAAAGTGTAAAACAATGAGGAAGGCCGGAAATGTATTTTTTGCTGAAATGACACAAAAGATGCAAAGAACAGAAAAATTGGTGTCCTATTTAAAATGTAAATAGCAACACAAGAAAGACAAATAAAACTTGTTTTGAGGTGGTAAAACAAATTGGTCATATTGCAGCACTCCCTGATTTGTTTCTTGACTCACTCTGCAGAGTGCAGTCTTCTGCTGATGGTCGGACAGCTTAAATACCAAACAAGTCCAAATGATGGCTATTGCACCGACCTTGTTCACCTGATACACCTGTCCTCTTAACCCTGTCTGCTGGCGTGTTCCCAGGGTCAGCCTGAAGGTCATGGTCACATCAGAGCTGTCAACTCCTACGCTGGCTTCACTGAGTTTGACAGGAGTCCGGCTTTTCTCCATCCCAACACGAGTAGGCTTAAAAATGACAATAAATCCCAAATGTAATAAAAACAGGATAGACGTTGATGCGGATTGTCGTGTGTCTGTAGCTCTGAGCAAGAAGGACCGGAGTCGAGTGTCAGCTGAGGACATCCTCATCCATGAGGAGCCGAGGTCTTCAGTGCTGGTAGGAAGTATGCACGCAGTGCAGTTGAACAGTACTAGCAAAAAGTGTGACATCATGGCCGTTTGACAGCCAGTGAACAAACACCGTAAACAAAGGACGACAATGGGACATTGCAGCATTTTGTATTCTTTCTTACCATGTTTCTGCTTAGTACAGCTGCATAGACCAATCAATGAATATGTGAATAATTCTGAATTGAACTGCATGGTGGAAATAACGCTCCCCTTTTGCAATGGCCATCACTGAGTAACTCATTGTCCTCTCTCTCACAGGAAAGAGTTCAGGTAAAATCAGCCCAAGCAAGCAGCCTGTAAGTATCCGGTATACAGTATATGGTACATTCATGTCATGCACATAAATGAGCTAACCCTTGTTGGTTTACAAGACAGCAGCGGTATACATATGAAGCAAAAATAACCGTCTCTTACCATCTTGGTCTTACTTTGCAACTCAGATATTTCATACTCATTACATTTGTCATTTACGGTAACATACAAACAGTGCCAGTCAAAAGTTTGGAGACACAAAACTTCATACAAAACTTTTGACTAGTATTGACTGTGCCAGTCAAAAGGTACCTACACTTTACATGTAATCTTTTCATCTTTTTTCTGTCCCTTTCTTTTTGTCTTGCTTCCAGGCAACCCCCTGGGGAGGACACATTAAGCGGTAAGAATTTCACTGGTCTTTTACCATCTTCTATGACTTCTGTTGAATCAAGCAGGTCCTGTCTGGATCAGCCTGTTGTGCTGCAGTAAAGTTTCCCATTGCCTTTAATGTGCATGCACATGCCAGCCACATTCCGCAAAATTCTAATTTTTACTGCATTTTGTTGACTTTACAACATTATACACACACCTTTTGGAAATAAATATGAATTAATATTACAAAACAATTGAGAACTAGACAATAATTTGCAGTCCGTAGATGATTTTTTTTGTTTCCTTTTTTGTTTTGTAGCTTCTGTCTCACTCTACACACCTCGCCACACCCACCTCGGAGCCAGAAAAGACTGTGAGCGTTACACATCTTTAATTTATGCACTTTTAATGTTTTCAGTTGTGAAAACAGGTGAAATTGTTTGTTTTGTTGATGCTTTTTTTGGTAATCTGCAGCCATCGGCTCACCCTTCAAGCCCATGGAGAGCTACCAGTACTCAGGTGGGCTTCTGAAGAAAATGCTGTCGTTGTACACTAAAATCACTTTCTTTTAGGGGCCTTTTTACATAGTCTAAAAGTCATTACATGTTAGTGCTACACTTGAAATCATGTGACCAGTCAATGTGATTTTAAAAGTATGCACTGTTCTTCCTTCAGCTGTTGAGCGCAACAACCTGATGAGATTGTCCCAAAGCATCCCCTTCACGCCAGTGCCCCCTAGAGGTGAGAATGTTCCTCTGTGTGCTTGAAGACCGGTCATGTAATGTTGCAAACGCTGCAGACCATTACAACAGAGGCTTTTAAGGAGGAAATGAAGAGCCAGACAGGCGGGCGTGGTTGCTGCACCTCCTACGCTTCCGCAACTGTTGTCATCTTTGTCTGTGTGTGTTTTGGTCTTTTGTTTATATTCAAGTAGTCTGACTAGTTAAGCTGGCAGGACTTTAAACAGTTTGTGTCCCTGGACAAACAGTGAGCATTGAGTAAATACGGCATCAAAGTAGCATAAAATTGCGTGATTACATACAGTGTGGGTACACATTTGCAGGCAACACACCATGATGTCATCGTTTTGTCTCTGTATAGTACACACCTTACAGTTTCCCCTGTAATCTACCAAAAATGGTCTTTCCATACTAAACCACACTGGCAGGGTGTCAAAGCAACAGTTGGCGCTCTAACCCAACTAACTTAAGGCCATTTTAGTCAACCAAAGGCATTTTTGCAACACAGGCAACATCCGGATGGACATTGGCAAATCATGTTAGAAACTAGAGGGAAACATCAGTTTTCAGTTACTTACATCTGAGTTTACATGTGGACAAATGGCCAAAAATTCATTATTCTTTGGAATATTATGTTTAATTTTTAAATATGCAACGTAACATTCAAATACAGTGAAAGCTCTAAAGTTGTACACCATACATTCCAATTTGTTTGGTTTTCAAAACCATTTTTCCCATATGAAAAAATGCAAATGGTATTAAGTAGTATTAATTACGGTAAAGGCAGTGTTTTAAGTGACATTTTGGACTGTTATATAGTTCCATATAAACTATTATTGGACAAAACCCTGCTTTTGTGTATGTGGAGTGTTTTTCTTTTGTTTTTTTCTGCCTGCACATTTTGTTAAAATGTCTTCGGTATCTTGAAACGCACTATAAAAGTCCAAAAGTTCATTCATTGGAGTAGTATTATTACTTTAACAACACTAGCCAGTTGCAAACTAGCTAGTTGGTCTGTAACGTGATGGTTGGCGCTCTATTGGGACATGCTGGAGTGCTTTGAATGTGGTCACCCTTCTCCTCGTTTTTCTCTGAACACCCCTTGTTGTTGGAATAAGTGTTGCAAAAAAGCAAAACAGGCAGAGCTGATGCCGGCTGAACCTTTTTTTTTTCTCCATGTATTTCCTGTACTGTACCACTTTTAGAGCATCCACTGTATCATATTGAGTCTGTTTTGTCACTCTTTAAAACATATTATGTAATTAATGTTACAGTGTCTTGTAATGTAATGTAATGTAATGTAGTCTTTATTAATCTGCTATGTCAGGAGAGCCAGTGACGGTGTACCGCCTGGAAGAGAGTTCGCCCAACACCATCAACAACAGCATGTCTTCCTGGGCCCAGCGTGGCCTCTGTGCCAAAATTGAGTTTCTAAGCAAGGAGGAGATGGGCGGCGGCCTGAGAAGGGCCCTCAAAGTCCTCTGCACCTGGTCCGAGTATGACATCCTCAAACCGGGACACCTGTACATCGTCAAGTCCTTCCTCCCTGAGGTGGTCCAGACCTGGCAGAGCATCTACAAAGACGACACTGTGTTGCACCTTTGTCTCAGGGTATGTGACACATAGCGGTGTGGAAAAGTGTTAGCCCACTTCCGTCAAACTAATTTAAATATTAGTCAATGACAACACAACTGAACACAAAATGTAAAACAGAATTTAAATGAAACTTTTTATTATTAAGGTAGAAAAAAATGCAAACCTGCATTGCCTTGTGTTGAAAAAGTGATTGACGCCCTGTTAAAACATAACTGAGATTAATTGAGATCTATCAGTCTGAAAAAAGTTATAAAGCCATTTCTAAAGCTGTGGGACTCCAACGAACCACAGTGAGAGCCATTATCCACAATTTTTTTTCTTCCTTTATGAAAAGTTTCATTTAAAAACTGCATTTTGTGTTCAGTTGTGTTGTCATTGACTAATATTTGAATTTGTTTGATCGTATGAAACATTTAAGTGTGACAAACATGGGGGCGGGGGGAAATAATCGGGGGGGGTCAAACACTTTTTCACACCACTGTACACACGCTGCATGATAAATGTGCACTCACTATTCCAGACGTGAACAAGTAACATCACTTGGTGTTTCTCTGCACGCGTTCAGGAAATACAACAGCAGCGAGCGGCTCAGAAATTGACGGTCGCCTTCAACCAGATCAGACCCAAGACTATTCCATACTCGCCAAGGTGAATACATGATCACAAGGTTTTGGGCTTCTGCTTCTATTCGGGGTCATTACTGTAGAAATCAGGTCAGCAAACAAAGCTAAGAATGCTTTATAACAGAAGCGTGACAAAGTACTTCAAATTTAAGGCCAGATCCCTGTTATCAAAGAACAATAAAAAAAAATAATAAATGAAGTGTACCATGTTGACCTGAATATAAGACAACCTCTCTTTTTCAAGACCCATTTTGCAGAAAAATATAAAAATATTATCTGACATGATTATATTCAGTAATGTCACCTTATATTCAGGCGTCTAGAGATTTGTACGTACAAATCAACAGGTTGTTCCAAATAACTATTCCCCAAGCGAGCCAGAGCTTTTCTTCCTGTCACCCACGCGCACAAAGGTTCTTAGCAAACTGCAGAGATGTTATGAGGCTAATTTTAAGACAATGAAGCAGAGTTGTCAAATTACTGCTCCGAAATATAATATCTAGGGCTGGTCTTGACTAATGATTTTCATAGTTGAATCTTGTTGGTTAGGCTAAAACACCGATAAGTAACATAGTAGGTGTGCAACAACAGTGACTTCATTTATTTAGTGACAGAGAAAGCAAGACAAACAAAACTGGAACACGGGCGGGGTCAACACACATCAGCAAAGAGCACACAGAATAGGATCAACATGGCTTGAAAAACAACTTGCCAAAACTTGCCTTATATAAAATGGAGTTGGCATAACGGCCTAACCTGTTTAAGTGATATTCAGTGATGATGCAATGGTGGTTGTCTCGTGATATCTAAGAAGTTGCACTTTCTGGAGTTATCACTTCACCTTTTCAAAATACTTCCACACTTTGGATGATTTTTTAGTAGCCATTATGAGCCTATAAATCAGTCTGTCAACGGTCTTCCTAGTGTCCAAAGCAAGCACACACCTCAACTCCTTTGGATTGTGCCACTGGCATGGCAAGTATAGGTCTCCCGTTAAAACATTATTATTTTCAATGTTTATTAGCAGAAATTAGGCTGTTTATTTATGGAACTATGCTATTCATAACACAAACAAAGCCATTCTGTATAAAAATATATGCTCAGCAGCAGCCTTGGCCACCCCCATGTAGTCAGAATTGATCAAATGACGTTTTTATATGTTTAGACGGCGAGATTGATAGTCGAATTGGACTCCTCTGAATCGAATCAACACCCCTAATAATATCCTGTTTTTTAATTGAAAACATGTTTTTTTTCTTGACCTTTCTTTATTTTTATAAAATTTACCTTGTCTTTGAATACGGGGTCTTGAATAAGAGAGGTTGTCTTATATTCTGGTCAGTACAGTAACAGATGGACACAATATGGTCAACATAAAACAGGTAAGCTGCAAAAACATGGTTCAAAGCTAAATATATGTTAAATATACGCTAAACGTAAACAGAACTTTGGTTTGTAATGTTAGCTGTCATGCTAACAGTGAGGTGCCCAGGCTGTCCCACTAGTATATCAAAAATGTCTAACGGCGGATTTTCTGGGCAGTGATATAGATTACAACCACGTGCACCATAAACTTTACAGTGGTACCTTGGTTAACATCCAAAATATTTTCTGAAATATTTTAGCATATGGTGTCCCACAGCGAAAGAAGATGCGAGCGTCATCACTTACACAAGAATGCACAGGCGGGAGACAAATACAACGCTGAGCGATTTGTGAGGTCTGATTTTTGAGGAGGCATTTTCGTGACGCATATGTATTACTCTTTTGAACCTGTATTGTTTTGAAGAGCTGAACTTTTTACTTAAATGGCCCCAGCAACTAAGCGGAACTACGTTCCTCGTCACGGATCTCCGACCAGAAGCGGACTCAAGGGACCAATTGGGGGGGATAAGTCACTGTCACTACTACACTGCTGATGGGGATGTCCTACAATTTCATGTCAAAAAATCTGAACTATCCCTTTAACAGACCTCTCTGCATAGATTTTTGTGAGAAAAATGAGTGCAGAAACAGTTTTTTTAAAGAAAATAAAAGGGATTGCCCTCCAATCATAATCGTTGGAGTCAAACCTTCTAGAACGGATTATTAACCCGGACACCACTGTATTTTAAAACTGTTACATTGCTTCAAAGAACAAGGTCATAGATGGTGCACCTCTACAGATGGATTTTATTTGTCATGTGATATAGTGTCACCATGACTCTGCAACAAATTACTTTCTCGCCTAACTAGATGCACAGGCTTTTCACATCCACATTTTTATATTGATCCAGTCATAGCTATTTGTAGTAGTTACTATTGAAATGCATGCAAAAGGTTATAATATGGCCATCTACGATACATCCATCAGTCTTCTATCTTTGTTGTAGTTCTTCCCTCCAAGTGGTATTCATGTTGTTTTCCAGCACAAACCGTGTTTTGCGCAACGTGTAAAACCTGGACTTCCTCTTTCTGACGGATTACACCTTGTCGTATTTGCCAGTTGTTGTACGTGTTTTTTTCCTTTTGGTAACACCACAATTCGGCCTGCATTCTCTTTGGTCTAGATGGCTTTGAAAAGGATGTTGGCTGTTAAAGTGGGCGTTTACAGTGCATTCTCGAAAGCCACATGGTGATAATACTGGAGAGCGTCACCTACAATCTGAGCTGTGTTTTTGTTTGGTTGACAGCCCATAAACTCAGACGAAACCTTGGCCCACTCCTGCTAGGTGTGTCTCAAGATGCAGAGCAGCCTCCACTCTGGAAATATTGCTGGACTGGTTGTCCAGCTTCTTACAATGAGTGAATTTCCACTGAGTGGACTTCCATATTAATAAATTGAATATTTTTGTAGTTATGGCATAGAAAACCTCTTTACAATATTCTAAATGTGTTTTGTTTTGTATTTTACATTTTTAGAGCCCTCTAGACATGAAATAACACTTCTCCAGTCATCTTTGCACTTGTGTTGCCCAGTATGGTAGATATAATCAGAGAAAATCAGACATATTAGACATAAATAAGATAACAGACTCGCACGTTAGCGGTTCCTTGTTTTTTTGGGGTGGGGGTTTGGACAGCGTACTTCCTGTATTGTAGTGGCAACTTTAAATGGCTTTACAGTCATATTAGTAGACATAAAAAGTAAATAAACCATTTAAGACGTAAATAAAACGACTGTTTGTATGTGTCACAGTAAATGTGTTCCCTAGCGGATCTTAGTGGCGGGCAGATGGAATTGACGTCAGGAGATTCAGAGTTGAGTTTTAGCTTGTCGTGGGTTATGGCCCCAGTAGTAGTGGTTATGATGATGATTATTATCATATTATTGTGCCTGTTGTGAGATCATTTAAACTTGCAATGAATGCCTGCTCTGGTGAGCATGTCTGGTGCTTGTCTCGCAGAACAATTACTGACATCTAGTGGCTAATGTAGAATACTACATTTACAGTTCGAATGCTTCTTCTACCTTGTACAGTATTTGTATTTAAGTTCATTCAGTTGGCTCATTTAGCTATTTTTATGCTTGAAAATGCTTAGTTTAGGCCAACAATAAGTACAGTTTGCTTAAATATGTTTTTTTTTTTTTAAGTATAAGAAGCCGTATTCAACCACGAAGCAGCGATCATTTATTAATTTAATCACTTTGTGAAAAAAAAATCGATGGATATTGGAATCGGGATGTAGCGAGGGATGACTGTACTTCTTCATTATGATTATTTCTAAACTATGGAAGTATTGTTTATTGGGTAAAATAGTATGATTATTATTTAAATTACTGATTGATCATAATTTTGTATTTTTGTAACTATTGTATTTAAATATTTATTGATTTAATTATTTTATTTTGTATGTATTTAAGGATTTATGAATTAATGTATTACAGTATATTAAAATTCTGAAGCCAGAAACTGTTCAATGAGACTAGCCAAATAATACTTTGAAATATTTCTTTTTTTACATTTTCACTAAGTTACCTTACGTTGCATGTCAAATGTTTGTCCGGATAAATGTTCTATTTGAGTGTAACTGTGCATGTTTGCTTGCTTGCAGGTTCTTGGAGGTGTACCTGCTCTACTGTCACTCAGCCGGCCAGTGGTTCGCCATCGAAGAGTGCATCACGGGGGAGTTCAGGAAGTTCAACAACAACAACGGCGATGAGATTGTTCCCACCAACCTGCTAGAGGAGACCATGCTGGCCTTCAGCCACTGGACCTACGAGTACACGCGAGGCGAACTGCTGGTGCTCGATCTGCAGGGTAAGAAGAAGATATCACCTTAACCTTGTAGGAACATTTATACACGTGATATTTCTCTGCAGGAGTTGGAGAGATTCTGACAGATCCATCCGTGATAAAGAGCGGCGAGAAAGGGTAAGCATGCCATTTAATATCCACTCTTAAAGATCTCTGGTGGACCAGGAAGCTGAATGAATGATTGCAGCGCCCTGGCAGCCATGGCCAATGATCTTGTTTGCTGGGAAGCAATGCATTATGGGAAGAAGTTAAAATAGTATTTTTTTGGTACTTGTCTTGTATATTTCTTCCCTACCTTTTGAGTGTTAGGCTGCTGTGTGATGATTTTAGCCTTCTATCTAAGATCACACAGTGAGTCAGACTGTTACTGAGTAATGACCTCCTGTGATTTCCAATGGGATGAGAAGCTGGTTGTGAGTTCACTTATAGCTCCTGCCAAAGAAAGAGCTACTGTTTCCTCACCGACTCGCGAGCAACACAGTATTTCAATGATTAGTAGTTGTCCTGAAGTAAAGGAGATGTCACGAGATTAGAACATGGTCATAAATTAGCCGCTGTATAAGCCAAAGCTTATACACCGGAAATGACGGTAATACAAAGTCAACACGTGGAATTATTACAGGATTACTTAACATTTCCTTACTCGTAAACACACTAAACGTCCATTGGAACACAGGTACCTCATTCACAACTCAAAGTGGGCGCTGTCAGCCTCGAGCAGCTAGCCCAGGCACTTGAATGTTTTTTTGGAAGGATAGACACAAACGTGTATTTAACAGAAGCAGCAAATGTTTATTTTAAAGGCATATGACGTAGCTTATTTAACGTTTTATATGATTCATACACAATATAATAGTATTTGTAGTATACTACAGTATATACCAGGGATGTCCAAAGTGCAGCCTGGGGGACATTTGCTGCCCGTGGCTGTTTTTTGGCCTGTTTTTTTTGGCCCAAGGCACATTGTTGAAATACCATTTAATGAGAAAACTAAAAAAGAAAAAAAAACTTGCAGTAGTCTTGCAACAGTAAAGTCCAAATATTAGGAGAAAAAAGTTGTATTCTAATGAGAAAAAGTTTTAACGATATTACGAGAGTAACATCGTTATATTGTTAGTAGCATAAAGTTGAAATATGAAAGAAAAATGTGTTTTGTTTTGTTTTTTTAAGTCATAATGTGGAGAAACCAAGCAACAAATAAAGCTATCATGTTTGGAAAATTAAGTTGCAGAAAAAGTTTGAATGTTGGGATAATAAAGTCCAAATGTGATGTCAATAAAGTCATAATGACGAGAAAAAAAATTACAAAAAAAGTTGAAATAGTGTATTTTTAGTAGAATAAAGTCAAACTATTAAGGGGGGGAGTCTTGATTTTATCAGAATAAACTTATAATATTACGAAAAATAATATAATTTAGTATCACAGTTTAAATATTAAAGAAAAATTAAGTTCTTTTTTAAAAGTCGTAATATTATGAGAAACAACAGAACGTTTATGAAGTTTATTCAAGAAGAAAATTCTAATATTTGGAAAATACAAAAAAACAGCAAAAATGGGATAAAAGCTGATACTGATAACAGCCTTTTTCACCTACTGTATATCTCAAAGCTGAGGTGCAGTTTTTTCTTTATATAACTTCTTAGCATATGATCTACAAATTCTCAAAGTGTCACTTTCATCCTTTCATTTTCACTATGTGGCCCTTGCTGGAAAACGTTTGGACACCCCTGCTATATACTGTACTACTTTCGGCAAGTTTATAATGAAAGAGGAAAGTTGTTTTTGTCTTACATGCTGCCCACATTGGTGAATGAATGCGAGTGAAGGTTTGGTGGTGGTCGGAGAGGCTGCAGGTGCGAATCGGCAGCCAAGTTTCCGTCAGACTACCCAGGGTAGCTGTGGATACAGATGTAGTTTACCACCACCAGTGTGTGACTGAGAAGTGAATGAATAATGAATGGGTTAACTTCATTGTGAAGCGCTTTGGGTGCCTTGAAAAGCGCTAGAAAATCTAATCTATTGTTGTTATTATTATTATTATTATCATTATGACATTAGCGATATGTTTTCATAACTATACATACCATAGCAATTTGGAGATGCAGAGGAAGGTTGGATCCCTTTTGTAACAATTTTTGATGTGACTTGAATGAATCCATTCCGAAGTCACCGAGGAAACTTTTTAACTGCCCCAGCGATATTTGAAGTCACATTTTAAGGTCCTAAACTGCCATTTAAAATGTAAAAACAAAAAAAAAAAGAAAAAGATATGTAATAAAAATTCAAGTATTGAAATGAATGATACTGCTCATATTGTACTCAGCAGCCGTGCTCCTTTCCAATATTTCAGTTCAATTTCCTGGTTCTACAGTTGCCTTCACACATTTCCTCTCTCTGGATGGTGGCAGGAAAACAAGAAAGCTAAAGAAAAAGCCAAAGTCTCAAGATTTGCTGATGTGTTGCGTGAAGAGTGATTGCGTTTTCGACTTTAGGCACATTTTACCTGAAAATATTGGTTGAACTAAAAATGATCAACTTTGGAGTTTCCAGGGTACCATGCAGCCCTCTCGTGGTGTGAGGAGTAAGTAGTAGCGTCCTGCCACTTGATGTTGCCATGGTGCCACGCTATATCACAGATACATGGTCAAGATTTCACTTTCTTTATGCGTGTGTCTGCCCCCCACAGGTCATACGACATGATCTTTGGCCCCGCCAACCTGGGCGACGACGCCATTCGTAACTTCCGGGCTAAACACCACTGCAATTCCTGCTGTCGGAAACTCAAACTTCCCGGTGAGAGATTCTTTCTTGATGTCCCAATTGAGCACAATACAGTCCTTCCATTTACTGATTTTTTGCCGTTTAGATTTAAAGAGAAACGAATACACACCTGATAAGGTGACGTTCCCCCAAGAAGACCCGCCCAACCCTGGCGGCGCAGCCAAGGAGTCCCACCAATCAATGAAGCTGATGCTGTGACGGCTTTTCGCGGCCGTCGAGTCTTTTCGCTGCTCTCCTCCAATCCTCCAATCATAGCCAAGGAGCCAATCAACTGGAAGAACCCCCCCGCCTGAGGCGTTTCCATGAAAACCAGCCCAGGGCGTCATCGCTCATGTTATAAAGTATGATGACACGAGAAGGTACACGAATTATTCTACAAGTTATTATTTATTGCCGTTTGTTGATGTTGCCTTGTTTTACCACACATATCTATAAAATGAAATCAAAGTGCATTGTATATCTGTTACAGCATCGCCGCAGTCGTCATTTTTTATTCCTCTAATTATGTGCAACGCGTGTATCCCTGCTTTTTATCACCTTGATGAAATCATGTAAGAAAGAACAATGGGCAGATTGCAATGCAACTTTTACAGGACATCGTGTGTCATTTTTATTGTGTTGGAAAGTGTGTCCACTCAAAAGAGTTTTATGGTTACAAAGGTACTATTGCAATATCTTTGTCTTGGCCTGTCCTGTGAGCAGATGGCAAGCCACTGTATCTTATAGATACTGCTGTCTGCATGTACTCATACCAATATTTTATTCAGGGCACACTAAAAGGGTATTACTGTATACATTTTGTACTGAACTGCATTTTAAACTAATAAAATCTTTAAAGGAGCTTTGTTTGTCATGCATTTTTATGGACGTTTCTAAACTGTTTTCCCAAAGGCAATAATACAAATCATCTGTTCCATCCTTAGCAACTGAAACATTTTAATGTTTTTTTGGAAGGATAGACACAAACGTGTATTTAACAGAAGCAACAAATGTTTATTTTAAAGGCATAGGACGTAGCTTATTTCACATTTTATATGATTCATACACAATATAATAGTATTTGTAGTATACTATATACCAGGGATGTCCAAAGTGCAGCCCGGGGGACATTTACTGCCCGAATAACATCGTAATATGAGGAAAAAGAACATTATAAAGTTGAAATATGAAAGAAAGATGCATTTTTTTTTTTGTCGTAATATTGTGGAGAAACTAAGCAACAAATAAAGCTATCATGTTTGGAAAATTAAGTTGAAGAAAAAAGTTTGAATGTTAGGATAATGAAGTCAAAATGTTACGTGAATGAAGTCATGACAAGAAAAAAAGTTGAAATAGTTGGAAAATGGAAAAAAAAAAAAAAAACATCAGAAATGGGGAAAAATAGCTGTATTTTTAGGAGAATAAAGTCAAACTATTAAGGGGGGGGCAGTCTTAATTTTATGAGAATACATTTATAATACAAAAAATTATGTAATTTTAGTATCACAGTCGAAATATGAAAGAAAAATTAAGGTATTTTTTAAAAGTCGTAATATGAGAAACGGTGTCAAGTTTTTGGATTTTTGGTGGTTCCATCCTTAGCAACTGAAGCATTTGAATCCTTTTAAGTGGTACCGGTCTAACACTGTCCTTACACATCCATATCTCATCTGTAACATGGGACTTGACATCACTGTGTGAAAAGAAGTGAATCCCAGCCCTAAACCCAACCCCTAATCCCAAACTCTTAAACCTGGTCTATGCTTCTGTGCAACCATCTTGATCCTTCTGTCGCTTTCCGTGGAGGCACGCCACGTGCAACTCTCTGCCAAAACATTAGGCAGTGTTTTTCCAGTGAGTCAGCTCAGTGGGGAACCACACCTCTTCTGAACCACAGTCTCGTAATGGAAATTTGGGCCCTTTTTAGAGAGCTGGTTCCTTTGACCCGGCTCACTAAAAAGAGACGGCTCTTTCGGCTCCCAAATGGCTACTCAGATTTTTGTTTTGTTCTTAATTTTATTACCGAATTATGTGTATTGTGTAAAATGAATAACTAATGTAAAAAAAATACATATCAATTTATTTATTTATTTATTTAAATTGATTTATTAAAGCTTCAATGAGCAGCTACAAAAATATAATGTTCAAAATAAAAAAACAAAAAGAACCCATCGCAGTAGTCAAAATAGGTCAAATCTCTTCATGCAGATTTCTCAGGAACGGCTCTAAGAGCGCCACAGCGTGTGTTTAACCCCGCCCCACCCCCTGCTCAGTGTGGACGAAGACAGAGGAAAAAAACGAATCGGCTCCCAAAAACTCACGTTCATTTCAAAGAGCCGATTCGTTCACGACCGACACATCACAGTCGTCCCTCGTCGTCCCATCGCTCTCACACGTATCGCATTTTTTTTTTAAAAATCTTAAATTAGGGCTGTTTTGTGGTTGACTGTGGCCTATAATTAGTAAAAATAAACAAATAAATAAATAAATAAAAGTTATATGTAGTATTCTGCATACTATGCGTCAGTAACGACACAAAACATAACGTAACATTACATCATATTACCGTCGCCCTGCATGGATGTAGTCAGCCATGACATGTCCGACATGATAGAGTGATATGATAGAATGAAAAGAAGTTCTCCTATTCCAAGTGAAAGTGGTAGGTTTTTGGCTTCTTCCCCACTTCGTTTACAATACATAAATTGGAGGCTAACTACTTAGCTCGCTAGAATACTATCCAGTCGTGGCCATCTCTTGTGTACCCGCAGTGTTCCCTCAGCCTGCACATTAGCAATGTGGTGTAAACAGAGAATTATAGGAGCGTAAATGTGACTATAGGGGTGTTATTTCATGTCTACGTAATGGTAAAAAGAATGTTTAGAAAATCAAACATGTTTCCTATGCTCTATGGAAATAGTCAATTTATTAATGTTGAATCCTACTAGGCAGAAATTCACTTTCCAAGGTCGGGTCTGGAACCAATTAACTTTGATAAACGAGGGTCAACGGTGTCCAAACGACATTTGTGACGTCATATATATATATTTTATTTTATTTTTTCCAGTACGCGAACCTCGGTAAAAAAGTTTGGGCATCCCTGATTTAACTTGTTAGCATCCTTCGTCGTTCAATGGCAATTTAAAGAGAGAAGTGGCTTTGGAACTGGAGCTAATCAAAGTTACATCAGTCACTTTTATTGCAAATGTTGAGCTGAAATCAGAGATTTTATGAGGGTGGCGGTAGGCCATCTTAAAAAGTCGTAAACACGCAGGAAGTCATAAATAATAATTTAAAAAATCCAACCAATTACGCCTTTATACTTAACACAAACCCTACAGCCCTAACCCGAATTCAACCACTATTCCTAAACACCAAACTCAAACCCTAACCTATTAGAAGGAACCAGCAGTTTAAGTATCGTTTTGACTGTGATGCAGAGATGGCGTAAGAAGACTGCTTTCACTTTCAGAATGAGCAGCAGTGACTCAAAGTTAAATGAGGTCACTGTGGGGCGTATTTTTTTTTTTTTTTTTTAACTATTTCTAGTTGTTATCACCAATGTTTAAAAAAAATACTCATCTTTGAAGTACAGTTGACATTCTAGTTAGAATGTGCTGCTGAGTCAATTCATTGAAAGGAAAGTAGGAAGAGGATGTTGCAGCGAGCGGGTGAGATACTGGCCAGACTGGAAGCTCGTGGCCCCTCCTGCTGGGTGTGTTACAGCTTATAAGCAGAGTGTCGATGAGGATGACTTTGTGTTTTGAATCAGCTTTCAGCTGTACTCAACTCAGCTCCGACCTTCCTTCCTCACACAACAACAACAACAACAACAACAACCATGACCAACGTCAGCATTGAGTACTGGTAAGTTGGGAAGTCGTGATACGTTCAAGTGTGCTGTTGTGTGCTGTGTAGTGATTGTGTGGCTGTGTGTTGTGTTACAGCGGCGGATGAGGGTACAAGTGGAGGTTTGACGACCTCGCTGAGACCCTTGAGCAGATTCCTGGAGTGAGGGTTTCTGGCAAAGTTGGAAGGAAAAGTACTTGTACTTTTTTAATTTCCTTCTTCTCCAAACCTACCCTGTAGATCAATGATAATGTCATCATTTTTGCTGCACACAATCACTTGTGTTGAGATACAGCACAACTCATGTACTGTCTCGCATTAACTTCTGGCATTTCTGTAATGGAATGAAAAACAGCCATCGTTGGCGCCCTTCATGTGCGTGTTGGTGAGCCTCATAAGAGGCTCTCAGTCAATCGGCAACGAAAGGTAACTATAATCATTAAAACACAAAATTCATTCAAATAAAAATAGTAAAATACAACCAAAATGATATGTTATGCTGGCATATTATCAATGCAAGTTAAAACATAAAATTAATATAGACAACTAAAAAGTCTGATTAAACAATTCAATTGTTTTCACTAATTGATATTGACAAAAATACATAAAATTACTAATAATGCGTGAGTCTGATTAAACATAATTTAAGCGATATGAAAGTAAACAGTATATAAATATAATTGCATTTAAGCGAGAGCGAGAGATGGGCGTGGCCGCAGTGTAAGCACGTAGCACTTTGCCATCTCCCGGCCAATATTGGTTACTGCAGTTTTGTGACGTCACACCTGTGACCTGTGACACGAGTACCTTGCAAGACTTTTCAGTTGGTTTCGTATCTAACCTGCACTATTTTCATGTTTGTATCATGTATTGAAAAAATAAATTATATCAGTGACTTTTACTGTCATTTGCTATATTTTATTTTACTATTATTTTGAAGTCCTGATTCATCCTATGTTGCTGCCTACAGACAGTTTTGAGGTGACTGTGGATGGCGAGTTGATCTACTCCAAACTGAGCACTGGATCTTTCCCGACTAAAAGCCAGGTGTCAGCCACAGCCTCCATTCAACACTGATTTAAGCCACATGATGCATAGTTGAACTCCTTTGTTGTGTTTGTTAGATTGTGCCCAAGGTGCAGGCGATGTCCAAAGGCAGGAAGTAGACGCGGACGGGGTGAGCATCATGAAAGGTGTTAAAGGTTAGAGGTTCAGCAACGTTATTGATGACATTTGTCCTTTGAAGATCCAACCAGAGCATGATGGGAGTGACTGCACTAGGGCAGACGCTGACGTCCTTCTTTGAATGACTGTGCATGCTCAAAACACAAAGGGGTGTGCACACGATGGAAACCTTTAGAAGGGTTTTAGCTGATCTGGAGTCTGTTGGAGTGTTCCCATCATGACAGTCTGGCTTAATAGGGGACGGGAGCTGCTTCACTCATTTCTGCTTTAAAGTAATGGTGGGAACCTGTGGTGCTTGGGCCATACGCAGCCCCCCGTTTTATTCGACACACAATTCAGAACATATGTTGAAAACATAGAAAGAAAAAAAAGAGTTAAGATGTTTAAAAAAAAAAAAAAGCTCCCAATAATGTAACACACACATCAAGCATTTATTCATTCAGTCTTTGCATCGTATTTTTTCATACATTTGGTATAAGACTAAAAATGGTTCCCCACTCCTGCTGTGTGCACAATCAATATACAATCATTTGCTTCTTGAAAAGAATGAGTGTTTTTATCCAACTGCAAATAAACCATCTTTCTGCTACACAAGCTGCTTCTTCGCAGTTTTTCTTTGTAGTTTTCCAATGGTACTATCTGGCATCTGCTGCTGTAAATTGACACTTTGTGTAGCTGTTGTGTACGCCATTGATTAGAAGAACAAACTGTGGTACCGCTGGTGGAAAAAAAGCTTATAAAAAAATACTAAAAATGTGAAAGTCTAAGGGCCTGTCTACACAGGAACATTCCTGAGATTGTTTTTTTTGGCGCCCATACTTTGCCGGATAGGTAAATAGGCAGGAACAAAATCACTGAGTGAAAACGGTGCAACTACACAAGGCACACCTCCGTGTGTCGCGTGTGACCACGTGACACACCAAACCACAGAAGAACAAAGACAAGTCGCTCATCTTCCGCTTTTCAAGGCTCGTTTCGATTTAAGAGAAGTGGAATTACTTCTGCGCATCTTGAAGTAGAAAATATGACAATGTCGACTAGCGTGAGTTACGTCGGTCGAAATATGTCGTCTTATTGTCAAAGCTCAGTTCTGGTCACGTGCCCGTCACCAACGACAAGCCGGCGTTTTCAGATATTCCCCACTCTGGAAGCTGTTCTCAAAAAAATACAGTTGCAGGTCACCCAGAACACCATTCCAGTGTGGATGCGAGGCTGAAACGATAGTACTTTGCCGTTTTGACGTGAAAACGTATGTGTGGCTAGCCCCTTACATGATCACACAAATCAAAATGTATTAACCATTAAGATCGGTCGCAGTTGAATTCCAATTCAAATGTTCTGTGCTGAAATATTGTTTGAGACACCAGTGACTGTGATGGGAAGTGGCAATAAAAAAGGTGGTTTGGGCAAAGCAATACAATGCTGCGTTTATCTTCACCTTTTTATTATAAAACAGACAAATAAATAGAACAAAAAACATGTAAAAATATAACAAGAGATCTGTGTTGGGGAGGTGTCGCCGTAGCAACCGTTTGTTCAACAATATGATATCTGATTGGTCCCTGGTTGTCATGGAAAAAACAAAGAAAGAAAAGGTACATTTCACAACAAATAGCACCGTCGTGTGGTCGTCAGCTCTGCTGACCGGGCGAGACACACACGCAAACACACAAGACAAAAGAATCAAGTCAATTCACCGCAGGTTGGTTTAGAAAAGACAAAAAAGGGGGCCAGCGCTTACAGTTTCCTTTCTTATAAATATAATATATTAATTTGTACATTGTAGAGCACAACTCGGATCAAGACGTGAAGCTATGACTAACAAAAAAAAATTTAAAAATAAAAAGGCAGCTCAAGTTTAAAAGCAAACAAAACGCTGAGGGAGGCTTCACTAATCAAAGTGTTTTCACGCTGCATCACGCACTCCAACACGTGTGAAGGCATTGAGATCAGTTGTACAATCGAATGGAGCAAGAGACCACCGTGTGAGTGAGTGTGTGCCTGGAAACATTCGGCCCTTTCAAGGAGCAGCTTGATTCTGCAGCATGTTGATGTTAGAACAAGGAAAAAAAAAACAAAGTAAAAGAAGTGTGTAGCTAGCTAGCGTACTAGCAGAAAGGTGAGGCCAGCGAGGCCAACACCAGCCGCAGCGAACAACGCCGTCTTCATGGACAAGTCTTGACTGGCCTCTCTGCTGCTGCAGAACTTGCAGAAACCCTCCTGCAAAACACAGCAAGTCCAATTAGTGAGCATGAAAGCACATTTACATACATAAACCTGATTGCTGAGCAAACAATAATGGCTTCGAGGAGGTCTTATAGCCCATCGAAAGGATAGGTCATGACTTCACTATTTGCCAGTTACCACCAGAGGGCGCAAGTGAGTTTCCAATCGCAATAGAGCAAAGGTTGAGTGCTCATTTTCCTGAAAGGGCTGCAGCAAGCCTGCCATGGCAAGCAACATTTTTTGTTATTTCTAACAAATCAGCATATTAAAATTAAAAAAACTGTAGTATCACTTGTTCTGTTTCAGTTTATGAAGAAAAACTTGCAAAGAAAATTCACATTTTGGTGTACTTCCTGGCAGCTGGACACTGTTGACTCAAATGTCAAATAATTACAATTTACATTTAAAAAATGCTCAGTTTACTTTTTCTGATAAATGCTTGATTTTCCCCTTGAGTAAATTAGTTTTAAGTCAAAGGTTTTGAAAAAAAAAACATGATGTTTTTACATGTGCAGCTCAAGTTATATTGTGCACAATTTTGTACTTTATTACAATTGGATGTAAAAAAAAAAAAAAAAGTTCTCCAAGTATTGATTAGAAAAACTAGATCAACATGTAACACGACACTACACTGGTTCTGATTTTGAGTGTCACTTTTGTTATTGTACATTTGTGACAGTCAGAAGGCGAAGCAAATAACCTGAAAAATAAGTCAATTCCTCGGCCGAGATGACCAGCCTTTCTCAGCGATGGAAGACACAGGGTTCCACGTGTGCTCTCATTTACCTGGAAGTGCTGCACTCCTCCACCAATGTACCCTCACATCCAAAGTCTCCTGCAAGTATCACCAGTGATATACTGTACTGCACGTTCTCTTGAAAAACTAAGTCAAATATGTTTTTGTGTAAATTAAGGTGATTTTATGCTTCCTTTTTCATATCATAGCTAGATGGTGTGCAGCCAGGAATTCTGGGTCCCATGAAAAAAAAAAAAACACACATTTTGCCCCCCCCCATTAAGACTTCATTTTCGTAAACATAATTGTCACACTTTTACAAATTTTCATAATATTGAGACTTCTTTTCTTGAAAGGTTAGGACTTTTGCCCCACAACCTGTTTTGCCACAATTTTACACATTTCAAATTTGATGACTTTTCTTGAATTAGTGCGACTTCATTCTGGCAATATTCCAACTTTATTTATTCTAGTAAATTTACAACTTTATTCTCGTTACGCTGTTTTTTGCTGGTAATGGTAGAGTTTATCTTGAAATATTGGTTGGTGTAAATATTTGAAGGAGGAAGAGGAAATGAGCAAAGATGCCCATTAAGGGTATTTCCCATCCAGTGGTCACACTGTGCTGACGTCTGCAATGTCACAATAACCTCAACAGCACGTTGGCTCCCGACAAGTCTGAACAAGTTGTGCAAAAATGTCCACAAACTTGTGTTTTGCGTAAACCACAGGTCAAATATGAAGACAGACATGGCTTCAGCGAGGTCACAGCGAGCAGCTGTTTCTTCACATTGGAGTACACCTGTTGTCATGTGCAGGTGTTCTGTACACAGCTGCTGCTTTGTCTCACTCCAACTTTCTATCATGATAACATCAACTTGGCCGTTACCACTAACTCCATTTGGCTAAGCTTTTTGTGTCAGTTGAAAGCAGCTGCCAACTGTGTGTGTGTGAGTCCATTCATAAAAGCAGACAGTCAACTGTTCCTATAAAAGGCTATTTATGAGGTGTCTCTGTTCAGAAATAGACTCCCCCCACCCCCCTCCAAGTAAGAACACTAAACAAGCTGCGGCTCAACAAGATGTCTGGTAATCTGTCTCACCATGAAGCCAAAAAAAATGTCAAATAAAACCAGAGTGACAAAAAGTGCAGTGCGCTGAAACTTGAGGAAACAGTGAAGTGGTTTGCTGATCCGATAACACTGGATGTATGGATCCGATAACACAGGATGTATGGATCCGATAACACTGGATGTATTGATCTAATATGCATGTATCTGCTTACACATATCTAAATAGGAAGTGAAAATGCGATAAAAGCGGGTGCTTTACAATGTCAGACGCTTCATTGACTACTTGTAAGTCCCACTGGGACTTTTCAAACACTTCACCACCATAAACCTGCAGATACGATCAGGAAAGCCTCTCACTTTTTCCTTGAAGTGACTGAGTGACTTTTACACACTGACGTGGTAAAACTTGGAAGCATTTCTAGTAAAGATGCAACGATTTTCAAACAAACATTCTCTAGACTGAGGGCAGCGGGAAAATGCAAAGCTTAAGCAAAGTGGAGACTGGAGTAGATATTGCATAAGAATCCCATCGACTGTGTAAAAATGCTGCTGCCTCATGGAGTCGTGAAGCCAGACGTTAAATGGCTACCACCAGCAGAGGTGCTGTTGACTAAGTTTCAACTAGTTTGTTTTAAAGCAGTGATTCTCATATGGAGGGTCGCGACCCACTTGCCGTTTTCGGTGGGTCACGAGATCTTTGCCAAAAAAATTTGTGTACAGTTGTCCCTCGTTTATCACGGCTAACTGGTTCCAGACACGACTGCGGTAAGTCAATTTCCACAAAGTACAATTCCTTCTTTATAAATGGAATATTTTCCTAGTTAGAGCATAGAAAACTTGTTTATGACTTTCTAAATATGTTTACCATTATTAGAGCCCTGTAGACATGAAATGACAACCCTATAGGCCCCCCTTTACACTCCTATTATTCTTTGTTTACGTCATATTACGCAACTAATACGCAGGCAATGGGATTACTGCAGCGACACAAGAGACTGCCACCGCTACCGTAGCATTGCAATGAGCTAACTAGTTAGCCTACAATTTCTGATCTTCAGAAAGTGGGGAAGAAGGACAACGTAAGAAGCCAAAAATACGGAATGGGAGGAGGACTTTTTTCCACTATCATGTCGGACATGCCATGGCTGACTTCATCCAGTATGACGGTAATGTAATGCATGTCTCATCAATATAATATTTATTACTGACGCCTAGTGACCAAATATGACATGACTTGTCTTTCAAGGGCGGGATGCAACGCTTGCAACACGTTCAAAAGTTACCCTCTAATGCAGCTCCATAACCATTGCAAACAGTCTTTTTACATTTAAAATCAATTAAATTATATATTTGAAAAGTTTACGTTCACAAATTTCTGCAATTTGGTTCGGTGCTTGTCATTACAAGGGTGATGGTGAGTTCCACGGCCAAACCAGTTGAGAAGCACTGGTCTAAAGAACCAATGGTCTAAAGAAGAACGTGATGTTAGCTATAGCATTGAAACAGCAGTTCAGATCATTGAGAGATATTCATCCATTACATTTAAACATGTTCTAATTATAACTCATTGTTTCATTGTTCCTTTTCTCACAGTTGATAAAGAAAATTTAGCCATATACTATCCCTGAAGTGGATCAACTGTTAGCATGCGTTTACTTTAAATACATTTGATCCTGTACTCAAATGTTTCAATGACGTGGTGAATGACAAATATGCATGACTAAGGTACTAATGAACGGTGCATGACTAAGGTACTAATGAATGCTATCTGCCTTTGCCAATGAAAGTGTCATTAGTGAGTAGAGGCACTGTGGGCCGAGTCGGTCTCATGTAGTAGAAGTAGTTAGTCAAGTTCTATGGGAGCAGCACTAACCCATTCATTGTTCTCCAGCAGCCAGTCTTTCTTCTCCTCTCCCAGGAAATCAGCGATCGTCTCTGCCAGCCTTCTGCAGGTTTCGGGCCCCTGACTGAGGTCCAGCCCCGGCTTGGCAGCTGTCTCCTTCTGCTCTTTCTGCTCCTGCAGCATCCTGGCCAGCACCCCGGTAAAGGCGAAGAGGGACACCACCCTCCCCCAGTTCAAGAGTCCGTCACCCACCAGCTCTTCCATCACCTTCCTGAGGCTGGAGCACGGATCCGGCCCGCACTGTCTGAGGAAGGTCTGAGCCAGGGTCTGGAAGCGAGCCTTGTTCTGCGCCTCCATATCCTGGGCCACGCGCCTCATAGCGGCGGCTGACTCGCTGGGAGGTGGTGATGGAGGGGCCGAGCGGGCGCTTGTGCAGCACAGGGCCAGGTAGTCCTCGGCCAGGGCCAGTGTCTCTTTCCACAGCCCGCACGACATTTTCTGCAAACAAGACCATAATGCATTTATTAGCTTAACCAGTGATCAGCACACACACCGCTCGGGAACAAAAGAGGAAGTAATAAATACACACCAAGGTCAAAGCTCCATCACGTTATGTGATTAAAGGGGTTTTATGCCTGCTCAAAGTTGTTGGTCCCCCCCACCCACCTGATTTGTTGGGGTTTTTTCCACCAGCTGTAAACAAACAGACGGCACGCTATTGACAGTATGCTACAATTAAGGGGCATTTAAAACATTCCTGTGCTTTAGTAGGAGGCATCTGGCCCTTTAATGTGTTACACTGTCACTTTCAGTTTGGAGTTTACAAGAAACAAGCAGTGTTTTAAGTTTTATCAGTGTCAAAAGTTATTTTTGGCAACATTTACAGTAGTTCTAGCCAACTAAACCACTCGGCAAACATCCTCTATTAGAAAAGGAGTGCTCTGCTGTTTTTAGGGACCTACTGCAAAGGTACTCGTCAAAGATCCTCTATAGCCTACATCCCCGAAGTACTCTAGGGGCTACGTTCACACTGCGGTTTACGATGCCCAATTTGGTTGTTTTGTTATAATTAAATCTTTATGTAGTCCATTACCCCAAAAAATTTGACTTGTATTAAATTACTTGTATTGTAAAAAAAAAAAAAAAAAAAAAAAATTCGAGGTCACATGAGCAAAAAAAAAAAAAAACAGAATTGACCCACAGTTTGAACATAGCCAATTATTTAAGTTTTAAATTTAAAAAGTTAGCAAGTTACGAAGCTGCCTACACGGTGCTAATTTGCAAGCATTATATCTCGCCCTCTTACTGCTTACATGATTGGAGCACACATGAGTGCACACACAGGAGCCTTAACAAGCGCTGGCAGTGTAATCTTGAGTTCAGTTTGAATTTGAAACACTGCAAAATAATAAGCGATCATTTTAGCAACAATACGGTTTTATACACAAAATTTAAAAATTATTTGAACAAAAAGTGTACAGGTTTTCAGTGCATGGTGCATCCGAGGAGTTGAATCAGAGCGTTTGCACATGGACCTGGATGAGAGAATCAAGCAAGTCTAGTTGCTCTGATTCAACACTCATTATACAAGTTTGATGTCACGATGACATCAAAGTTTAATAATAGGACCATTTCTTCTGTAGACCACCCCTCTGTCTGGGTCAATAGATTGAATTGGGCATGAAGCTCCTCCCCATCCCATCGTACTGTACCTGGTAGTCCTCATTGTAGGCACAATTCCCCTATGCAACGCAACGTGAGCTGCAGCAGTGAGAGCTGTCGCTTTTAGGCAGCTCTTCTACAGCAGAATAGCAAATATTTGCAGATGTGTCGGCCAGTCGGCACGTCAAGTCCACACTCAATGTCCTTCCTCTCATGCTGAAGCTTGACCAGGTCGCCATAGCATTCGCCTAGTGGCAACATAAGGTAGCAAATAGCACAGATGCGAGGTGCATTCACAGACATTGGGTCAAGACCATGTAACCCACCAAAAACAGACCAAAAGTGGGTCACGACTCACCAGTTGAGAATCAGTGCTCTATAACACAGCTCTTGTCATGCACCTACTGCAAAAACGCTAGTCAAAGAGCCTGTGTGACAGGAGTGCTCTGCTGTGTTTAAGACCTTACTGCAAAAAACAGTAATAACAGATCCTATACATGACCATGAATACAGGGTTAGAAATATGCTACAAAACGATGGTCACGCCCAGGATTTGAATTGAGCTAACGTGCTAATATGATTTTATTCCCGGGCCGCCGTTTGCCCGCGGGTACCCAGTTGATGCCCAGTCGGCAGCTGGCTAGGTTAGCATTAGCAAGCCAAGTGTAACGGTCGTCTTAACGAAAACCTGCCAAATGCGGCAGTATTGCGACTAAATTCCAAGCACGACTTTCCCACAAAAATACCAAATGTATTTTGTAAGTTACACACCGTCAATTCAACTGGTTATTGGGAGGCCTGAGGCGGTGAACTTGAGTTTAGCTCGCCGGCTTCTAAGGCAGCCAGTTTGCCGTTGATAGGACACAAAGGACCTACTTCACTCCACCGGAACACCGACTCTTTAAACTCAAGGCTGCCGAATCGGCGCCACCGCACACTGGCGCCGCTTAGCACTACCAAACGCACACAGAGAACCACATAAATGTAGAGACATGTGAAAGAAAATTAATTCCTTCACGCTTAAGGTGAAACAAAAGCGCTTACCCTCCCAGCGATGATCAGACGGCTCTCTGTGCAGCAGCGTCGACGCACGGCGGAAGGAGACGTTAAATGCATTTCTCGGGTCCAAACCGGCTCGCCTTTTGACTGTCTAACTCCGCCTGCTATGGTTTAAAAAAAGCAAATCAAAGAGCTCAAAAGTCCCTTTGTGTCGAACTTTCATGATGACATCAAAGAACAAAGAAAAAAACACCATATTTTATCCCCCCCACAAAAAGGTTTAGACAGTGAAAATGACTCATTTTTTGTGATAAATGTCATGTTTTACAGTTTAAAGTCTTCTTTTTCTATAGCCATTTTCAACATCAGTATTTTTTTTTTACCAAAAATCAAAATTATAGTACATATTGTACACGCAGTTCTGTCACTTGGCTCTATTGTGGCCTCTTTTGGCCAGCAAAAACCAATGAAAAGTACATAAAAACATTTATTTACAGCAATTGTGTCACTTGACTCCATTGTGGCCTCTTTTGGCCAGCAAAAACCAATGAAAAGTACATAAAAACATTTATTTACAGCAATTGTGTCACTTGACTCCATTGTGGCCTCTTTTGGCCAGCAAAAACCAATGAAAAGTACATAAAAACATTTATTTACAGCAATTGTGTCACTTGACTCCATTGTGGCCTCTTTTGGCCAGCAGAAACCCATGAAAAGTACATAAAACAATTATTTACAGTATTCAATCATACAATCAAGAAAAAACACTTACATTGACAGGATTGATCTTAATACATGCAAAAAAACCCATAGCACAGTTGAAAAAATGTAAAATGAATGAATATGCAGTAAAAGCAGCAAAAAAAAAGCACACAGGAAAATGATAATAGTAAATTCTCACAGGGTTAATAAAATAATTATTTTGGAACATATGGTAAAAGGAAAATATCCACTAATTCCTGTTCAGGCTCTACAACACCTGTACCACCTGAACCATGTTGTAGTCAATATGTATTCTTTACACTGTATTCTTTACTTGCGTATCTTGCTTGCTGCTGTAACAAGTAAATTTCCCCGCTGTGGGATAAATAAATAAAGTACAAATACAATAATTCCTCACAAGTGAACCAATTGTTTTTTCCTTTAAAAAAAAAGTGATGTGAGGTTTGTTTTTCTTAGTGCCACTGCTTTTTTAATATTCATTGTAAGTACATACAATATATAAACAAATAAACCAGTGAACAACATATATTTACAGTATTTTAGAAGCTTATTGAATGAAAGATTTTTTTTTAATCACCTTAAATACAACTTCTTTAAAAAATTAACATGCTTTTTGGAACACATTTCTATCACTTCTTCCGCACATTTAATACATGCAGGTTATTATTTTATAAACTGTAATAATGAAAGTGAATGGTTTGCCATTTTTTCACTTTATAATGGCAAGTTAACACTGAAATATATGTTGATTTGGTGCCTGACACATTGAGTACATCAAGTAATCAACCAAAACAACTATTGTAGCTATTGCATGTAGCACTGGCGATGGGATTAACGCAGCTATTGAGTGCTAATTGCTGTAGTATCAGCATCATTTAGTGGTGCTTCTGTCACCAACTGATATCGTTATTAAATATGTATTAAATGTGTAGTATATTATTGTAGTATATGTGTAGTATACATTTGTATATTATTATTATTATTTATATTAACAGTAATAATACTGGTTTATACTTGTACATTTTTAGGCATTATATATATTTATGTTTACGATATAAAATTATATAGTTGATGAATGAATTACTGTAACACCTTGCCTATTTGGTTTCCAGGCGGAGCGTCACAACTTCCGCTTTGGTGATGAGGAAGTGTGAATAACACTTTATGTTTGCTCTCTGGTCAAATAAGTGAAAGCAAACACATGATGTAGTTTGGCGCATCTGGTGTTATTTTGGAAGTCTCACTTGTCATTCATTCCCCTGCCAGTCCCTTACACCGGGTACTTTCCCATCTATGAATATTCAATTTCATGCCGAGAAATACGTGAGTCAATTAACTAAATGAGAGTAAAAAAAAAAAAAAGCTAGCACATTGGAACACATTTGTTTTTCTGTGATAAAAACTAGAAAAGCAGTCCATCAATGCTGTCATGTCACACAGTGACAACGTGGATGTCTCACCTTTGACCTGTGCTAACATGACAAGACAAAAGGATCAATACCATGTGTATAATCAATACCAAACCCTCTGACGTCACAAGACAACCATGTCATGGATGAGTAGTCATTTCATGGTAGCGGCCCAAGACATTTTACTTCATTTAGGCATCAAAATTGTCTAAAATGTGGCCCTGGGTTCGTCCATTTGTGACCCGTGACACAAAGGGAAAAAAACAACATCATAAATGGGCTAAAAAAATTAGCATAAAGGCATAAAGTAACAAGAAAAACCAAATCAAAGCTGACATGGAGGCTGCTTTTTCTCTACGGTGGAACCTCAGTTTTCGTCATTTAACCCGGTCAGGTTGGACAAAAACCCAAACGTACGAAAACCTAATCAATTTTCCCAGAAGAAATCATGTAAATCCAATGACTCATTTCCAGACACCCAAAAATACTAACACAAAACACACTTTATAGAGTATAACAAAGCGGAATAAATATAAATGATGAATGAAGTGGCTAAATGAACATTTAATCCCACTATTACCTTTAGTGAAGACTTGTTGGTGAACACTGATGTATGGAGGGAGATCTGGCTGCTGGTCCCGGCTGGCTTTCACTGATTGTACTGTACACTATGTGTGAGTTGGTACTATACCTGTTTGACCTTTGACACACTTAAACAGTTCATCTATTCAGCTAATTATTTCAAAAAGCTTCCATCCATCCATGTTCTATGTCGCTTATCCTCACTAGGGTCGCGGGTATGCTGGAGCCTATCCCAGCTGACTTCGGGCGAGAGGCGGGGTACACCCTGGACTGGTCGCTAGTCAATCGCAGGGCACATATAGACAAACAAACACTCACATTCATATCTACGGGCAATTTAGAGTCGCCAATTAACCTAACATGCATGTTTTTGGAATGTGGGAGGAAACCAAAGTACCCGGGGAAAACCCACGCATGCACGGGGAGAACATGTAAACTCCACACAGAGATGCCCAACCCAGATCTTCCGATCTCCTGACTGTGTGGCCAACATGCTAACCATGCAGCCACCATGCGGCCCTTTAATAAAGCATTATTGCGATAAACTACTTGTAACAACTCACTCAGCTAATCATAAAACAGTTATATTTATACTGTACTTTTATTAAGGCACTCAGTTAATAATTCAATCAATAAACATCAGTGCAAACAGTTATTCTAAAATCTACTTGTAATAAATATTTACTCACTCCGCTAACAAGTTAATAAAACAATATTATCCTACATTGGCAAAAACTTGACCAGGGGAGTCCAACCTTTTCCCACCGAGTGCAGCATACAGACAGATTAAAGGAGGCAGGGGCCATGTTGATACATTATGTCCATTAAAGATGCTAAAACCAATACCATGTAGACAAATATATGCTACGCTATTTGAAGAAAACATCGCCATCTTAAAGTTTGTGTTACAGGTGACAAAGCAAACCATTATTATAGTTATTAGTGTCAAATCTAAAAATATATCTGATTAATAGGGATGTCAAAACAAATGCGTTAATGCGGCTTAATCCACCGTCGTTATTAATCTGATTAAAAATTTTAACGCAATTAACCCATCTGTGGGTCAAAATCTCTGAAATGTGTCTGGCAACCCAAACGGGCAGTTTGTTCAAGTAGTTTCATAGGGTCGTGCATGCGCAAATGGACAGTTGGAGTGGCGGTCATCTCACTCAGGAGCTCATGGCAAGCTGGCACTGCTGACTTGCTAATATCTCACCACTCCTGCAACCACTGTTCCATGTGAGAGCCTGTTCTCACTTGCAGGCAACATTGTAAAGAAGGAGCGGTCAGCTCTCCTCTCGGATAATGTCAACAAGTTACGTAGGTTGTCTTAGCAGCTGGCTGAAATAGGAGTACGTCCACAAACAAACACATAAAGCACATATATGGTATTTCTTTCTTCAGTCTCCCTGCTCATGCAAAAAGAAATATGATGAATATAGATACAAAATGAATGCTATTTGATTGTGATGAATCTAAATGAATTGAGAGCAACTGTGTGATTAATATGATTACAGGTTTGAATTGTTTGGCATCACTACTACTGAATTCTTTAATTTTCAGAACGCGTTGAGGGCCAATAAAAAAAAAAAAACAAGCTGAGGGCTGAATGAGGCCCCATGGCTGCACACTGATTGCAAGATATGACAGAATTTACTTTCTTTTAAATGTATTTTCTCATGTTTGTTGTGCATGAAGGTATCAGTTTCATCATTGTCATTATTTCAGCATTTATGTGTGGTCCAGGGTCCATGTTGACTTAAAAGGATCATATCAACATTTGTATTTTTACTGTAACATCAGTTTTCTTGCTCCCAAATGTATGTAAGTAAAGGCATGTCCATTTTATTCCTTGCATGGGACACCATGGAACACCAGCTGACGACAAGATGAAGTTTGAATTAGTTTTAATGTCGATTTGCGTTTTACAGATGATTGGAATCAATTATCAACACAAAATTGCATGAGACTATCTCAGACAGGGGTGTCAGAGTCAAATTTTATTGCCAGTGTAAAATGCTACAACGTCATGTTATTTGTTATTGAAACAGGAAAACCATGTCACAAAACCTTTTGATGCATGTTTGTTGGACTAAATTGATGTCTGCTTTGGTCTTAATCATTAGTTCATGTAGAGTATATGTCATGATATGATTTATTTTACAAAGTCTGGATCCCAGGCAGGAACCGAATTTCCAATTGTGTGTTTTGAGCTGAAAGAAACTGGGAAACCCCGTTCTAAGACGTGACAATGGTGTTTGATTTCATACATAATGTCGCTCTTTATCAACATTAAAGTGAATGCTGGTCCTCAATAAATACTCAGTATTAACACACCACCAACTTAAAAAGTCAACCCTACCATTATTATTATTATTATTATTTTTTTTTTTTTTTTCTACACCGCTTCTTCTCTTTAGGGTCGCGGGGGCATGCTGGAGCCTATCCCAGCCAACTTCGGGCGACAGATATCTTTATTTTATTTTTTATGGCTCTGTCAATATTCAATCATTCATTTTCTGCCACTTATCCTGTCTTTGCCCTGTTGAAAAAGTCAGTTTCGGCATTGCAGAGTTGCAGAGTCTACGCCCAAATCTGCATGAAAGAAGAGAAAGAAATCACACACATTGTTCATTTTTAAAAAAGCATGACCAAGACACAATGGATGCATCTCTAATGCAAGGAAATACGCAGAAAGTTACAGCTATTCTTTTAAAAATGGAGTTGTCCCAATGAATCTCTGTGTGGAGTTTGCATGTTCTCCCCGTGCGTGCGTGGGTTTTCTCCGGGTACTCTAGTTTCCTCCCACATTCCAAAAACATGCATGTTAGGTTAATTAATAGGTATGGATGTGAGCGTGAATGGTTGTTTGTCTATATGTGCCCTGTGATTGGCTGGCGACCAGTCCAGGGTGTACCCCGCCTCTCGCCAAAGTCAGCTGAGATAGGCTCCAACATACCCCCGATCCTACTGAGGATAAGCGGCATAGAAGATGGATGGATGGAATGCAAAATCTACAGTAATTTGTGTTAATAATTTATGTGCTGTAACTTGTTTTAAAGTATGTACTTTTTTCAGTCATACATCTGGCACAACCCTTTATATTCAAAACCTACATCATAGGTCATGAATAGTAATAGCTTTTCACAAACGTTAATCGCTGTTGGAAAAACATGCAATAAAGCAGTGGTTCTCAACTGGAGGGTGGGGACACAAAACTGGGCAAGCTAGTCAAAAATTACATAAAAATATGCAAAATACGGCCAAAATCTGACTATTTAGATTTTTTTTTTAATAGGCATCAAATTCATAGACATGAATTATTATTCATTTACTTATTTAAAATGTAATTCTTATGTTTAATGGCCGAAAATCCCCGAATGGCGCATGTAAACCAAAATGGCCGGAATAATAACAAGAATAATAATAAGAAAAACGAAAGTACCAAAAGGAGGCAGGCATGATGATGATGTCATACTGTGTGTGTGTGTGTGTGTCACTCGCCCGTAAGGTGTTGTCCCAGGAGGCTGTGCAGAGTGCCGTGCCGTCAGGTGACACTCTGACACGGCTGATGCGATTCTCGTGTCCAAACAGAGGCAAAACGCGACTTCCCTTTAGGACGTCCCACACATTTATGGTGTAGTCGTTATAGCCAGCGAAGAGTAGGCGACCTAAATTGCGGGGGGAGAAGAGGAAGTGAGACCAAGAGCAAAGACAAAAAGCTTGAATGGTGACGTGACGTTTGTCCATTGATACCGCTAAGAGAGAAATCCACGCTGGAGGCTCCGAAGATGATGCTGTCTTTCTCATAGACGGCCACTTCACGGTCAGCGCGTAAATCATAGAAGCGACACTGAAAAACAACAATGTTTAACCTTTATTGAGTTCCCGCTGAATCTTAATTGTCTGCCTTATCAGGACATTTGGACAATCTGGACAATAAGTTCCTGGTAAGGAAAAGTCCAACATCTGTGACCCCTGACCTTTCTACAGTTTATTGCTCCTTGTAGGTGTAACCGCCAGGTGTCCAAATATTTTGGTCCAAACTATTTAGAACAGCAGAAGTGAACCAACATGGTAACAAATTAAGGAATTAGGTTGTTTCACGTTCCTTTCCCACTGCTGCTGCTGCTGCTGATGATGATGTCGGTTATGTAAACTTCCTCCAATGTGCTTTATAGTTTTTGTTTTTAGGTTATATTTAGTTTTCCAATGAATCAAAAAAAAAAAAAGGATGTGACTCACTGTGGCGTCGTCAGAAGCAGAAGCGAATGCATCACCACTGGGGTAGTACCTGAACACATGGGGGGAGTCGTTCCATATAAAACACACACACTTTTATTAGCATCTGTAGCATTCATGAATGAAATGATGGCCAATCACTGATGTGCTTTTCTTAAATATCAGTTTCATGTTCACATCCCAGGCTTGTTTGTTTACACCCACATTGTGCAACACAGGCCACGGGGGGTGGGGCGACAGAGCGAGGGAGCGATCTTCGAACCGTGATGTAGCGAGGGGCGACTGTAGTGCGTTACAGGTCTTTTTTATGAGAATAATTCCGATTATATTGATGATAAAAATGAAAATAACACTAATTGGCAGGGCGAAATCACTTTTGCCTTCCAGTGAGGTGTTTGTGTGGTGTTTATTCTGTAGTCCAATTATGCACATCAATTTTACTCAACGTGACACAAAAAATTAATTATATGAAAAGTTTATAAATATTGTATAAACTTATGATTTTTTAAATAATATAATATTAATATCAATAGATTATTATATTACAATAATAATATACAGTATATTATAAATACGCTAAAAGACAGTTGTGGGAATATCTACGAAAAAATGACATTTTTAAAAACGGTATTTTTGCAGTGATTAACACGTTATTGGTGGCACAAATGAGGAGTGCTGGAGGAATCGAACCTGGGACTCTTCTGTTACAGGCCGCTGACACTGTATATGTGTGATAAGAGCCACTAGTGTCGGATGTGTCGGACTCACTTGACACAGTTGATGTCAGACTGGTGGCTCTCAAAGGACTGGATGTTCTGACCTGAGCGCATGTCCCACACATTGGCCTTCTTATCACAGCCCTGATGCAACACACACACACACACACACACAGTAGATACTGTGTGTCATCAAAGCTTAACACAATGCATGTCTCTATCCGTCGCTCTCTCTCACCCCAGAGACAAAAGTGTTGCCCGTCTCAGAGGGTGCGAGGTCCAGAGACAAGACGTCAGCGGTGTGACCGTGGAAGCTCTGCAGCAGCTGTCCACTCTCTATGTCCCACAGAGCGCATGACCCGTCTCCGCTGCTGGTCAGGAGCTGAAACGTACACAAGCATTCATTCACAGTGCGCATCATTCATTCACATTGTGTGGAATGGATCCTTGATTAATAATGTTTTAACCTAAATAAGGCAAAATGCAGTGCACTTCCTGGCTGCAACCAGCAGAGGCGCTGTTGGTTGAGCCACAGGCAACATTATTCTGAACACTGGCATGGAAACAGGAGTTCAGAACATCTCATGAAAATAATAAATAATTACATAACAGTTAATGAATTGTGAATTCCCCCCACAGTTGAAAGCAATGAATAAAATCCACTAAGGTATGATATGAATACAGTTTGCACACATTCTCCCGACGGCGTACACCATGGCGCACGTCTTGTCATGTTAATAATACACTGTGTGAGTCCCACTGAGTTCTTAATGTATTTTTTTTAAATCATAAAACGTCCTTCCTTGTGGCAGCCGTCGCTAAAGCAGAGCTGCTTTTACGTCATCACAGGGTGACTTCCAAAAACACACAAAACACGCTTTTTATAGTTGGCTAAAACAATTGTAAATGCATATAAATGACGAATGAAAGGGATCAATAAACATTTAAGGTTACTTTTACCTTCATGGAAGACGTGATTGTTCCCAAAGACACGTCACGTCAAGAATCACGTCTTCCATGAAGGCAAAAGTAACCTTAAATGTTCATTGATCCCTTTCATTCGTCATTTACAGTACATGTGTTCATATGCATTTCCAATTGTTTTCTGCATGTGAAACTGTCATTGTAAAACTATAAAAATGTGTTTTATGTTCATATTTTTGGCTTTCTAGAATGGGCTAATTGAATTTACATGATTTCTTTCGGGAAAAACAGATTCGGTTAACGTCGGACCTTTTGGAACAAATTAACGCTGTTAACCAAGGGTGCGCTGTAACAAAAATGGTAATAAATAACATGACAGTCGTCCCTTGCCACTTCACGTTTCAAATTTTGCGGCTTCAGTCACTCACACTTTTTCCAAATGATATTAATGAATGAATCATGCGGTTTTGTGGCCGAACACAGCCTATTATTAGGCAAAACATGCATATTTAAGTAAATACCACGCCTTTTTTGGGCCTAAATTAAACATTTTCCTTTTCATGCGTAAAAATGACTACATCAACTAAAATACAACAAATATAAGGCATATAACAAACGCATCAGTGATGTTACTGTAATGATGGGTGAGAAACAACGATCAGATTTGCCAGAACTACAGGCTTTTATTGAAGCTTTGAATGATCTCACAACAGGCACGATCATCCCTAATAAATAATAACAATAAAAAGGAAAACAGAGGCTACTTTTGCGGCCGTTATCCACGCAAAACTGAAACTCAGCTCTGAATCCCCGACGTCACTTCCTGTCTGTCCCTCTTTCAGGTCTTGTAGCGAAAACGTTTATACTAACACACTTATTTGTCTTAAATGGCTTATTTACTTTTATTTAAAGGTGACTACGGGGGTGTTAGTTCATGTCTAGAGGGCTCTAATAATGTTCAAAAACATATTTAGTAGTTTGTAAACTGATTTTCTATGCTCTAACTACTAAAATACATTATAGTTGTTATGAATTGAATGTATTTGTCGTTAGAGCATAGAAAACCTGTGTACGACCTTCTAAATATGTTTTTTTTTACCATTATTAGAGCTCTCTAGGCATGAAATAACACCCCTACAGTCACCTTTACACTTGCATTACCCTGTACAGTAGACATAATAAGCAACGGGAGCCTGTGTTTTTGTTAGGGATTATTCTACCTGCTAACTGGAGACTCTAAATTGTCCATAGGTATGAATGTGAGTGTGAATGGTTGTTTGTCTATATGTGCCCTGTGATTGGCTGGCGACCAGTCCAGGGTGTACCCGGGATACGCTATAGGCTAGGATAAGCGCCATAGAAGATGGATGGACGTACCTGCTGTGAGATAATACAAACCTACAATAAAATCCTGGCGTTTGTGTCTCACGGAACATTACAGTAACATGACTGACACCTAGTGGCCAGTGTAGGATCCTATATATCATTCACAGCGTGTTTGAATGCGTTTCCTGAATGCCATTTAGCCATTTTTATGCTTGAACATGCTTAATTTAGACAAAAATAAGTACAATATGCATATTTCTTTTTGTAACAAAGGCTGTATTCAACCACAAAACAGCATGATTTTTTAATGAATATATTTCTGAAAATCCGTGACAGAGTGAAGCCGCAAAATTTGAACCGCAAAGTGGCACGGGACAACTGTATACACACACACACACACACACACACACACACACACACACACACACACACATATGAACAAGTAGGCAACATTCGTAAGTTTGTCTGATGAGCAACAGATGACGAGCACTTAGGAGACGCATGCACGCCATCAGCGGTCCCCGGCTGCTTTGGCGGATTAGAGAATTCCCGCCGGATGATTTAGAAGGGTGCGAAAAGCACCACTTCCTGTTTTTACGCTGACAGGAAGAAGCTCTGGGTTCAATTATCAGGAAACACAATTAATCCAGATGGGAGATGACCCTGACACGAGGACCTCAGCGTGTTTGCGTGAAAATAAATATGGAGCACGTCACGCCTGGCGTTCTAAAATGAATGGATTCCTTTTCACTTTGTAGCAAAAAGACTCGTGTCCTCATGTGAGTCTTTGTGTGTGTGTGTGTGTGTGTGTGTGTGTGTGTGTGTGTGTGTCTGTGCCCCCAAGCCATCATGCTCCACTCTTAGATAAAAGGTCTAAAAATACAACCACTAAAGGACCACTAAGACCCCCCCACACTCCTCGTCTCTGTCCACGGTGGAAAAACAAGACCTTTGACTTCAGCTAATTAAGCCATGTTGTGTATGTGTGTGTTAATATTTACATTTATATTTTTTTCATGACTACAACACAAAATAAGTATAAAATGTATAATTAAATAAATAATAATATATTAAATCGATAACATATAATTAAATAAATAATAAATTCCTACACATATAAAATATAAAATTCAATAAAATGTGTAAGATTTTCAGATGATTTATATTAGCATTAGTATCATCACATATAAAGTTAACAGGGTTTTTCCACTGATGAGAAATAATTATCAATGACTTCAATTCAAAAATGGTGATTATTATTATTACTGTTTATGATTTTAGTTGTTTTAAAATCATGATTGATTTGAGAGTCCAATCGTGGAAGTTCTGTCCCGTGCTTAAATTGTGCGCACGAAGAAGCATGTGAGAGACACATGTTCCTCACCTGCATGTCAGAGTTGGTGAAGGTGCATCCTGACACGTAGTTGGTGTGCATGGCCACGGCCTTCTTCTTTGCCGCCAGGTTCTCATTGGGGTCCAAGGAAAGCGGGAACACCGAGCACCGGTTGTCCAGTCCTCTGTGGAAACACTATTGTGTGTTAATCACTCCTTTTGTCCACATATGGACCAATATGTGTGTGCGTGTGTTTTAGAGGTACACACCCGCATGCTACCACACAACCCGAGGGAGCGAACGCACACGCCATCACCCACGTGTACGGCAGGCTCACGCCATGCTCCTGGAACACATGACGATGAGGATGTTTTGGGTATTGAGTCATTAACACAGCGGCAGGAAAAAGATGAAGCTTAATGAGGATTATCTTCATGTGCTTCTCTAAGTGCACTCACACAGATAAACCATCTTTGAACATGTATTTCCGTGGCCTCGTGTCCACTTAGTCAGGAGAGACAACAGGGTGCAAATTCTATTGGGGCGCCAGAACCCGTTTTTTGGTTTTTTTTTAAAAGTTTTTAAAAAACTTTCCTTCCAAATATTGTCTTGTAAGAGCTCAGCATGCATATGTTTACAGTTAGCTATGGGCTTTTACTTAAAGTGACACAGCTACTTAGAAATACATGTAATGAATGAAGGATATAATAATAATACATTAATATATAATTAGCAATGACGATATATTATATAAATAATAAATTCAATACTTAAAAAACAGGTTAACATATTTCCAACATTTAAATATTACCCTGAAAAGCATACATTAATAGGAATATTAATTCAAATACATAATTCCAATTGAAAGAAAATGAAATATTAAAAGAAAGAATTCAGTAAAATCGCACCAGTCCACTATTTGTATTCCTGCTCAAACAAAAGTAAGTAAATTAGTAACATAAGTAAACATAGATTCAATACATACAATATGTAATAATAATAATAATACAGTATATGGTTTATGAATAATAATATATAAATATATTAAATACACTAAAAAGCAGATTAACATTTAAATATTTCATTTAAATACATGAATAATAGTAATTAAAACAAATCATTTCAATTTAAGGAATATTAAATATGAACACCACTCTTTGTATTTTCTTAAATATGTTAAATAATTTAACGATGTAATAATAATGAATTCATAAATGAATAATTAATAACAATATCTATAATTAAATAAGAAAAACAGAACATATTTCCAGCATTTCAATATTTGACTTAAAATAAAGCAAACTTACTAAAGTCTAAAATGAAGTCTTTTTTTAGCAATAAAAAGGGAGTTCATGTAGAAGGGCTTTCAAGATCAGTTTTAAAACTCACAAATGACAAATCAATGCTGTCCAATGCAAAGCAAGTATCTCCATTTTGTGATTAAAAAAAGATTTATCCTAAATCAAAACCACTTTTGTGAGTTTTTATTCATTTGTTTGTTCATTTTCTTTGTTTTGGATAAAAAATAAAAACAAAAGGTGTTGATACAATACGTGTCTTTCTTGAACGGTGATGATATAATATTATTATTATTAATAGCATTATTACACAGTCATATAAATAACTAACCTGAAACAAGAGTGCATTACTGTATGTGTGAAACCAACCAGTTTCATAATAATAGATAGAGAAAGCGTGTATATTATGTCCAGGATATTGAGTAGTACATGTCCATATACTGTATTTAACAAGCACACTGTTGTGTCAGATGGGGATTTACTGTGAGATACAGTACATTATGCCAACATCGCTCACCTTATTGAGGGTGAAGGCGTCCCATACGATCACTTTTCCATCCTATGAGTAGAATAAAAGTGTGAACGGCACCCAAACTGCAGGCTGGGACATGTTCTGTGTCATGTTGCTCGTGTGTGTGTTTACCTGTGAAGAGCTGACCAGGCGTCGCTTGTCTTTGCACCAGTCCATATTTAACACTTTGTTGTTGTGCCCTTTCAGCACACGTCTGGTCTTTATGGACAGAGACGGCAACGCCTCGACCTTCTCTGCCAACTGGTGCACTGCACACAAACATGTCACAATAATGGTAAGGCACACAGATATCGTTCAATGAAGTATTATGGTACTCACGCTGCACGTCGCTCAGCTTGTTCCTCTCCTCGTCCAACTTCTTCTTCAAGCTCTCACTTTCCCTCTTGAGCGACGCCAGACTTTCTCCAGCCGTGAGACCCTCGCATGCCATCTTCACACATGAAGCACACGATGACAGTAAGAAATGAAGAGAGGAAGGAAGCAAAATGAGAAGGATGCTGGTGTGCGTGTGCAGTGTACACAGCTCTCAGAGCATCCTCATGTCGCGTCCTCATCCACGAGCACTGATGATGATGATGATGATGCTGTGCGTGACACAATGAGCATGCCCGACCTCTTCCGCTCGGAGGGCCCCTCCCCCACATGTACCCTATTCACACACTGCACGGTATACACACAGTCATACAGTACACACACACACACACGTGTTTGTGTAACGACAATGATTGTAACTAACTCTTAATAACTTTTACCTTTTTGCATCTAATGTACAGTAACTGTAATTATAAATGTAACATTAGCTGTAACCACTTTAATTCAGCACCTACACCCAACTGTAACGTATTGGAACTGTAGCGTTCAAGAACTTCACTGTCATTTTGCACAGAGCGTACCTGTCATATCTTGGAAGTGTAACATTTAGCTAACGTTTCACTTGCATCTAGTGTTACTGAAAACTAGAGTCCTACGAAGAACACACAACCTCATCAAGGACAGCACACATCCACAACACTCAGTATTCACACTCCTACCGTCAGGCAGACGCTACAGGAGTTTGAAGTCCAGGACCACAAGGCTGGCAAACAGCTTTTACCCACAGGCCATCAGGCTTCTCAACGAAGCACTCACACACGCCGCACGCAACACACGTACGCACTCATAGCATTTTTATTTATTTATTCATTGGTATTCATGTCTCTTCTGTTCTTGTTGCTTAATTTATTGGTATTAATGTTTCTTATGTTCTTATTCATTTTTCCAAACATTTCAACTTTTTTCTTGTATATATTTTCTTCTCCTAATATTTTGACTTTATTCCTATGTTATACATTTTCCCCCCACCTAAGTTTCCAAAAATGACAACTTTATTCATTGTTTTTGTCTTTAAAAAAAAAAAAAAACTTTTTTCTTTAATATTTCAACGTAACGCTACTAAAATGACATTTTTCCTCAGACTATTACTTTATTCTTGTGAAATTATGGCTCTTTTTCCTTGCTAGATTACAGCTCTTCTCTTAATATTTTGACCTTTGATTGATTTTCCCATTTTTGCTGCTGTTGTTGTTTTTTTTAAGTGTTAAATGACATTTTTAGACTGTGCTGCGGGCCGATAAAATCACCGGCCCCCAGGCCGCACTTTGGACACCCCTGCTGTAGTGTCTTGTAATTAACGCGAAGCCACTTTTGAGTTGGTGCGCCAGCAACGTCTTGTAACCTTAGGTTAGCCGGTGTAACTTCAACTACACTAGGATAACCAACATCAAGTAGCTTTTCACTTTCAATTGGCACCGAGTGTAACTGTCATGTAAGGTTCGCTGTAAAACACTTGAGATAATACAATAAGGTTACAGCAGGTTTTGATTGTAGTGTAACAGTAATGCTGTGTAACTAAAGTTTCATAAATGTTCACTTCCAGTTTTTGTACCAAATGTAACTGTAACGCAGTGGTTCTCAATTAGTTTTTTGTCATGCCCCCCAATTCTCCCCTTTTCATAGCTGTCTCTGGCAATGCCTGTTCTGATGCCGTATTTAAATGATCGGAGATTTCGAGAATAAAGAGAAAAAAACTCTTAATGTTATGAGAATAAAGTCGTAAATTTACAAGAGCAAAGTTATACATTTGCCATTAAAAAAGTTGTAAATTTACGAGAAAAAAAGTCGCAAATTTACGTGGAAAAAGTTGTAGATTTACGAGAATGAAGTCGTAAATTTACCAGAAAAAAGTCGCAATTTACCAGAAAAAGAGTTGAAATATTACAACGTTAAAACAGATCATTTTAATACTCCGTCATAACAGGCATTGCCTGAGACAGCTATGAAAAGGGGGGAACTATGTGACCTTTGGCCTTGGGTAAATATTACTATTTTCTCGTAAATGTACAACTTTATTTTCGTATATCTCCTACTTTATTCTCAAAATCTCAGATTATTATTATTTTTTCGTTGTGGCCCTAATATTCCGTCGTACTTGTGCATCTAATGTAACTGGAATGTCTTGTAATTTAAGCAAAGAGGAACATTTTCTGTCATTTTGCAATCTGGTGCAACTCTAAGTAACATTGGCGAGATAAGAAGCATTACTTTTCAGCTTAGCGCCGTTAGTAACGTGAGGGACCTTCAGGCGTACCTTCTCCACGCAGAAGGAGCAGTAGTTGATGGGCTCGCTCTTGATGTAGATGTTTATGAGGGGACTGGGCGTTGTGCAGCTCTCACACGGGCCAAAGGTGGCCGCCACAAACGTTTGGTCACACATGACTGCAATGGATCACTGACACACCTGGGAAACACACAACACACACACATATATATGGATATATGTGTTATGACGACAGACGGCGGCACAGTGTAGTTCCCTCCCAGAGTCACGCAGAGTCTGACGCTCTTTTATAACTTTACTCTAACCTGAACTCATCAACTGCGGTGCAATTCCAACAACATACAGTATATGTATTTCCAACACACAAACGCGTCTTTTGCACCTTCGTCGTCGGAACAACACTTCCTCATTGTCACTACACGACCGCGAGATGCATTCAGGGACACCGCGAACATCGCAATAACGCATTTATTATGCGTCTAAATACACGGAAGGACAAAGGAAAACAATAAGCGGATATTCTTGTCACTCACTTTGGAACTCTTAATGCGGAAGCACAATTTGCTGTATTCAAGTATACTCGGAAATCCCAGAAAAAAACACTCAAAATGTGAATTCATCTTAAATGACGTGGTATGTTTGAACGCAACCCCTCATTGCTGACAATAACACGGTTAAAGTGTGGTTCACATGAAACTAAAGAAACTATTCAATTAAAGAAACTTGTGTTAGGTAAATAGTTTTTTTAAGACGTGTGGTATCTTTTATCTTGATTTAAATTGTCAATTTATTTGGAGCTGTTAATGCATGCAAATATATATAATCCTTTTATCTTTCTTTTAAAAATAATAAAACACAAACAAAATGGGCATATTTCGGACATCATTTCAAATGTTGATTAATCATGATTAATTCATTTGAAAGCCATGATTAATCTGATTTTAAAAACTAATCACTTGACAGCACTAATATATATATACAGGTATACTGTATATACACAACGCTGATGACACTATGCTTGCCCTGAATATTATCTCCTTTCATTGTTGCTCTAGCGGGGGTGCCATTGTGTGTGTGTGTGTGTGTGTGTGCAAATGTATATGTGTGTGTGTGTGTTAGGAGATAAGTGGTTGTTAATCTAGTCCTGCCTGATCCTTCTCTTGGCTGTGGAGGAGAGCAGCGCTGCTATTCCAGGAGCAAGCACACACTCACAACAAATAAAACAACACAAAAACACTACTATAAATAAATAAATATGAAAATAAAACAAGATAAAAAAGGAATGAATGAGTGAATAATTATCTTATGTCATTTTAAAAAGCCAATAGGCATAATAGCATGCAATAAAATGTGCATTTTCACATCCCTAAGAGTTTTATTAATATATCATGTGTAATAAAAAATAATGATGCTAATTAGAATCCTATCATAATCTATAAAACCAACAAACAAACAAAAACAACAGAAAAAACCCCTTCCATGTTCAAATTCCAAACTACAAACTCGCAAATCTTGCGCAACTCCTTTACCAAGTAGACATTTTGCAGTGTTTCAATTCATTTTTACACATTTCCAGTTTTCAAATAATAAACATATACTACATAATAAAACGGAACCAAGCCATAACTCTACCGCTGCACTGTATCTTTCTTTTCTGCAGTAGTGAAGCAGAAAATGTGCGTTTCATGTTATTTCTAATGAAAAGAGAGCAGATTCTTACCTCCCAGCAGATATAAAGTCCTGTCTATACTGTACGTACGTACGGCAGGTCTTTATTTGTCCTGCAGGAACTAAGATGACTTTTACAGTGAAGAGGATTGTCACTAAGCTCCTTACGTAAAAGTGTTCAAGCTTGGGATTCTGCTCTACTTTGACTGCATGCATATGGTGTATACTGTACATGCAGTAGCTGCAACAATTTGTCATAAATATCTTACTATACACTGTATACTTGTATAGTGTTTCATACAGTGGTGTGAAAAAGTGTTTGTCCCCTTCCTGAGTTCTTTTTTTTTTTTTGCATGTTTGTCACACTTAAATGTATCAGATCGTCAAACTAATTTAAAATATTAGTCAACGACAACACAAATGAACTCAAAAAGCAGTTTTTAAATGAAACCTTTTATGATGAAGGGAGAAAAAAATCCAACCCTTCATGGCCCTGTGTGAAAAAGTGATTGTCCCCTAAACCTACAAGCTGGTTGGGGCACCCTTAGCAGCAACAACTGCAATCATGTCTCTTACAGCGCTGTGGAGGAATTTTGGCCCACTCATCTTTGCAGAATTGTTGTAATTCAGCCACAGTGGAGGGTTTTCCAGCATGAAGCGCCTTTTTAAGGTCATGCCACAGCATCTCAATAGGATTCAGGTCAGGACTTTGACTAGGCCACTCCAAAGTCTTTATTTTGTTTTTCTTCAGCCATTCAGAGGTGGACTTGCTGGTGTGTTTTGGATCATTGTCCTGCTGAACCCAAGTTGGTTTCAGCTTGAGGTCACGAACAGATGGCTGGACATTCTCTTTCAGGATTTTTTTGGTAGACAGCAGAATTCATGGTTCCATTTATCACAGCAAGTCTTCCAGATCCTGAAGCAGCAAAACAACCCCAGACCATCACACTACCACCACCATATTTTACTGTTGGTATGATGTTCTGGGCTGCACGGTGGCCGAGTGGTTAGCATGTTGGCCACACAGCCAGGGTTCGAATCTCAGTTGGGCATTTCTGTGTGGAGTTTGCATGTTCTTCCCGTGCGTGCGTGGGTTTTCTCCGGGTACTCCGGTTTCCTCCCACATTCCAAAAACATGCAAGTTAATTGGAGAATGTAAATTGTCCCTATGTAACGGATGCCAGCCTGTGAAGCTGTGCAAGTGGACGTTGGTAAGCCTCACTCCCTCTGCCTTAAGAGCTGCGCTGAACACACGGTCGACAGTCCGGGCTTTTGGCCATGTGGTCAGCGCTCGCGCCTCCCATTACGAAGGTCTTGTGTTCGAGCCCCAGTGCAGGTGGTGCGAAACAGTTCGAGTTACACCTACATATGAATGTGTGTGTCAATGGTTGTTTGTCTATATGGGCCCTGTGATTGGCTGGTGACCAGTCCATGGTGTACCCCGCCTCTTGACCACGGCATAGAAAATGGATGATGTTCTTTTTCTGAAATGCAGCATTCCTTTTACGCCAGATGTAATGGAACACACACCTTCCAAAAAGTTATTATTGTCTATTATTGTCTTGTCAGACCAGAGTATTTTCTCAAAGGTCTTGGGGACCATCAAGATGTTTTCTGGCAGAATTTAGACGAGCCTTAATGTTTAGTTGAGCAGTGGTTTTCATGTTGTCATGCCGTCAATTGTTAGCGTGCCGCTGCACTGTATCTGCACACGTCGATCAAAGTGTTTTTTTTTAAGGAAATCGGCCGATACCAATCGGTGGCTGATGTATTGGAGCATCCCCATTGTATACACATTAAGATAAACATGGAACACAATTGGAACAATTTTAAAGCTTGTGTTTGACATCGCACGGTTGACTGTATTTAAAAGGAAAATAGTCCCACCCAATACGACAGTGCTTGAATTCTTTTATTATTTCTTTTTTTCAACTTTTACAGATTTGACAATTTATTCCAAGTTTCTTCAACAGTGAACATGTCCACTAAAGCACAGCTACCAGAAACTACAAACAGTCCAAGTTTGTCAAAACGTACACGTCGGGGGTCAGAGACGTGTCCACAATCACAGCAGCTGGTGTCTCCTCCATCTTGTCAGTGGACACATCTTTTGAAAAACGGCACACTGACACCAAGTGAAGGGTGATGTCCTAAGTGAGGGGGGAAGGGGAGCAAGGCTCTGCTCAACAATGAATGTGTTCTTCCTCCGCTGAAAGTAGGCCAGCCTTCATTTCCTGCCACTTTTTACTGTCCTTACGGTTTCTTTTTCTCTTTTTTAAAAAAAGTGCATTTGACTGTGTGCAATGCAACCCATCTGTGACGACAAAAACACACCTGGTCTCAAACAAAAATGAGGACATTTAACATTTCCTATTCATTTTTACATGAAATAAAGAGACACCGCACTGAGAACAAAAACATTGCTGACTATGTCACATGTAAGGCTTTGTCCGCTAAAAACATTGCAATTCATAAACATTCATGAGGCAAAGTCCTTCATTTATTTCTCTCGTTAATCCAACCCACAGGTGTCATTCTCCTCACACATACTTCAGCGATCCAAATAACACTCTTTTCATCCATCACTCTTTCTGTTATCTGTAGCCAGGAGTCATTGAGGGCAAGAATACAAGAATAAAGTCATACCATTACCAGATTTAAGGTATGATTACGAGAATAAAGTCGAAAAAATGTTTACAAGAAGAAATTTCAAAGAATTTTACAAGAAGAAAAGGTCGTAAAATAACAATAAATTTGTAATTTTTTTTTAGAAAAAAGTTGTAATGTTATGAGAACAATCATAAATTAAATTAAATTAAATTAAATTAAATTAAATTAAATTAAATTAAATTAAATTCCAAATTTCATGTGAATGAAGTTGTAATACTATAAATGAAAAAAAGAAAATTGGGCAAAAAAAGTTGCAATTATGACAAAAAGTTGTAATTTTATGTGATCAAAGTTGCAATTTTCCAATAAAAAAGGCATCATTTAATGACAAAAAAAAGTCTTCCTTTTAAAAGGAAAACTGCACCGTTTTTTGGGGGGAATTTTGCCCATCATCCACAATGCTTATGTGAAACAAGACCACACATCTTTCTCTTTACTGTGCTTTTTAAAGACAGAAAAAAAGCTTAAAAAAAACAGCTAGCATGTGGAAGCCGCACGAGATACACCTATTTCAACCAGAAAGCCCTAAAAAAACCCTCCAAAAAACACCAACAATGTTCTATTTACATAAGTGACTGATATAAACCAAACTACCGTGACACTGTTATTGTAGCAGCGAAAACAAATAACTCGTTTCTGGTGTAAAGACGCAGCGTCTCATGTCACTGAGAGGTATGTTGCTCAGCGCAGCAGAAACACTCCATTTCTGTCGGCATGGCTTGGGAAGCTCCACATTTACACCACGTCATGCCGGTGTAATGACTTGCCCCCCATCTGCTACAAAGTTTCACTCTCTCTTCTTGCAGGCTCAGCTTCTAAAACCTGTAGCTCATCCGCCGTATATTCAGGATCAAAAAGATAAGGTTTCTGGATCCTCATTTGTCCAAACGTGTTCATCGGCGGCGGCTCTCACAAATTCTGCCATGATTAGTAGTAGGAAACAGACACGCTGCTGTTGTTGATGGGAGCAGCACAAAATAGGAAATCAATGCGCCCAGGACAGAAGTTCCAGTAATGTTTAAAATGATCAAAATAGGGCAAAATAGTGTAAGTATTACATGTTATCATGAATCTACCTGTTAGTGCATGGTCACAGCATGGATATAAAACCATAAAATGTGGGTTGGAGGTTTTTTTAGAGGGCTTTACAGTCGAAATAGGTGTGTCCCATGACGTGCATTGTTAGCTCCCTCGTGCTCACCGTTTCTCTCTTTTTAGAATGCAAAGAAAAGGGAAAGACTCATGTGCTCATGTTTCACATGAGGATTGTGGATGATGGGTAAAATTCCCCCCAAAAAGGTAGTATTTAAGAAGCAAGAAGTCCTAATATTATGAAAACAAAGAGTTATACTTTAATGAAAAAAAGTATAGAAAGAAGTTGCGATTTTACATGAAAAAACGTCAGCGTTTTATGAGGAAAAAAATCATTTTAAGTGAACAACGGGATTGTATTATGAGAATAAAGTTTTGTATTAAAAGAGAATAATGTTGTAATATGAGTTTTGATTTTATGACCAAATCATCTTCCAAAAAAAGGTGTCATTTTACTAGAAAAGTAAAGATTTTATTCACGCTTGTTTTCATGTAACCTTCCAACTTTTTCCCCCCCATGATGACAACTTCATATTTATCAGTTTGATTCTTGTTAAACTACCAAAAAGATGTCATTCTCGTCACTTTATAACTGTATTCTTTTCTCCCCCCCTCAGAATTTTGTGACTTCTTGTTCTTTGACTATTGGACATCTCCGTGTGGCTCTCATACTCTTTTGTACATCTGCACGTTGGGTCAGTAAGAATGTGGTCCACTTTGCAACGACCGCTGCTGAAATTCCTTATATGGAGTGTAAATCAGTAAAGCAACATCACCAAGTATTTCCCGTCATACCCGTTTGCACCCAACGGTAAAGTTTGGTTCAGATGCGTTACCTCCTGCAAGTGCAACAGCAGAACGACATCAATTGCTTTGATCACTCTTTGTTTGTTAACAGGATGAAGCAAAAACGCCACAGGGTATTTTGATGAAAGTTTCTCATATAGAGGAGTGTTTTTTTTGCTGTTACAGTCTACTTGCATCAGGGGCGGATGCATGTCAAGACAGGCATTTATTGGACGATTGGGCCTTGGTGTAAGTCTGTGCTTGAAACTGAGTGCTATTCTAGCGGTGAGGGGTACCAAAAACATGATCGGTACCATATGGCTTTCAGAAGAATACTGTACCAACGGCTCTAAGGTTTTTAGGCTAAATAAGATTCAAGTTGAGGGAGGAGGTTAACACTGATGGCACAAAGAGGGGTAAACAAACCAAATACAACAAGGCAGCAGGTCAATGGTAGCAAATACAAATAAAAAGCAGTAGCAAGTACGTTCATTTCTGCCTTTTTAAAGCGGAGCAATGCAGCAGCCGCTGCAGTCTGGAACCCGCTGCACGGCCAATTAAGTTTACATTTATCCACGCCGGTCCTGCCAAACACACCTGGAGGTATCATCAAGTGCCAGCAACAGGAAATACAAAAAACAAAACAAAACAAAACAAGAGTACAAGTGCGATATTGTTAAGTGTTTTTTGGTCATAAAGGCAGAGATAAAATATAGGAGACTTAGAACGAAGCTGATTGAGGCACTAAAAAAACAACCTCATACTTCACTGATAAGAAAATCAACTTTAATAAATAATAACAGCAGGTTATGGCCTCTGAAGTGACAACCTGTGCTACACTTGATGAACTGAGACGTGCAACAAACACGTGGCTCTACTCTACCGGCCTACCAACGCAACCAAAAGCACCTTCCAGCGCAGGGGAAAGACAATGCAATAAATACACATATTGTTCCTATTTATATATATATTTCATCTATATGTGCATAAATAACACGGTACAGACGATGAGTTGTCGTCTTGACTCTTAGTTGATTAAGAGCGTAAAAGAAGAAGCAAGCGTTTGTCTTCTGTGGCGTTTTATACAAGCAGGGGGTGGTTCTGTATGTACACACTGCAGCTTCAGCATCAGCTCATTTCATGAATAAAACAACGTGTGCACATGGAGCATGCACGTTATGACGCCCTCCCACCCCCCTCTTGATGCATTTGAACCATCGAGTGGTCTGCAATGTGTGTGCGTGCGTGTGTGTGCGCGTTTGTGTGTGTGTGATATCTGCCTAGACGCGTGTGAGGAAGCCCAGGTTGAGCGAGCTGGGGATCTGGATGGTCTCCAGGGCGAGGGAGGAAGGACTAAAAGGGAAGGTGATGGGGTAGATCATCTTGGTGTCCATCAATAACTGGGGACTCTCGCAACGGTCTCGTAAGCGTGTCTAAAGAGCAGAGAGGAAGAGGAAAGTTAGGTCATAAAGACATGTTTTTTGATTGTTACGTCAGATTAGGGTGTATTGACAAAATAATGACAGATCTGGAAAGCCCTCATCAAGGCCTTTAATTTGAGGCATGACTAAGTGGTTTGTTGCAAATCATTTTTGTGGTTTTATAAAGCAGTGGAAATTGGTGACCTTTGAGGAAAAAAAGCATGTTTTTGGTTATTATGTGATCATAACAGAGTGGGCTGAGAAAAAATGACAGATTGAGAATGACCCCATCAAGACCTTTAATTTGAGGTATGACTCCATCTAGTTTGTTAGAATTACCGTAAATTCCGGTGTATAAGACGCTACTTCTTTCTTAAACTTTGAACCCTGCGGCTTATACAGTGGTGCGGCTAATTTATGGCTAAATTCTAATCTTGTGACATCTCCTTTACTTCAGAACTACTACTAATTGTTTAAATACTGTGCCGCTCGCGAGTCAGTGAGGAAAGGGTGCCTCTTTCTTTGGCAGGAGCCAAGTACAAACTATCAGTGCACTCACAACAAGCTTGTCAACCCATTGGAAATCGCAGGAGGTCATTATATAAAACAGTATAATAATATAACTGTCTGACTCATGGTGTCATCTTACAAATAACACTAAACTCATCACACAGCAACTTAACACTCCAAAGGTATATATGAGATATATACAAACATGTTAAAACCAAAAAGTATTTTAAAGTTTTCCCATAATGCATTGCGTCTGAGGAATGCATTCATTGGGGCGCTGCAATGATGTCAGCCTCCCTCTGGGCTCCTCTGGCTCCATCTGGTGGACAGAGACAGCTTTGCAGCATCATCCACCATTTTCTATGCTGCTTGTCCTCCAATGAAATGGTTTGCTCAGACGAAATGCATTATGGGAAAACATTTTTTTTCCCCATTTTCCCCATTTTTTCCCCCATTTTATATCAAGTAACTTTGTGCTGAGTGGGGTGTAAATAAGTGGAAATTGGTGGCCTTTTCAAACAATGTGTTTTGGTGATGATGTCATCATAATAGAGCCTATTGACAAAATATTTACAGATCCCTCATTTAGACTTTTAATTTGAGGTATGACTTGATGTGGTTTGTTACAATATGATTTTTTACGTTGTAATGGTGAGCTTGAGTTTTGATCCATCAAAGTTCAGAAGCTCACAAAACACACACACAAAAACAGTAACATGTAACATGTCCAAAACATGTCCAAAAGCCTGTCATCACCTGTATGGTTCGGATGAAAGCGACCGACACCCTCTCCTCAAACTCGTTGACTGGAGTGTAGAGGTTCAAGACCTTCACAATCTAGGGCGAGAAACACACACAGGTGAGTCCAGCACAAACTGACAGAACAGAGCGAGAAAGAGTTGTGGTGGTGTACCTGTGCAGTGGTGAGAGCCAAGCACATGGAGCAGATGGCTTCGGCGTCCTCATCAGTCTTCTTCTTGACCTGCAGCAGCTGAGCGGCCTGGATGAGAGGTTCCAGCGTCTCCTTGGCCCCACAGGTCATCAGACCTTTGTCACGGAGCCACTCCTCCAGCTGGCTCACGTTGTACCTGCCACACAATTGGCATCGGGAACGCTAGTTTAAGACATTGCAGCGTGTAGCAGTCCAAATTTTTTAGTCTCTCCGTACACACTGAGGAGAAATATTTGTTTCATATTAACACATATTAACACAGTGAAGTGGAAGCTCTCCTACCTGATCTGCATGCCTTTGCTCCAGGAGCACATATCCTTGCGCAGCAGCAGGTTGTTGAGGGTGACGGCGCCGATGATGTAGAACTGCTGCTTGACCACCTGCTTGATGAGCTCAGGGTCGGTGCCATGCTGACACATGGTGGAGTGGAAGGCGTTGAGCTGCCGCAGGATGGAGTCCAGCGTGTAGGTGCCCTCGTCGGCGATGCTGGATGTCCTCTTACGGAGACCGGTCGGCTTCACCCCCGACACGCCCTGTATGGTCTCGTGCTCCAGCATTCCTGACACTTTGACATACACAACACACATGTGATAATGTCAGAGGCACATTCTTAAAGAGCTGGGCAGGTTTTTATGAACATACCTATCATGGGTTGGAGGATGTTCTCCATGCATTTGATGAGCTGCTGGTAGATTTGGATGGCGAGGTCACTGATCACTTGTCTGTACTCGGCCAGGTCAAAGTTGGACAGGCAGTGCTCGTTCTGCCTTGCGGTGTTGTGCTTCATGAAGGCCTACATGCACACATAAGGAGATTTTTATTCATTTTACTTATTATATTTTGGTCATTTTCGGGTAATATATCAAAAACTGCAGACAAGTACTGGTACACAAAAAATTTTGAAAATTTTCTAAAAGGACACGCCTCGAAAAGTTGCACAAAACTTGCAAGACTGTCGTCATGCATTGTTTCTTTGCATTTTTTGAAAAAGCAAACAATCGCTATTAACTTTGTGATGGTGATCATGACTCACTGCAGATGGTAGTTTCGGTTTGGCACCATAAAGTAATATTTTGGGGATTTTTTCCCCCCTTTATGATGCCACCACACAAGGGTAGAAGCAAAGCCGACTAATATGGTAATAACCGCAGAACACAAAATTGAACTTATTACAGTGATAACAATGGCCTCTTTCACACAGAAATGCTGCAAAATGAACACGCTAATGTTAGATTTATTTCTCTTTCACACAGAACCCAGATGACATCTAGTGCAACGTATAAAAAAATACTTGTTGGGACAGTGACAATCGCTTTCAACTCGGGCCGTCAAAGTGAACGCATAACGGAAATTGACCTTAAATTTTGGATGCATGATTAACGTGCACACACCCTTTTTGACCCTCGGCCCACACCGTAGTTTGAGGAAACGCAGCGGTGTGGCAGTTGATGTGGAGCCATAAGCGGGAACAACAAAGAAAAGGGTATTTTTGATTGGCAAGTTTAGCTTCAAAGCCTCTCTTGACAAGACCAAAGTTACAGTATTTGTATCTACTGTTGTCGCTGTGAGTTGAGTTGTCACGGAGACTGCCAGAGAGAAGTGCGTCTGCAGGTATTTTTTTAATTGCTACAGTGATACCTTGGCGTACGAGTGTCCCAACTACCAAGTGTTTTTTTTACATGCGAGCCCTCTCTCGGATGATTTTTGCTTTGAACTGCAAGCTAAAATTTGCGTTACGAGCTGCTAGTTACTACCAGGCATAGCCGAGGACATCTATTGGGGAGCTTGGTGTCAATGTGAGAAACGCAGACATGAGTGAGACTCGCGTCACTGAAGTGGCCAGACAAAGAAAATAGTGAAAGTGTTTGTAAATGAGTGTTTGGGAGTGAAGTACTCCAGTGACTGCACTCCAGTATATTAGCGCTGTGCTAGTTCTGTCAACTACTGACTGTTGTTCTTTCTTCTTTCAAAAGGTACACTTATTATAGAAAAAACCTCCACTTTTTTCTATCGGTGATTAATTGCGATTAATCACGAGTTAACTATGGACAAAGTCATTAGTCACAATTCAATATTTTAAATGATTGACAGCCTACTTTCAACACAACAGGGCAGGAGTAGTGAGTCATTCTTGTCAAACTACACTTATTGCAGCGTAGCGAAACACCCTTTAACACAGCCGCTGTCCTGCTTATGTTGCTACCCCACAAGCCAGGAAACCCAAGAATGTGTGCGTCCTGGCTGCTTAGTACAAATTTGCTAGTTTCTGGTGACAAAAAGTCAATATCAGTAACAAAAGAAGGAGCGCCTAAAAAAAATGATGTATGAGTACAGTATGCATGACAGAAATGTTAAAAAGAGCAGCGCATGACTCGCAATTTGGTTTTATTTTAGTTGTTTAGAAGACAGCAGTAAACTTATTTTTATGCTTTAAACTATGAATCTATGATGTGTCTTTAAGGATACATGGATTCATCTTTATCCCGTCAACGAAAACTGTGTCTCTGTTCTGACTGCGCAGTGCAAAATTGCTCCTGACATCCAAAATAAAAGAACAGACTACTCGTTAGAAATGAGCTGTGTTTATCACCAAAGTTATGGGTTAGCACATGATTTATATTGTTTCTGGGTTTATTTCTAGCCGTTAACTTCTTTTTGCACGTGCATGACGGGGAAGTTAAGAAGAGTGTGATGTCTGAAGTCCTCATGCACTCCCTGCAACATGTCTCGCATCAAAGGGTTTTAGCTGTTACAATACAGTAGTTTACCTGTTTTTGACACTTGAAACATAAGTCTATGCTGATTCACGGGCCAGTGTTTACCTCCTCTCCACTGTACTGCTTCAGACAGTGCAGAAAGCGGCAGGTGTTGGCCAGCCAGAAGGACACGGTCTCGAAGTCGTCTCCTCGTTTCTGACAGGGACATAATAGGACATCTTGAAAGGAGAGAAACTACACTCCTAGTAAGAGTGAACGTTGTTGTGTGTACAAACCTTGAGGATCTTCTTGATACTGTTGATGGTGGACGTGAGGAGTGTGCGGACCTTCTGATCGTCATTGACATAGTCGGCATGTCTTAGACACATGAAGAGGATGTAGGCAGGCAGACCAGGGATCAGGTTGACGGCTACACCGCGAGGCTTCAGCTCTGTAGACATATAAAGAGAAAACATTAATGAGGTCATATGACCAGGGAGTAAATACTGTCCACATTGTCCTTACCAATGATCAAGTTCTTGACCAGTTTGAGCTCATCCTCCTTCTTGTACTCCAGCATTCCTTGGAAGTCTTTCTCCCGGCGAGGAATGTTGACTGGGTGGATGGGCTCATCCACCATTTGTCCTGGGGACGTCTGACCCTCAGCTTGACCCGCTGGAATACACACGCGCGCGCGCACACACACACACACACACACACACACACACACACACACACACACACACAAAATCAACGTCAGTCTCAGGACAGAAAACCAAGTTGTGGTTACCTGGTGAATACGTGTCCTACCTCCCATCTCTCCAATCCTCTTGGAGTAAACCTTCAGCTGCTTCTTGAGCTTGCGGATGGTTCGGTCCTGCTTCTCCAGCTGCTCCATGAGGTCCTAAAATGGTGATGGTGGAGACATAAAAAACGTGAGGACAGATGACACGCGTTCCTTTGAAACAGCTGTCCACTGCTGCCCTCCAGTGGTCACAAACGGCACTTTCTCTAAGGCACTCAACTTGAAGATACAGTGGAACTTCTAAAATTTCTGACATTGTCCTGCATGTGCACACTTCATGACTGTGCCTTTTGCTTTTTCTTTGCCTTTTTTGGCAACACTTATTCCAAAAGTCTGATGACCGTCATGCTCGATGTCATTAAAGACATCACCACGACAATCATGTCTTTTAAAGGGCTCTGTTAAATGAGCACCTGCATGTTTTTAGCTTTTTCTTTGTTTTTTGTGGCACTGAAGTAAGCTGACTTGCATTAAACGGAGTAATACATGCTGTCACTCGTTATCAGTTCGTGTTTTGTTTGAATGTTGCGGATGACTTATTTTTTAACACTTGTGTGACACACATAAGATTATGCCTGTGTCATTAATTTCAAGGCTCTTTTGTTTTCACATCTTAATGTTACCAGAGGTTAACTTATTTTTACACTTGTATGATGGCTAGGAATGTTAAAACTTTACTCAAAACATAAAAGTACAGATGTAAAAGTTTGACGCCGGAACAGATCCCATTATTTCCTACGGGAAACATTGTTTGCAAATCCAGCCTTAGAGGTTCCACTGTAACAAAACATTAACAAAACATTGCTCTAGTATACTTAAGGAAAGATTCAACACAATATATGTCCTGAAGAGAGAGAATAATCCTTGGAGACAAACAAACACAAAGCAGAAGGTGGTTTGCTTTCAAGTGAGCTGCTTGAAAAAACAGAGATTTGCAGGATTTGCTCAGTGTTGGCTGTTAAAAGACGGGAAAACGGTACACAGCTTCTCCCCTGTGAGTTAGTGTCATTGTGCTAGAACGGAGTTAAGAGATACTCAGCTTTTATAAACAACCTGTTAGTTGAAACACCCATGCAGAGCACACATACACACACACACAAACACAAACTCTACATACAACCATCCGCCGTAAAATGAGGACTCGCGCCTCTCTGGATGCTGTGGGGTCGTCTGCCACCAGCTCCTGTCAGGTGATACCATCCACACAGGTCAGTGTGTGTGTGTATGCCTTAAGTATACTTATGCTGTTTATAAAAATGTTATTTAACAAAAAATGGGACACTAATAGGCCTAACCCCAGTGTGACAGGACAAGACCATTATTTGATCAAATAAAACATTTATTGATTACTTAAGCAAAAATAGATTTAGATTGCCTGAAGTATTTGTATGTAATATTAATGTGTTGTTGAGGGAGCATTTTATGTTTTACAGTAATAAAAAGTTGAAGGTGAAAAGTAATAAGGGGGAAAACAAGGACAATGAGACATGACATTTCCACCACTGCATCGCAGCTGGGTAGAAAGTCCACTAAATTAAAATTTAGAGGCCAATCAAAAATACAATATATGCCCTCGTCAAAAAATATTACTTGGCTTTGTTGAGTTTAAAAAGTAAAAAAGTGCAAAAACATATATACTGTTGATCTTCTTGTAGTTTACAGTATTTACATTTTTGCATGTTGTCGCTGCTAAATAATTCAGCTTAATTACAGATAATCTTGTAACTGACGTTTTGTGAAGTATAATGTGGTATGATGTACCAGCAAATTGACTTATTTTTAGAGAAAAAAAAAATAATTTTTTTGCATACCAGATTCTCATTGGTGAGTCGGGTGATCTCGTGCTGCAGACTGGCTTCGATGCGGGCCTCCGGGGGCAGCTGGAGGTTCTGAGCCAGAAGCTGCTGCTGGCGGTTGTTCTCCTCCTTGACATTCTGCAGCTCACCGCGCAGAGACTCCACCTCGCTGTCGTAACTCCTGCGCTGAGTCTGCAGCTGGTGCTCCAGCAGTCTGGAAAGCAGGAGTGGGGTGGAGGATGTGAGGAAGAGAGAAGATAATAAATTAGCCTCCAAGTGTTAAGAGAGAAGCCAGGAGAGAAGCCGTGGAGGAAGATACGGATGTGATACATAAGAGATGCCGATGAGGTCCCTAACTACAATCAAGCACTCAGTATTGATGCTGTAAGGTCACACAGTTACACCTGATGGTCTCCTTTAAGCCCTGATTAACCAGCCACAGCTCTCCATCCTCATTCAGCTTTTGGAAGTCTGGGGCAGCCGATCTGACCAACATACAACACAAAAAGGAACATGAAAACCACAATAACAAATGAACAGCATGCAGGGAGGGTGATAGGAGGAGGGGGAAGGCATGCGTGTATGATGCTTTACATTGGTTGTGTCCTTTAGGGCGGTACTTAGTGGTTTACTACTGACTTTTATGGGCACACTACGTTATACACACAAATACAACTATCGCTTAAACTGTGGTTTAGTTCAATGATGCGGGGAGGATAAAATACTGTATTTGTATTCTGTGTCTTTTATTATTTTTTTAGTTTTTATTGGTTCTATTTATTTTAGTTTTTAAATTAAATTTACTTATTTATTTTTTACCTACTTCTTGGACTTTTGGCTTTTATTGTTTCTAATTCTTGTTTTAAATATTTTATTGTTGTACGTTTCTTTGTTTCTATTTGTTCTTTTAGTTTTTATTGACGTAATTTTTACTTATTATTTACATTTACATTCCCTTATTTACTTATTATTTATGGTTTTGCTAGTCTGTGCAGCACTTTGGAAACAGTGTTTATAAAATGTGCTATATAAATAAAGTGGATTGGATTGGATTGGATTGTACAAATTACTCTATTGTCGACAGTCCTTGAACGCCACATCTTAACTGTCTCCCATGCTGCACAGATAGACTAGATATTGCATTTTTCCTGTTTTCTTTGGTCCCAAATGCTGATACTATGTGGGAATGCATAAAGGTAACGTTTGATGACGTTATTGTGTGCTATTGTGCATCATGTGAGCACATGCTAGCCTGTTATCACACATCAAACAGCAACGTTATAATCCTCTCACTGAAAAACAAATTCCAAGCTTGTACTGATGGAAGGCGAGTCATTTTGTGCTTTTAATTTGATGTTGTCTGGTCCGTGGGTCCACAAAGGTCAGGGACCACTGCTTTAGAGGGCTTTATTTGTACAAATCCATTTTCAGAACATGTTTTTAACATTTAAAAAAAAGTAAAATGTCATTAATAAATATTTATTTATGATTGTCTAATTATATAATAGTAATATTTGTTCAAAAAAATAATTGAAGAATTAAAATATCTTACACTATAATTTATTGTTTTTTAATGTTTTGTTTTATTTTACAAATCACACTAAAATCATATATTAATAAATTTGAATAAAATAATCAAATATTATTATACAGTATTAAACCACACACCACAGCTGGTATATTGTGATAATTTACCAGTATGATTGCATTGATTGCATTTATACAATTAAGTCAGAATGCACGGTGACGCATTCACATTGTCACATCTCATTCCATATGCCAGCTCAATGCATAGCTCAGTGGGTGTCTATTTGGGATGAGGTATTTATTTGCTGTCTTAGAGCAGCGCCACTATTTCAGAAAATGCCGTATTCTCTGTTGTGGTGGTAATTGACATAAGCTGTAGTGTGTTGTTTGTTGGCATTGGACTTAAATGTTGGGCATGTTGAATAAAGAGGATGACAACCAGCAAAAAAAAAAGGGAACGCAATGAAACGAGAGCAGAAATGAACAAAATGTCATATTTCTCACAGGATCGCTGTGTAAAAATATGTGTAGCACAAACACACCGTCATGGAAAAAATGATTAGACCCACCTTGTTTCCTCAGTTTATTGATCCATTTTAATGCCTGGTACAACTAAAGGTACATTTTTTTGGACATATATAATGATGACAACAAATATAGCTCATAAGAGTTTAATTTAAGCAACTAAGAATATCTAGCAACTTCCATGTTTTTCTTGACAATAAATTGAACTCTTATGAGCAATTGTTGTCATTGTTATATTTGTCCAAACAAAAGGCACCTTTAGTTGTATCAGGCATTAAAATGAACAAGAAACTGAAGAAACAAGAGTGGTCTAATCATTTTTTTCCATGATTCTATATAGGGGCTACAGTGTTGTGAGAGTAAGTATGGACAACATGGTGGTGACAAAACACTCCTCAGACACAACATTAGGTACACCTGATATCTAGTCCAAGAGTTCGTTATATCAACAATTCGGACTTTATTAAGATAATAATGTTCACTTTTGACGGGGACTAACCTGATCTCACACAACTCTTGCACATTGGATCTCATTGGATTGTGCAGGTGTACCTAATGTTGTGGCTGCTGTGTATTTATGTGGTCAGTATTAACAATACAGTCGTCCCTCGTTTATCGCGGTTTATTGGTTCCAGACCCTACCGCGCTAAGTGAATTTCCGCAACGTAGGATTCAATATTAATAAACTGAATACTTTTGTAGTTAGAGCGTAGAAAACCTAACCCTAACCTCTAAAAATGTTTTTTTAACCATTATTAGAAGCCGACTGACACTCCTTTTATTGATTGGCGGATTGGCTTCTGGCTGGCCTGTTCTCACAAAACAGCTTTTCTCCAAATGATTTCGCAAGATCTCGTGACACCCGTACTCATCAATGTAACATTACTGACATTACATTACATTACTGACTCCTATTCACCAGAATACTACATCTGACTTGTCTAATAGGCCATTGTCACAGCGATTATTTGTCAATTCATTCATTTATAGAGTGAGAGAGAGCGATGTAGCGAGGGATGACCGGACTATCTTTTTTATGAATGAAACTGAGCTGTCCACTAATGCGTAAGACAGAACCCAGAAGGATTCCATGCAGGTTTCGTGCAGAAAACATTAGAATGAAGATGAAGCTGAAAAAATATTAAGACGTCACGTCATTGCCCAGACGTGCCTTCACGTTCTGTAAATACATCACTGGAAATACAGATTTACTGGGCTGGACAACTTCAGTAAATACAAACTAAATTCTACTTGAACATGCTGTTAAAGCAGTAAAGAGGCCACACAGAGCCTTCATGGTGAGGAATCAGTGAGCATCTGTCACTTGTCTCCTGTGGAAGGGCATGGCCATGCGTGCTCGCCGACACAATGCATACACCACCACCACATCATGGTGTTACCTGAGCCTACTCAGGAGATCTTTGACTTCTAGCCGCTTACAAGCAAGCCTGTGAGATCTGCACACGGACATGGCAGCATTCAAAAAAACCCATCATGAACCAAAGAGGAGAGCCTTGAAGGCTACCAAATTAAAAAAAACAATGAAAAACAAAAAACATAGTACCTGTTGGTGTCTTTGAGGCCGATGTAGGCTTGCTTGAGTTCATCAGCATCCTTCAGTTTGGAAACATCCTCAACATGTACAGCTACCTCGGTCATGGTCTCCTACAATGGATAAGAGAAGAAGAATTACAAAAAAATAACATCTGGTGCATCATTGAAGACCGTCATTTAACAATGCTGCCAGTCCTCCCAGATTGTTGGACACCTTATTAGGGTGTTTATCTCAGGGACATAATAAATAACAAATAACTGCTCTCATCAAATGCAATTATGTCTTATGTCAAGAGGTATGGGTTACAATAATGAGTAAATTAAGGAATATTTTGGGGAAAAAGTCACAAATACAGAAACCAATAACTTAAATGTAATACCTTTTAAAATAAAACTCTAAAATTCAAGTCCTCATAAAAGCAGGGCTGTCAAATGATCACATTAATCAGTTTTCAAATTAATTAATCATGATTAATCACCATTAGACATTATGCGGGAAATATGCCTGTTTTGCTGTATTTTATGAACAGAATAATAAATGACAGGACAGGATTATATATATTTGTATGTATTAACAGCTCCAAATGACCTGAAAACGTAAATCAAGCTAAAAGATACCACGTCTGAAAATCTATTTGCCTGATAATAGTCTCTATAATAGAAGCAGAACATTTGAATCGCACTTTAACCACGTCATTATGAGCCATGAAGGGTTGCGTTCAAAGACACCACATAATTTAAGTTGAATTGACATGTTTTGAGTGTTGATGTATTTTCTCGGATTGCCGAGGATACTTAAATGCAGCAAATTGTACTTCCGCAGTAAGAGTTACACACATGATAAAGACGTTGTGCTTTTGGGCGTGTCAGTGAATGCACCTGACAATGAGGAAGTGTCGTTCCCAGGACGAGCTGACTAGAGACGTCACTCATGAAATAAATTATTTACCGCTGTTAACGTGCTATTTTTCACAGCCCTATGTAAAAGTCAACAACCTCAATGACCTCTATTTTTGCAATTTCTATGTACTATCTTTTATATACTTACTTTTAAATACTTTTAAAAACCCTACTTTTAGAATATGCTACGGGCCAATGCGATACAAGCTATGTGACGCAAATGGGCCAAGGGCCACATTTTGCCCACCCTTAAATAAAGTAGTAACACAGGTTTTATGATGTACTACAGTAACTTTCTGGGTTAAAAGTTTTACAAGTATTTCTAATGAGTGTCCTATTAAGAGGTAATAAGACTTTAACATTTCAGAGCATTTAAGAATGTCCTTTCAAGGGTTAAATGGACATAAGACAAGACGGAGAGAACAGAAACAACATTCATGCAGGACGTGGTCGTTAACAATACCTTCTCATCCTGTGGGAAAGCGTGGATGGAGGAGAGAAGGTAGAGACAGGAGTATTAGACACTGAAGGTGCAACAAAAGACATTAAATGAAAGCTAATGAGAAAGTACACTGACAACATAAACACTCAAGACAAGGAATATATTATAGTGGCATGATGACAGAAGTCACACAAAACAAGGAATATATTATCGTGGCATCAAACGTCATCTCTCAAAACGATGACATATTTTTGCTACAGCTTATGCATCGGATGTCATTTGATTGTGCAGGTGTCCATTTCTTGCTAATGAACAAACACACAGCTGAAGTGGGTGAGGACATATTCAAAGGGTGGATCCTAGCCATTATGGTAGCAATTATGGTAGCATCAATTTATCTCCAAGTGATGCTCATGTACTGTATCTTTTCAAAACGTACGAGACCAAACGTTACGCCTTACCTTGTGCTGCATGGCTTCCTTCTGGCTGACCAGCTGCGAGCGCAGGATGAGCACCTCCTCCTTGCGCACCTCCAGCTCCTCGCAGGAGGCGTTGAGCTGATCCAGGAGCACCTTGTAAGCAGGGGAGCCTGGGGCGCCGGCGCTTGCGGCCGCGTCGCCCAGTAGGCTTTTCCTCATCTCGGCCAGGTCGTGTTTCAGCTTCTTGTTCTCAGACTCCAGCTCCTGACGCTGTGATTGGAGAGTGTTTCAGTCATAATATATGCAAATATAAACTATGAATAAGCATTTGAAAACTTTAAACTTTTACCTTGAGGGACTCATACTCCAACTCTGCCCCACGAGCCTTTTTAAACTCTGTCTCATCCTGAGAGAAAGAGAAAAGCTTAATAACTAAAATCACCCTTAAAACACTAACTACCACATTTCCGCAAATAGTGGTCTCCGCTTGAATAAACACCATATCTCAAATCAGCTTTACAACACAATGATACCATTCAAAGGAGGGTGCACGATCAACATGATTAATGTTCATACATTCATGGTGTAGAAATAACAAAGTACCCTGTCTCTGAGGCGCTACGTCGGACTTCCTCTAAGCAGTCAGAATCAAGGAAGTCCATCAATAAATAACGTCTGTCTCATGCCAATGTAACCAAAGATTTCAGGATGCTAGTTGATGTGGAAGTTCCGTGTAAATAAAGGACGGAAGCTACGGCTAGGCAAGTTTAGTCATTTGCACGGTCCGTCTCGGTTAGCATCAGTAAAGGGACCTTCTCAAATCACACAACACACTTCTCGCCTTCGAAATAAGAGCGCTTTGGGCTACATCCTGTTTACTTTTGTTAACAAAATAAGGGTGTCAAAAAATAGCTTACACCAACATTGAGGCAGCAAACAAGGTATACTACTTTTCAAATGTAAACATCTTTTGTGAAAGTGCACTCCTGTAAAACAAAACTTTATAACATTTATGTTCATATATTGAGTGGTTTAATATTTATATACTGGATGAAAATAGCCCTGTAACAAATTCATAGTAAAGCTGATAAAAAGTCCATATCATTAAACAATTCATGGAAAAGTTCAGACATTTCATCTAAAACTGATTCTGCTTAGTGCACTGATTTAAACCATGCAAACGACCCTGCCTCTTAAAAGCATTGAAATTGGGAATCGTTAGGAACCGGAATCAAAACAAGGAATCGGTATCGGAACCAGAATTGTTCAAAGTCAAACGATGCCCAGCCCTACTCAATAACTGTGCAGTAGTACCTAATGTTGTGACCAGGCAGTGTACTGTACAGTATATTGCAGTGGAACACTAGTGATGCTGTGTGTGTGTGTGTGTGTGTGTCAGTCATACCCTGGCTCTAGCCCGCTGAAACTGCTCCTCCTTGTTTTCCAGCTCATTGCGCAGCGACTGCTTTTCTTGCTCTAGCTCTGTAAGTCTCTTCTGCAGCTTGAGTGTGAGTGAGGTATCCATTCCTCGTGTCAGATCCTGCACCACACGCAAGCAGAAACATATTAAATCAATACCGCTTTATACCTTTCGCACTTTTTAAGTGTCTTTGCGTACTTCTGCGGCACGGGAACCTTCTTCCGATTCGGCGAACTCTGAGTTGTACGTGTACTCTGATTCGTTGCTGCTGTGGGTGGAATCTGTTCTCCTGTGACCAGGCTTGGAAATGTGCTAAAAGCAAAGTAAGTGAGTTGAGAACAAAAAAAAGACAACAAAATCAAATGAAAATGAATGAAATTAAGTGTACTGTGGACCTCTTTCAGGTCGTCGTATTTCTCCTCGAGGCGAAGGTGTTCTGTCAAGAGATTCTGGTAGCGGGAGCGCTCCTCGTTCAGATCCTTCTCCAGCTGCTGAGTCTCCGCTGCAATAGTACGAGCCATTTTCTCTGCAAGATTCAAATATTCACATCAATGTTATTCAAATGGCTGGATGTCATATGCACACTAATTAATATTGTAGACAGCCGTCACCACTTCTTGTAGGTGCAATGAGACCAGGTGCCGCAAACAAAGAATAGCTGCGGGCCGTAAATGGCCCCCGGTGCCACATTTTGGACACCCTTGGCCTTAAAGTGTGCACAGTGGAGTGTGGCGTTCAACCCACCTGTCATCTGCTGACTCTGTTCCTGAATCAACCTGTTCAAGTCGTCCTTGTCTTTCTTCAGCGAGCCGTTCTGATCCTTCAGTTCGGACACCATCTAACACACACGCACACGTAGTGGATTTTTAAAAAATCAATGCAAATTAACATTTTTACGTGAAAGCTGTATATTTATATTAGGGCTGTCAATCGATTGAAATATTTAACCGTAATTAACCGCATTTTGCACATAGCTAATACATCACTAATAAATAATAATAACGCTAATAAATAATAATAACACTAATAAATTCCCTCGCGAGCCTTTCCTGCCATCTAATTGAGCACTGTGTGTAAGTTCTCTCATTGAGTTCCGCCTTTGTCACATCGACACATGCTCTGAAAATAAAAGCAAAAAAATCAGCCTTGAGACAGCTGGCATCTAAAAAACAATTGTTAGTTGGGACACGTGTATGCCAAGCTAGCACTGTATAAATGACAGTACAAAAATACCTGCTGCGCTCTCTTCTCTCTGGCAGTCGACGTACTTCATGACAACTCAACTCACAGGGGCAGTAGATACAAATAACTTTGGTCTTGTCAACAGAGCCATCTGCCAGGACTTTGAAGCTACACTTACTACTCAAAATACCCTTTAATTTGTCCATTTCTACTCAATATTTGTTCCCGCTTCTGGCTCCACATCAACTGCCAAACCGCTGCGTTTCCTCAGACTACGGTGTGGGCCGAGGGTCAAACAGGATGTGTTAAAAAAAAATAGTAGTGTATTTCCGTTAATGTGTTGACTTTGACAGCCATTTAATTTAATTATATATTTTATAACTAATAATATTAATATAATTTTAATACTGTGCCCTATAGAGACAGAATATTACACACATTTTCGAGTAAAACTCTCATTATAATTTGATAAATGTAATCCAAAAACAATACAAAAATGGAAAAAAAGGAATTTAAGGCTGACTTTTTGGTCCCACTTCACTATCATGTGATTTCTAACTGCCAATCAGCAAAGAAAAATAATAATAATGAAAAAACATGAAAATGTCATGGGAAAATATGTTATAGTGGTATATCAGCATTATAAATACAATAATAATGATGACTCATGGCAAAAAAAAGAAACTTATTTTAAGTCTGTTATTTTCTGTGGTTCATCTGAATAGATGAACATATAAACAGGAAAATCATCTAAAAGGCCGACTTAGCAACCTAATTCACTATGCTACTAGAGCTAATTATCACAAGGCGAGAAACAAACACAAGAGAACTAAGACCTAACACGCACATACTGTACTGTAGTATGGGAGGCTAAAACATGAGCACAATATTGTGTGCTCACCTGTGCTGGGGCAACTGTGGCCTCTGTGCCCACCATGTGCCCAAAGCCCCTTGATTCTCTGAGCCTGCTAAATTGGGGGAAGAACTGTTTGCCTTTGATGCGACTAGTCAAATATTACAAAGAATGTTATGTAACTGTAAGGGATTCAATGGAAGATGCTAACAGTTTCTCTTCACACTAAGGTAGGGGAGCTACAATCTTTTCAATGACAGTTTTGAAGCCTGCAGCCTGACTAGAAATGGAAGGTCATATGGCGTCACGGGCATCCTTCAAAAATATTTGATAAATACTGGAATGAATTCTAACGTACTTTCTCCATTTCGTCCCTGTATGTTTGCGCCCAGTCCTCGATGGTCTTCTTCTCCTGCTGCGTGGTACTCAGCTCCTTCTTCAGCTTCTCCAGCTCCTCCAGGAGAGAGTTCACCTGGTTGCCTTTGCACTTGGCATCCTCCTCCACGCCACGCAGCCGGCCCAGCTCACCACGCAGGCGCTCGCTCTCTGTTGTGTATGAGCTCTCCAAACCAACGAGCTTCTCGTTGATGGTGCGGTTTTCCTTGGTCTGGAAAGAAATTCAGAAGTTTGAAATGACAAAAACACAGAAGAAGAACTGACGAGGGATGATGACTCTAACCTGCTCGTCGATCTTCCTCTGGAGCTGCATGATCTTGTTCTCCATGCCCTTGTTGAGCTTCTTGAAGTGCTCCACGGAGCGGGCTTCGATCTTCAGCTTCTTCAGCTCGCGTTTGGCCCTCATCCTGCGGATACAGCACTGCAGGTAGACGATGGAGTGGAGGCAGCGCTTGTACCAGCGGCGAGCCAACCAGCCGCGAGCGTGCTTCTGGATGATCACCACCTTGTGCTCTCGCAGGAGCTAAGGCCAGTTGCAAAGAGAAAGGAACAGAACATATTTAAATTTTTATCACATTTGTGTAAAATAAAAAAAAAAAGTTTTCCATTTCTACTTTTGACATTTAACATGTTTAAAAATAGTGTTATATAAAATAAAATGAACAAACACTGTGATGACCCAAGCATAAGACGCCCCTGAATACGAGACACTGAATATACTGTTTTCCAGCAGGGCTCTGTGTCGCAGCTGCATCTCTGCGTGTCACTGGTGTGCGTGAGTGACAGGAAGAAAAGCTCAGCTCGGACTTGCTCGAGGAGAAGTCATTTGGTTCTGTATAAATCTCTAGACCTCGAATAATAGGCAACTTGTTTTTTGCAGCCTTATATTCAGGTCAGTACGGTGATTAAATACAATTTTAAAAAGTTACGGTACTTATTTGGATTGGACAAGATAAAGCTGGAGGGCAGCAGAGCAGTCGTTTTGGTTCTTTTTGGTTTGTTTTTTTTACTTTTACTTGTGCTTATGTGGATTCTCTGGCAACCTCCCAGAGTCCAAAACATGCACCGTCAAAAGTTTGGAGACACGTGAGTGACTAGCCTGGGCATGTTGGTCTAAACTTTTGACTGCTACTACTTGTGTCTGTTAATTAAAAGACTGCTAATAGATGTGGATGCGAGTATACAGTATGTATCAGTGCTGTGACAGATGATTAGCCCAGGGAAAATGAACAAATTTTTCTGTCACATTTCCATTCCATCTACAAGCATGATCATGTGTGTGTTTGCATTACCGCCTGGTACTTCTGCCGGGCCATGTACGCTCTGAGGATGGTCTGTATGGCCAGAGCGGCGGCCTGCTTCTGCCTGTAGCGTTTCCTCGCCACGTACATCTTCTGGTACTTCTGGATGACGGTCGCGGCTCGAGTGCGACGCATGAACTTTGCCAGGCTGAAGAGAAACACAATACATGTGTTAAAATGCTCGTTTCAACCAATTGAGAAGATCAGGAAAAGGGACTGACCAGCGAGCTTGGTATCCTCTGGTGAACCTCTGGATGGTGATGGCCGCATTGCGCATGCGCAGGTACTTCTTGCGAGCCAGCCAACATCGGATGGTTTTCTGAATGCGGATGCAGGCGGCGCGCAGCTTGTCTGCTCTCAGCTTCTCCAGGTAGGCCACTTGCCCGGCCCTGAAGAAGATCTTCGTCTTACCAAACTGGTACTTATCCTGATCCTGGATGAAAACATGAGAACAGAACTTAAGAGGTTGGCGTCACTAAGGAGTCGGATGAAAAGGATACGTTTGATAATCTGACCTGCACGAGCTTCTCCAATACATTCCTGCAGGTCAACTTTTTGTCAGGGAGGACATCTTTCTGTTTCATCAGCACTCTGTACCGGCTGAAGAACTCCTGGTATGTCCATCTGGGGTGCACACACACAAGGACTGCGTGGAAAACTGGACTGATGCTACATTTTAGAGAGCTGTGCCGAGATGCATGTGTTACTACCTGGATGGGAAACCTGCTGCGGAGATGCGGATTGTCTCCAGGACGCCACAGGCTCTGAGCTGTTGCACTGCACGTTTCGGATCAAACCTGACAATCACCACAATCCACATAGACAGGACAGTTTGGACATATGTATTTTTTTTCATGAATGAACACAGTTCCTAGGTGTCTCAATAATATATATGTCACAAGTGTGTTGGTCAAAGGTCTAGAAGTACAGAACACTTAAAACTGTCTCTCAACAGCAGTGTCCATAGCAGCCAGTTGTGGGGGGACTGTCCTGTCTCATGCAGGTGAGCCACTGCTCAACCTCACCAAGGTCTGGAGCCCCAACAGTAACATAAACTATCAGAAATAAAATGAATCCACTTTGCTCTGATGTCCTCTGTGGCTGGGAGGTGACATTCTTCAGCTCTGCTTAGCTTTCGGCTTTGACATGATAGTGGTTCGATGTAGGATTGGGAGAAAAAACAATAGCAGATCTTTCCTAGTCATCGCTGGAGAAACTTGGTATGACGGGGGTCTTTTGTGAATTATGTAATTGAGTGAAATCACAATCAGGCATGTTGAAACACACATTTTTACCTCCACCAAGGAGGTCATGTTTTTGCCGGCATTTATCTGTTTGTTTGTTTGTGTTCAAAATAACTTGAAAAATTCTAAATGGATTTGGATGACATTTTCAGGAATTGTCGGAAATGAGATATAGAAGAACTGATGCAATTTTGGGGGTGATCCAGATGACCGTCTGGATCCAGGAATTTTTAAAAAGGATTCTTTAACATTAGGAGGTAGGACCATTTTCGCAATTTTGGCATGTACCTCCACAAAAAATGGTCAGAGCACTTGGGAAAAAAAAGACAGGAAAAGTTTCCAACAGGTTCTACAAAATATCTAAGACTGATCCAGATAATGGAATAACTCCGGATACTGGAATTTCCCCTTAAAGGCATATGTTATCTTATCTTATGATCCAGAAAAAAAAAAAGAAAAAAAAAATAGGGGATCTTTGGAATTTTCATCATAGAAAGACAACAAATGAAGCTATAAACATGCAACAAACACCATCATATATCGCCAAGACACTGTGGAATCTGGAGTGTGCCAACAGATTTGTTGTATCTTCAAAAGCAACAGAAAATGCGATTTTTGTGAATAACTACTGAACTAATATTGATATAATTATGAATCAAATTGCTAATGGTAAGTGTTCGAGGCCAAGGAATCTAAATAAGTAGATAAAATAAATGTATGACTAATAATTATGGTGTAAATCGCAATATGGGGGGAACTATGGCACTTGGTGGAGGTCTGCGCTCTCCGAGTGCTTTCCTAGTCTGACATAAAAAGACTTGGTTGTGTAATTACATACACAAGAGGGCACCAGTAAAAATGTTGCTTTAGAATAAATGTGCAGAAGGAAGAGTAAAACTGTAGACTCACGAGAATGCCTGTTTGAAGTCATTGGGTTTGATGCAGCGGACGTAGTGTGGAGTGGTCGCGTTCAACGTCTCCATGAGCATTTGAAGGGAGTTGCGAAACTATGAGAAAAAGAGCATCCAAAACATCCAATTGCATCATCAGTGTTGGAAAAAAAAGAGCTGCAGTGTGTGGATAAGTGATAGAAAGTGAGAAGTGGCACGTATCAACCTGACAGCCAACGGTCTTCTTGTGCTCCTTGCTGCTGGTGTCCCGGCTTTTGTCAGGTTTGATGCTGAGACGGGTCCTGCCTCCTGCTCCGGCGGGCGGACCCATGGGACTGGTAGCTTTCTCCTCATCCTGGAACAGCTCCACCAACAAGTTGAACTGGGAAGAGCAGCACAAATACAGTCACAATGCTCATCTACTGCAGTATAGGAGCAAGTTCATGCTGGATAACATGTTAAAAGTACAGTGGAACCTTAACATAATATCATACTATCCCTTAGGTTGTACAATTCGGACCAAAAGTTTTTTTGTGTGTAATACCACCACAATTGGTTATCAATTGTGAAGTGTGTCAAAATGACCATAAAAATAAATTAAACTTATTGCAAACAAAAAGTAGCTCAGCATACACACGTTTCCGTCCAGGTCGCTCAGTACAACATAGCCAAGTCAACAATAAGTTGGCAATAATAATAGAACCGAATGTACATTGCAAAGACATCTGTGTTTAATCTTTAAGTTGTAATATACGGCACGTTAACTTCTTATTACACTTGTATAGTTAAGAATGTTAAAAAACAATGTATAAAGTCAAAAGCTCGCCACTCCTATAGTTTTTTTAACCTATCATTTAATTTGTATTATACTGCAATTGACTTGTTTACATATGTATCATAATAAATAGGCCTTTAAAGTCGCACAACACTGAACTTTATTTTTTTTATTTATCCACATTCAAAGCAGTAAAACTCCAGTGTCACCATACTTTTTTCAGCTCTTTTACTCTTATTACTTGTGGTTAACTTCCTTTTATAGTTGAACTAAAAAAAAAAAAAATTTAACCTTTGCATTACGCCTTTGTTATCAAAGTTTATTGCTTTAATGCCTAAGAGGTTATTTTTACTTTATTTTTCTTTAACAGCTAAGAATGTTAAAATGTAACCTTTACACATTGCCTATATACACTACCGGTCAAAAGTTTTAGAACACTCCAGTTCCTCTGGAGGAAAAATCTACATTTTTAAGTGTTAAGATGGTCTGTCGGTCTTCCCATTGTTCATTTCCTTTTTTCTTGTCATTTTTGTAGCAACAAATGACTTGCGCCAGTACAGTGCTGTGTGTTCTGAACACTGTTTTTATGCAGACAGAGAAGGTAGTAAGTAAAGTATTCCACAACTTGGAACACCTGTAAGAATTACAGGTGGTTGCACCAACTGCCAAGGCTTGATCAACCTCCATTTCTGCAGAACAGCTTTAAATTGTTGACCCATTCTGTGGTCCCTGAAACAGGCCTTTCTGTATAATTCTGAAATACACATTATTTATATATTATATATGATATTATTATTTCTATACACAGTGTTGGGTAACCTTACCTTTTTTTCTTTTCACCTCTGGCACTTCACCACTTACCTTTGTACCATTTCAAGCTATTCATTGGACTTGAACGACTTGAATTTCAGTAAGAAACTGAAAAAATTCGGGTGTTCTAAAACTTTTGACCGGTAGTGTAGTAAATAAACATTCTGACCCCGGAACGGACTATTTCTATTTCCACTACCTCCGATGTGAAACACGGTTCCGAAATCTGATTTGAACAAATCAGACTGCATTTGTCCTTTAAAGGTTCCACTGTAGTTATAATGCTTATATGTTTCTCATCAATATATTTGCATTTCACTTTCAACGCAAATGATAGATTTGTGGATTAGTGTTTGTTAAAAAAAAAAAAAATCATCAGTTCAGTAAGTTCCATTTAGGTTATACAAGCCAATGACAACACAATGTGGAGGTTACGGATGGCACACACGGTATTATGACATGATTATCTTCATGAATAATATATGAACTTTTTAGTAAAACATGCACAAATGAAACTAGAAGGCAATATAAATTATGAATGCAGATTCTTTGCTCTGAGCGCTGCCATGCTGTTTCTCTCTTGCCAGCATCATTAAGCAGGAAAACCACCCAGGCTCTCACAGCATCACTCTGGGGAAAAAAGAGAACTCCTCCTCCCTGGTGCCTAGTGTTTTTTTTATTTTTTATTTTTTTATGTCCAATCATGCTTTATTTTTAAACTCTCAGTGCCTTTAGTGCTTGGCATGCAGCAAACAATGGCACAAAAAACTCAATGACCCATTGCTGTTAGAGCGTCACAGAGTGATGAAAGAGGAGAAATGAAAGAAAAGGGGAATGAAGAAAGCTAGAGGCAGACCAGCGTTGCCTCCGTTTACCTTCTGCTGGCGGGGCGGGGGGTTGTCATGATGGAGACAACATACATGGACAACACATGGAGACACAATGACATTACAATACAACTTCATGACTGAAATATGAGTGAAACAAAAGCAGGCAAACTCATAATGAAGACAACAGGGATGATGATTTTCACTGAATTCATCCATAAAATGTGTCCCTTGTATTTTATTTTATCAGGCATTTGTTGAATGTGTCGTGAAGAACAGACATGCACACACATGTGGTGTGGCGCAGGTGCATAAGCAGCACAGAAATGCTTTTTGAAAAAATACAAAAGCATCTGGGCTGTATGCGCTTGCAACATTCAGTGTGTCACGGCACATTTCTAAAAGAGCAGCAAAGACTGGCATTGTTGCATTTCCTGATGTGTATCAAATGGCACGGATACAACACGCAGCAATTTGTGGTTTATTTCGAGTAGTTCTGTTTGTTGACGTTGTCCAAGGTGATGGCTATCGCTAATAACTGGCGGGAAGATCATGCAACGTGCCCGTTTGGGAGTACTCGTGCATGACCCACACCACGGGCTTTGACTTTGTGCATTATTTGTTGGAGTTGCGTTGTTTATTTGTGTTGCGCAAGGGGGCAGTTATCATTAATAACCGGCAGGTGGTGGCAATCCCATTGAAAATGTACTTGAACATATACTGCAACACATCTACATCGTATGCCAATATATGTTGGTCCTTGTGCATGAGCAAGATTTGTGGATTATTGTTTATTTTTGTTGTACAAGGTGTCAGTCTGATGTTGCGTGACTGTGTGTGCATGCACATGCACGAGGAAACACACCATCGTCTTCAACTTCTTTGATGATTTTTTCGAGTTGTTTTGCTCATTTTATGTAAGGTGGCAGTTAACATTAATAACTGGTGGGAAGGGTGATCCACTGAGTATGTGCTGTATGTCCAGATCGAGTGCTTGCGTGTGTGCGTGTGTGTGGAAAACTGTACTCAGTAGAAATGTTGATTTTTCTATTCAAATGCTGTGTTGTTCAATCAGGAGATGTGTATCACATGTATCCCTAATCATACGGGAGGTACCGTGAGATTCCCAGCCCTAATAAGCAAGCACACCATGGGACTTTGTGGATTATTTTTTAGTTTTTTATTTTTCTCCTGAGAGGTGCCGGTTAACGTTAGTAAATGGGGGGTGGAGCAAGCAGACTGCGCACCTGCACGTGTGCTCATGCAAAATAAAAACGTTAACCTTAGCATCGTTATTTTTGTATAGAAAATAATATAACTTCTGATGCACTTCTTGTACTGTGCAGGTGTACCTCATGATGATATAATACAGTCACTAAAGTATGAACACACAGTAAGATTGTTGGCATAAGCTTAACCTTAAATCCTAATTAAACTAAAGCCTTTTTAAGGTGTCATTAAGGTTTAATCCCAATTGTTTAAGTCTCACTGATGCAGACAAAGTCCACGTGTTTGCGTGTGTGACTCTGATTGTGTATGTGACACCAACTTCAGTTGATGTTTGAAGGTGATAAGAGGCTCTAACAGTGGAAAGGGTTAGCCGTAGGATAAACAGGCTGCATTGTTTTGTGTGTGTGTGTGTGTGTGTGTGTGTGTGTGTGTGTGTGTGTGTATACGCGCATGTGTGTAGGCCAAACAGCAGCCAGGATTTAAAAGCTTTAAACCAAATAAGGTTATTATAAACTGATCCCAGTCATGATCTAAGAAGGAAAACAATGTTTGTTGTTTGTGGTTGTGTGGCCTCATGTTGTTTTTTGAATGTACATTCAGTACATTTCACCATTGTGGTCATGTATGCCTGGGGTCCGATGCATGAAAGTAGGATTCAGACATCCAGGATAAATGACTGAGCTGAGCTCAACCAACCCAAAGCAAGAGCATCTAGGCTTCATTGGTTACACAAAGCCCACGCCGGGATTATTAGACGCGGATTAATCAAGCCAGGTGAAAAAACAATCCCGGATCAGTGCGCGTACGCGGCTTCCTTAAAAAGACCCCGGTATCGATCAGAGTCACCAATTCACCACGGTAACGAGAGCGACGTACTTTCCTCCGACGGAAGCAGAAATCCTCATAGAGGCCCTACGAGGAGGCAAAAGAGCAAATAAAAAAAGAAAAGCAAGACCGCCACTGTCATAAAACAAAGACAGAAAGCCTGGCAAAGTATTGCAGAGGCGATCTGCAATAAGTTGTGCGTAAGTAGTACACAAATACACATTCACTGCTCTGCTAAAACAATCATAATTGAAATTTAAATTAATGTTCATTGTTTGTTGCTTGTTTAACAAATCAGGAACAGCGGCGTACAGTAATATCTGTTAACTCTTTGTTACTCTATTTGCACATTACCATTACACTCTCAGAGCTTCAACAGCGTGTGTATTCTGGGTTCCCCTCGAGTGCTACGCCTTCTGGGTAATGTAGTACAGAGCCACATTGACACATTAAATGTAGTTGTACTGTGATTATGAATCCGTTTAAATTGTAGGTGAAATTGACTGCAGATGTGTGTGAAATTGTGTAAATATAAGTTCACAAGACTGCAGAACTCTATCTTGTAGATGTGTATTTGTATTTATATGGGATGTGTATTTTATATATACACAGTAGTATGTGGGAGACTGTAAATAATCTAATAAAAGATCTCATGATTGCAACTTCATCTAAAATCATTTATCTACAATGATTGAAATGTATGACAACAAATGTTGAAATAATGACAGTGGGTGTACACTAGGTCCCCAACTTACGAACACCCGACTAGCGAACACTCGTGGATACGAACACAAGCCGACTGGTCTATATTTTATTTTATTTTGCCTTGTAGTCGCTCAATCAGTATTTATACTGCTACTGTACATGCTTGACCAGTAGAGGGCACTGTTACACTGCTAATGGGACCAACAGGCAGCCTGAGAGCTAATGGGACCAACAGAGGAAGAGTTAGACGCTGGGGAGATACAGTGTAAAGCTAAATGAAAAGCTAAATTGTACAACCCGGACAGAGCGTGTGATTAAACTTTATTAAGAGTTAATAGGCCTGCTTAATTTTACACCACCCACAGAACACTACCTCTTTTAGAAGAGTCTAATGACGATGACGACTTGTCCTGTTTTCCAATAACTCCTCCTCCTCCTCCACCACAACGACGTATGCCCGACCACTCCTCTTCAAAGGTAAATAACATTTATCATTACGTATCATTATATTCTTTTTATTATTGTTTTTTTTCATTAATTATCCTCGTTTAATATTACTACTGCATCCAAACTCATATTTACATACATACACATACAGGTATACTGTATATGTATACACGTACATGTAGTACCTATATAATTGATAATATTACCTTTTCCCCTACTTAAGAACAATTCGACATAAGAACGGTCGTCTGGAACCAATTGTGTTCGTTAGTTGGGGACTTAGTGTAGTTGAATATGATAAAGTGTAGTGGGCAGTGGATTCATTATTGGTTTTCCATTTATGGTAACTACTGACTGAGATAAGGGATGAGATTAAATAGATCCTTGTCTGGAGCAGGCTAACGCCACAGAATAAATCTCTATGGTAATTTATGTCAGACCAGATTCCACTTTCCACTATCTTACTTTTGTGCAACCAGATTATGGATAAATTGAGCCAGGATAACCAAGATATCCCGACTTAATCCCTTATCCTAGAGCCTAGGTTCCCAAAGTGGGGTACGCCAATTTTCACTGGGGGTACGTGAATAAAAAACGAAAAACAATTAGTACCTAACACTCACAATTACGAGTGCACCTGAATGCCTCATAGCACAGAGCGCACTGGCATGACATTCTTCATTGCTCTGTGGGAGTTTTATGGTTAAGTAAGGTTGATGATTATGTTGTGTATTAAGAGTGTTTAATCTTGAAGGTTTAATTTAGATTGGTGTTCCAATCCCCGCACTGTGAACACCTGTCAATGTATGAGTGGAGATTCCCCTGAAAATGAGGTTTCATCGCTGCTTGTATGTATATTTGTACTTTGGATACTGCTTTATCATGTTTGTTCAACTTTCCCTTTCAATTTGGTATCAAATTCATATGCAGATTTAAATCGACTGCAAGTGGACAAAAGTGAAGCTCAAGTTCAACCTATTCAAAGGGAAGGATTCCAATATCCGGAAGAAATAAAAGATATGTCAGAGGAATACTTAGATACATTATTCATCTCCAAGAGAAATTCACATCTTATCTATTTAACACTGCTCACGTAAAACCTTCACCAAAATTTGACCATGCACACTACAAATTTTTGAACCAGAATTACTTACTATGAAATTAATTAACCAGTTAATCATGTTTAATATTTCAATTTAATGAAATGTAAAAATAGTTTGTTTTTTAGGTGTGCAGCAGTAGGGGGTACATGGCTTCAAATCAAATGTCTGAAGGGGTACATGACTGTAAAAAGTTTGGGAACCACTGTGCTAGAGTTTTGTCCAACTGGCCGAATAAAGTGGTCAACAAAGCCAGTAGAGGGCGCTGCCTCTTCAACGCCAATGCTGGTTGTGCTGGACAGCAAACAGTTGCTCACTCTCACTGCATGTCTGGCAGTATAGTGTACCTTCTATTTTTTTTTTTTTTTTTTTTTAACGTTACAACCTTGAAAACATCCATGGTGCGTTGCACTGCAGTGATGTCAACAGTTGCGAGAGTGTTTTGTTTTTGTTTACTAAACCAGAACGCTCTAAGGTAGGACCTCGGAAGCGCTAAGTGGGACGTTGCCACCTACTTCTCAGCTGTCTGGGATGCAGCATCATCTCTCAGTGCAACTAATGACGCCATTGCAATGCAACAAGGCAGCCCACAAATAAGTAATATTTATAGCTCAGTGATAAATAAGATGGTGCCTTCTCTATAAGGAAAACATTATCGTCTGAACACTGCAGGTTCCCTTTAATGCCCGTGATACACACTGCAACACGTGCGTGCGTTTGTGTGTACAGCTCACCTTGCTGGCCTTGAGCACTTTGATCTGTTCTTCATTCACCGTGTCCTTGTTCTTCTCCAGGAAACCTTCACACTGGTATTCAACCTGCTCCACAGCAAGAGACAACAGCTTATGTGAGGATGTCAACAAACAATACATACTGTAGGTTTTTGTCACACACCTGACAAACAGACCTTAAATTACTGCATTGACTGTATGTAAAACACTTTTTGTCCCTAAAAAAAAAGTCTGAAAAAGACAGGTTGTTTTATGTTTGAGGGGGCCTAGAGATTCATATGTGGAAACCAACAGGTGGCACCAAAAGACTCTCCCTCAGAGCTTTTATTCCTCTTCACATAGCTTATTTATTGCAGTCTACTAGTTATTTCACTGAAATTGATATTGTCTTAAAAAAATGGGGCAGCCTTATATACACTTGTCTTATATTGGGGTCAATAGATCCATCCATCCATCTTCTATTCCACTTATCCTCACTAGGTGGGGTCAATACAATATTATACAAATAACACTCACTGGTTTCTGATAATGTTCAGTTTTGAATGTGGATGGGTATTTGACCAAATAACTGATTCACTGAGGGGGAAATTAATCAATCCATCGATGACGATTGTCTATATGTGCCTTGTGATTGGCAGGTGACCAGTCCAGGGTGACCCCGCCTCTCACCCAAAGACAGCTGGGATAGGTTCCAGCATACCTGCGACCCTAGTGAGGACAAGCGGTATAGAAAATGGATGATGGATGGAATCAGCAGCGCCGCTACTGGTTGCAGCCAAGTAGTGCACTCAAGATGCGCTCAATCAACCATCAATTATGTCCATCCCATGTTTAATAATATATTTATTCGTCTGGTTGTATTTGATCGGCTATGTTTCCTCGAGACTCCATTTTCCTTATCAGGTAACCACCCGAGAAAAGCCATGTAAGTCCTTGACCCGTTTATCTGTAACCTCATAGCAAGCGGACTTGAAATAAAACACCGCAGTTGCACCGAAGTGAATTTCAATAGACACTCTTAACACTGAGCCTTTTTTTTGCGTGGGAACAAGAGATAACAATAAAAAGTCTTCTGGCTATCCTAGAAATAGCTCCGCTGCGGCCAATTTGAAGCTGAACCTTTGCTAAAAAAAAGCTATGCTAATAATTCAAACCAATAGAACACAACAAACACTAACATTGGGGTTTGCGCTCACACACAGACAAATACATATAGAAATAAATATATGCCGAGAAAAACATACATACAATATATATTTAAATTATATATTAAATATAATTATATATATATATTTATATATATATTTATTTTGTAGAAAGTAACATTTAATGCTTTGTCTTTAAATACAAAGCTTTGTGTAATTGGTGTTATATATATTGTATTGTTGGTTGTTGGCATCAACATTTCAGACTTTTCTCATTTTTACCATTTTTTATATTTTTGTAATTTTATTTTGTTTCTGCAGTGATGCATTGACCAATGAGCCATGGGCCACAGATGGGGATCAATCGATAGTTGAGGAAAGAGAGACTGGTCAATGCATTACAATAGTCACTGCAGCGCAAAGATTTTTTTGGAGGTGCATGTCTATGGAGTTATATTTGTGTCTTCATTTTGAAGTAGCAAAGGCACATATTGAGCCATATTAATGTGCAATAATTACTATTGAGTGCTCAGGCACATCGCTACACTCCGTCACGCTCTCTCTTTTTCTTTCGCTTGTCCCTGAGGCTTGTTGTTGTGGAGCGGGGCAAGCAGGTGTGCGTGAGCTGTTATTTCCGGCCGGGTTTTGGGGACTGGGCTCCAGGCTGGAGCTTGCGGGTTGCGTGCCTGGAGGAATGCGGCAGTGGTACGGGCGTGTTCAGTGGTCAAAATGTGTGCCTGTTGTCGCTCTCCGGGAAGGGAGAGCACTATTGTAATAATGCAATTTTTTTCCTAATATTCTCTCGATCGACCAGCAAAGTCCCAAAGATTGACTAGTAGCTCACGATCGACGGGTTGGTGAACAATGGCCTATGCAAACATACCGTACACCCACCTTATCAGCAAAGTGTTGGATGATGAAGGCGCGATTGGACATGCGTGGCTTCTCAAAAAGAGAACATGTCTTCAGATGGGTGTTGTACAGCTTCTGAGCCCATGAATCATCTGAGCCTTTAGGCATCTGAGGAAAGACAAGACATGAATGAAGCCAAAGAAATACACCAATTTTATAAACTCAGCCAGACGTTATACCCGGCACTCCTCATCCAGCAGGTCCAGGACGCCCATCTTGGCTTCGATGAGGTTGATGCAGGGCTGATTGTCGTAGAAATCGATGAGGGTCCAGGGGATCTGCTCCTTCATGTACTCCTCCTGCTCCAGCTTGAACACATGCTGCGCTCAGCACAAACACAGAATGGACATTTAGATGTTTGCCTTGCATTGCAACACCATAAAAACCCAGTTTAAATTTGACAAAGCACCATGTTGAATTGCTGCTGGAGCTTCTCATTGGCGTAGTTAATGCAGAACTGCTCAAAGCTGTTGATTTCAAATGTCTCAAACCTAGAGCAAAAAACAGGAAAGTAGACATATCGTTACATGGGCTGCTTTGTTAGTAATTACTGTAGTTAGATTTTTATACAGAGAACTCAGGATCACTGCGGCTCAAAAGCATTGTTTATTAATGTTATATCGGCCTTCATCTAAAATCTGATATTGGCACTCCGATACAGGCAGTCCATTCCATTCCAAAGGCCGCGCCAGCACTTCTGTCCAACACCAACCTTTGTATTTATCATACAGAACCCACGTCATCACAACAACATGTCTTAGCGTGTTTAGCAAGGAGTAGGAGTGATGTTGGCCGTGTGCCTGCATTTTCGCTAAAGTCCAAAAAAGACTTTGCAGCTGAGTGCAAAACTCGCCATGTACAAGTTTCCTGTGGTGGCACATAACTGGGGAAGTTTAATACGACCAGCCTCATCGTGCATTTGAAGCAGGATTTTTGCAACACCATGGCTTTCTGAAACATCCACCGTTGTTTGACGCATTTGCAAAGTGTGAGAAAATCCCACGGGACAGCAAAAAGTCACTGGCTATACAGTAATCTCTCGTTTATGGCGGTTAATTACGGTAGTTCCAGACCCGACCATGATAAGTCAAATTCCACAAAGTTGGACTCGATATTAAAAAATGCAATATGTTCGTAGGTAGAGCACAGACAACATGTTTATGACTTTCTAAATACAATTTTTACCATTATTATAGCCCTCTAAACATGAAATAACACCCCTATCATCACCTTTACACTCATATTTGCCAATATAGAAGATATAATCAGAGAAAATAAGCCATTTAAGACATAAATAAGACTCGTGCTCGTGTGTGCTTCAATTAATGTCTTCCGGACATGTGGACAGGAAGTTACGTAGGGGATTCAGAGTTGAGTTGTAGCTGGGGTACGGTCACAACAGTAGCCCATGTTATTATTATGATGATGGAGATGATTCAAAGCTGCAATATAGGAATTGTATTGGAAGTGGGAAAAGTTGTATCATAACACTCCTACCCGTAAATATCGAGGACGCCGATGAAGGAGTGCTGCTTGATATTGGTGATTAGCGCCTTGTTGACGTGCTCCACAATCCAGTTGAAAAGTTTGGCGTAGATATGTTTGGACAGCGCGTCGCGGGCGTTGGTGGCCTGAAGGCGGGGGAGGGTCTTGATGTAAGTCTCGGTGGCCGTCTTAAGCTTCCTGTGGCACAGCCACTGAGCCATGTCTTCGTAGGTGACGCCCACCAGATCGCAGAACGCGGTCAGGTGATTATTCTTGGGCTACAGAAAGGAAAAAGACACTTTCTATTTGCAATGCAAGCTCCATGATACCCTCCCCCAGCTCTAACAACGTGAAGTTGTGGGCAAGCTAATGTGATTCTGCCACATATTTCTGTTTACTTTTTGGGAATATCAAAGCTACAGTAATCTATTATTTAATCATGCAAACTTTCAATGTCCAATTCCTGTTGGGTAAATTTGGGAGAAAATCATATTATGGAGATTACATAATACTACGAATAAATAAATAAATAATACTATTAAGTAAAGACCGTAAAGGAACAATATGATGTACTCACAGGGATGATGCTGCTATCTGAATCCCTGTCTTTTATCTCCACGTTTCCAAGATGAAGAATAGCAGCCAGAACCTGAAACAATCCCATCTGATAGGACTCATTGATACCTGCAGAAGGCAAAACGTAATCTAACCGTTATTATTCTTCTACCAGGCATGCAGGATGTCACTCAGTAAAGCACAGAACTCACTCAAGACAAAATGTGGAGGAAAAAAGTGGAAAGAAATGTTATTTCCTGAGTAACATTGATGCTACAGTGAAATACAAATGGTGAAAATAAATCTGTGTATCTGTGCCTTTATCCAGAGTCTCCCAAACATCTGAATAAATTAATCCTTGGCCCATGCACCCCTCGCTAATTGCTACTACGGTATGGATAACATGTAAAATGTCCACTCGGAGCGACAGTGCTGTCCACATGGGAGTCTGCTAGGCCTTACCAAGCAACGAGAAGGCATGGCGGGTAGTGCAGAGCTCCTTTGTGTCGTCCACCCCATCGATCACAGGGCTGCGGCCCTGCCAAGTGTATAAGAAGTTGTTCGCGTTGCCTACGAGGAAAAAATGCACATTAAAAGAAATGTTTACTCAATGGATGAAAATCACTAAGAGTAAAATATTCATATGTCGCTAAAAACAAAAAGTCAGCTTCCCCAAAACTGCTCCCAAAATATCACATACAACACTGTACTCATATTTTTTTTTGCCCATAAACGACTCTTAACTCATTTAATACCAAAGACGATATTTTTTGTCTGTTACGTTTTTTTGCGTGAGAGGCAAAAAGAGGTGAGGATGCAACGTTCCACTGACGCATTTCACTTCAGAGCAATTTTAAGCCATAAAAACGGTCCACAAGGTGGCAGAAGTGCATTTGATAAGCGCTCGCCAGGGATCATGCAAAGGAAAACTCACACGTGACAGGAAGGAGGAAGTGAGAGAGCGTGGAGCGTAGCATGCAGAAGGTTACGCATTGTATGGAAATTTTAACGCATGTACACGCGCGCACACACACTCTCTCACACACACACACACACACACACACACACACACACGTCCACACACGTAGTTCAGTTCCAAAGGTGAAAAGTGTACAGTAAGTGGTTAACGGTGTTATATTTGTAAATAAATAGTTATTTTGATATAAAACAACCCCTTTTTGTGTTGTTTATGTTGGTATAGTTGTTTAGATATTTGAGCTGTCACAAAAGCTAAAAATATGTGTCAAAGTGAAAGTTATGCTTGAAATGTATCTTTTCCAAAAAGCTGGTTTTCTCCCGTTCTCCCTATTTTCCTGAAACTTACCTATGTTGTACTGCTGATTACTGAAGAACGGAAAAAGGTAGAAACAAACTTTTTTTTTTTTCTGATGAAAGACGGGGGTCTCATGTTTCTTTTGGTAGGTTACATGTTTACAATATATAGCCATAGAACACAATACACTGTGTGTCGTGAAAGATCAGTTAGATCAGATCAGGGTTGTCTTTTGAAAAATGGCTGGGATTGAATGAGTTAAAAAAAACTTCAGCCTGAAGTACCATCAATAGCGACATGCACTTAACATTTCAGCAACAAGGCACCCTGATGGAAAACTTTAAAAGGTGACACATTTTGTTGCATGGTTTAAATGGAAAAGCAAATAGAAATGCACAAAAAACAAACAAACGTTAAATTAAAAGCCAGTAGTCCATATTGAAATCTTAACATTAAGGCTTACATTAGTATGTATTATGATAAATGGCTTTAATTGGAGATGTCATCTGTCGTTTTTTGTGTAGCTATGCCATTTTTGGCTAATTTCAGGACAAGATGACAACATTTTTTAGTTTTTTAATGACTATCCTCTGGCAAATCTGATCAATATTCATTCAACACAGCCAAAGGCTTCAAAATAAAAAAAAACAAAAAATGGTACAAATTCCTTAGGATCTCTTAAGGGTTAAAAAAATCTAGTTAGATTAAATCAAATTTAATATTTTTTTTGCCTAAAAACAAAAAAGCCTTTAATTTTTTCCGCTTTCTGAAATGTCGGTTGTAACACAAATAAATATGACAAAAGTTAACTCCTAAATTCTTTTTAAATGTTAAATGCATGAACTGTTGCCTGGCAACAGGGGTACGGACTCTTTTACAAGCACCCTCTATTTACTGAGCCAGCAAGTCAGCAGGATTGGAAGACAGCAGCTGTGTGTGTGCGTGCGTGCGTGTGTGTTAGTTCCGTGACTTAGATGAGCAGGTGCAGATCCACAGTGGGAGCTCTCTGCATGAAAGCCTGTTCGACAACAGAGTCCTGTGTGTGTATTTCATGAACAGCAGTGACATCATCATAAAAGTCTTGTGATACGAGACGTGACAGAGAATTTAAACGCCTCGTCTTGATTGGTTTGGAGAATATCTGTGGGGAGAATATCTGTGGGAGCTCCAGGACTTGACATGATTGCTTTTCAGTATTTTGGCAATTATCAGCTCCCACCTGATTGCTGACATCATAACCACACTCGGGGTTTCTCAGGGACCAGCAGTGGCCCACTGACCACACTTTTAGACCGCTCAAGTGTACTGTCTGTGTGCAGGTGTGTGAACCACGAACACTTACTTAATTTGAGATTCTTGAACTCCGGCAAATGTGATGACGCACAGAGCTGATAAAATATATGATAATTCCTCTCCTCGTCCGCCTGCAACAAAACACTGAGATCAGCAACGAGGCAAAACCTTGTTCGACTAAATATTGTAGATGGGTGCAGTGTGGCGTTGATCCCCATTAAAATGAACGGTGGAATTAAAAAAAAAAAAAAAACAACTTCAAGCCATTTTACTATTGTTTCCTTGCACAAAGAAACATTATTCAAAAATTAAAAAAAACATTTACAGTGGTGTGAGAATGTGTTTGTCCCCTTCCCTGGTTCTTATTTTTTGCATGTTTGTCACACTTAAAGGTTTCAGATTATCAAACAAACTTCAATTTTAGACAATGACAACACAACTGAATACAAAATGCTTGAAACGTTTTATTATTAAGGGAGAAAAAAAAATCCAAACCTACATGGCCCTGTGTGAAAAAGTGACTGCCACCCCAAAATCACTGAAATAGGACCTGCCTGACAAAGTGAAGTACACCAAAAGATCTTCGAAAGCTAGACATCAAGCCGAGATCCAAAGAAATTCGGGAACAAATGAGAAAGAAATTGAGATTATCAGTCTGGAAGACGTTATAAAGACATTTCTAAAGCTTTGAGACTCCAGCAAACCACAGTGAGAGCCATTATCCACAAATGGCGAAAACATGGAACAGTGGTGAACCTTCCCAGGAGTGGCCAACCAACCAAAATTACCCCAAAAGCGCAGCGACGACTCATTCAAGAGATCACAAAAGACCCCACAACAACATCCAAACAACTGCAGGCCTCACTTGCCTCAGTTAAGGTCAGTGTTCATGACTCCACCATAAGAAAAACACTGGGCAAAAACAGCCTACATGGCAGAGTTCCAAGACAAAAAGCACTGCTGAACAAAAATAACATTAACGCTCGTCTCAATTTTGCCAGAAAAACATCTTGATGATCCACAAGATATTTGGGAAAATACTCTGTGGTCTGATGAAACAAAAGTTTAACTTTTTGGAAGGTGTGTGTCCCGATACATGTGGCATAAAAGTAACGCCGCATTTCAGAAGAACATCATACCAACAGTAAAATATGGTAGTGGTAGTGTGATGGTCTGGGGCTGTTTTACTGCTTCAGGGCCTGGAAGACTTGCTGTGATAAATGGAACAATGAATTCTGCTGTCAACCAAAAAATCCTGAAGGAGAATGTCCGGCCATCTGTTCGTTACCTCAACCTGAAACCAACTTGGGTTCTGCAGCAGGACAATGATCCAAAACACACCAGCAAGTCCACCTCTGAATGGCTGAAGAAAAACAAAATGAAGACTTTGGAGTAGCCTAGTCAAAGTCCTGACCTGAATCCTATTGAGATGCTGTGGCATGACCTTAAAAAGGCGCTTCATGCTGGAAAACCCTCCACTGTGGCTGAATTACAACAATTTTGCAAAGATGAGTGGGCCAAAATTCCCCCACACCGCTGTAAGAGACTCATTAGAAGTTATCGCAAACGCTAGATTTCAGTTGTTGCTGCTAATGGTGGCCCAACCAGTTATTAGGTTTAGTGGGCAATCACTGTTTCACACATGAACAATGAAATCAAAGTTTATTTATATAGCACCTTACAACTTCCCAATAGTTCCCAAGGTGCTTCACAAGAATACAAACAGGTTACAACAAACATGGTCAGATTGAATAAGATATAATAAGAAGAACAGCGCAGGGCCTTGGAGTGGTGACGGACAGCTAAAAGTTCAGCCAAGTATGTTGGAGCAAGGCCATTTCATTTTAAAAATGCATTTTGTGTTCAGTTGTGCTGTCATTGACTAATATTAAAATTAGTTTGATGATCTGAAACATTTAAGTGTGACAAACATGCAAAAAAAAAAAAAATCCAGAAAGGGGCTAACACTTTTTCACACCACTGTACGTGAATAGTAAGGCAGCAATGCAAATGACAAATACCAACTGGCCCGCATATAAGACAACCCGTGGTTCTGGAGACCCACATTGGGAATATTTTTAAGAGAAAAAGCACAAAGTTAAAAGGGGCAAACACATTTTCACACCACTGTATGTACATATAGCCAAACCTTTAAAAAATGTGACATTATGTTAGCCTTGTCCTTTATCTCAACCCATATCAGCTGATGCTAAGAATGTACACAAGGAATACTCCACATGTCCATGATAGGCTGCATTGGGACAAATGGGCTTAATTTTCAGGTCAGGTCAAGGATCCCTCCTACTCGTGGTGACCTCATCCACAGTGTGAACATATACCAAAGGGATCCGTTTGTTGTGTTATTATGTAATGTATAATTGTCACAGGCTTTGCATTCTTGCAAGGCCGACGGCAGCTAAGAATCCTGCATGGAAAGCATGTCAAGGATCGTTTAACCTTGTGAAGGACTGTTCTGTTGTTTTGCTCTTGTCCCTGAATATGAAGTGACAACCATGGAATGCCACAGGAGTTGCAGTTTTTTTACATATCATTTTACAAGTAAAAAAAATGCAGATTCAATCAAGCCCTTGTCAGACTTCAGTCATAAAGAATGAAAATAAGCATAAAAAGCACTGAGATGTCAGATTTTCTCACTGCATCACACTTTAGTCTCTCTATCAACATCAAAAAGTTATAAATCTGATAAAATTGTGCTGTGCTTCTGCAGTAATAAATGCTGAGAGCAATTTTATGCAGGTTTTCTGGTTCAGAAAGTTAATGAACTCTAATGAACACTTATGTTGTATTCCTCGCCAAAAAAATACAACTCAATCTGATAAGATTTGCTATACCGTGCATTGAGATGTGAGCGTTTTTGTTATTTTTTTAAGTTTACCAATATAATAAATGTATTTAACATTTAATTATTGTTGTTATTTGTGATGTATTTTTTTTTAATACAAGCAAACAAACAAAAAAACATCCACACAAGGTAGTCGAAAAACAACAAATCACAGCAAACCAACAGTACAGCAAATGTTGTTACGCTCACCTGAAACACCACTCTGGATTTTTCCAAAAGATATGTCCTCATGTTAGCGCCGATGATTCTGTAGCGGTTGTCGAAGCCAATCTCAATGTACTTCCCAAAGCGACTGCTGTTGTCGTTGCGAGTTGTCTTAGCATTTCCGATGGCCTGACAGAGGAGACAAACTTTTAGCATGCATTATCTTCGTTGTTGTCCTTTTTGTGACAGCTCAGTCTGAAGGTTTTGTGTGATATGAAACAACATTCATGCTTCTAAAGTATAACCAAGGTAGTTTGACAGCTGCGCACACTTACACTAAGACAGTAAGCCTCTAAAGTTGCACACAATTCCGGAGGATGACTCCAGAAAAATCTCATGAGACTTCAGCTCAGTGAGCATCTAAAGGATTTAGCTTTGTCTTTCTTGTGATATCTGATATTGGTACCTTCAGATAGTTCACTTATTTTTACACTTGTATGACAGTTAAGAAAGTTCCAATGTGATGTAAAACGTTGCCCGAAAAAGTAAGAAAGGTTTTGTGACGTCGACAGTTTGACCCTGGAACAGACTACTTACATTTCCATTATTATACATGGGAAATATTGCCTCAAAATCTGAACAAACTGTAGGTGAACTCGCACCTTGCAGTGCATTGCCTTCAACATTAAGAGAGTGGGCTGTCTCTCACTCCATACAAGATACTGTATCTATTTAAATCTGTCTGTGTCAGCCATTTAAAAGCCTGACACAATCCCCCCCGCTTTCTCACTCACTTGCACGCACGCACACACACAGGTTCTGAATTTGGCAAAAGGCTGATGCATCCAGGCTTTGATTTTACTGTACATCACTGTGACGCAAGAAAGCCTTCTATTCATCCAGTCAGCTTGTCTCTGATTTGTCGGAGTGAAAGTTGACGGGAGGAGGGGAGAGATTCTAGCAGCAGAGAGAGGGGAAGAAACGAGAGAATGTGCCCTCACCTCCATGATGGGGTTAGAAGCCAACACCTTCTCCTCTACGTTGGCCTCGCTCGCTGAGCCGCTGACCGTGGCAAAGTATCTCATGGCGTACTTGGCCGACACAGTCTTTCCTGCCCCGGACTCTCCGCTTACAATGATGGACTGGTTCCTCTCGTCCCTAGAAGAAGACGTTACGGTGACCTAATCTGTGTGGCACATTTTACACTGTGATTGGTGTGTTTCAAGGAAATGAGGGATGCTGGCTCTCAAATTACAGATGGAGGAGAAGTGTCAGCTGCTATTATCAGCAGGCGGGCTCAGTTAGCTGCAGGGTGAGCAGGTGTGACCGCATCTTCTAACCTCACTCTTCGTTTGCTTTGATAACAGGAATGTGCCCTGAGGAATGACTTGAGACAGAATCCTTCTTTGATAAAAACCTAGGCTGCAACACTTGGCATTTTCAGCCTAAAGCCCCGCCCTACCCTCTCTTGAGGACAGGACATTTCTGAGAATGCCCACTGCCAGAGGGCTGGGAAGATCTGAAGATGTGCAACTCACAATGATGCAAGCAATATGCTGTATGCCACACGGTGGCCGAGTGGTTAGCATGTAGGCCACACAATCAGGAGATGGGGAAGATCTGGGTCTGAATCTCTGTTTGCATGTTCTCGACTCTAAATTATCCGTAGGTATGAATGTGAGTGTGAATGGTTGTTTGTCTATATGTGCTCTGCGATTGGCTGGCGATCAGTCCAGGGTGTAACCTGCCTCTCGCCCAAAGTTAGCTGGGATAGGCTCCGGCATAAACATACCCATATCCATGGATGTTGTTAAAGGCAAATTATTTCTTGGTACTCTTCTGGATAACATAAAATGAGTACACCCCTCACATTTCAGCAAGCATGTACAGTTAAACTGCATATTTTGGAGTGGCCTTTTATTGTGGCCAAGGCACATCTGTTCAATAATCATGCTGTCTAATCAGCATCTTAATATGCCACCTGTGAGGTGGATGAATTATGAATGCTCACTAAGAGAGATTTGTGAACAATATTTGACAAAAATGCTCAATCTCTTAAAAAAAAAAAGCTCAAGATCTTTTGAGTTCAGCTCTCAAAAAATGGGAGCGTTTAAATTTGTATTAAGTATACTATGAACAGTGCCTAACTTCTATTACTTGTTTTTGTTGATGTTTTTATGAGTGTTAATGTTAAAATATTACATAAAATGTATGTTTGTATATTTACCATAACATTTGTTCAGTGACATAGCCATTAATGACATTAAATGTACAACAAATGTCATGACTTTACGGAAATTGAAGAAACATACCAATAAAATACTTTATGAATACAGTGAGAAGTAAGATATGAGAGGCTAAAGGCTGAATCATGCTACTGTGACGTCACTATGCCATCCCTTCTGATGGTGTCTTGATTATGGCTCTCTAGCCCAGGGTGAGCATTTAATGTGCAATTCTCCACTACACCGCTAGGGGCAGCATTTTCCTAAGCGTGAGCAACCACAACTCTCTTTGACTAGCTTCCAGTATAGTCGTAAACAATGGCGACTGCCGACATCCACATCGTCGTTACAACCTCTTGGTGTTGTAACATTGGTGTTCTGAATTCTGATGTTCATGAAGGCACCTGGCTGGGTTGTTGTGAGTGTGGAGGGACATGTTAAGACGTGTTTACAAACTGTGTTGGAACTGCACCACTGTTGCTGTTTAGGTTGGCAATAAAACTCTGGCAACAAGACTATCAGGATGCTACAATATTATATAGGTGTTCATATTTGCAAACACTTAAGCTCAGGTACCGTTGAACTTGCGCCATTTCGTTTGTTATGGAGGACTCTTTGAAGCTTCTGCAAGAGGGAAAAACCAAAAATGATGTACAAAGAAAAGCTGACCCAGCTCTGCAGTCCATGTCGCCGTTAATGCGAACTTAGAATTTTTTGGAGGTGCACGTCAAGCTCTGCCGGAGGATTTGGAGGGGGCGGAGCCAGCCGGTATTGCGTAGGCCACATGTGTCAAACTTGTGCCCTGGAGGGCCGAGACACTGCAGGTTTTCTCTCCAACCAGTTTCTTCAGCAGGTGATTTAATTGATGAGCTCCTTCCCTCAAACTGAATGTGTTGATCATTAAAATCACCTGCTTTAGTGACTGGCTGGAAAGAAAACCTGCAGTGTCTCGACCCTCCATGGCACGAGTTTGACACCCCTGGCGTAGGCGCATAATTCAACCTTAAGAATCAAGTGGTAAACAAACCTGGCCATTTGTTTGTAAGCCTCCTCTGCCACAGCAAAGATGTGTGGGTCCATGTCTCCCATGTTCTGGCCACTGTAAGCGTTGATGATGTCTGTCCCGTAGATGGGCAGCGTCTCGTATGGGTTGATGGCCACCAAAACGATTCCTGCCACACAAAACGTGAGCTCAGGTATGTGATACTAACAAATGATGATAGCAGACTAACCATGTATGTTGCATTCCTCTCTAAACAATAACACATTGGTTAAATAACACAAGGGTTAAAGATAGAGACAGAAATAGAAACAAGAAATGCATGGTAGCCAACAGGCTTCTCACCACAATAAGTGTAGATGAGCTTTGAGTCGATGAAGCGGACTTTAAGGTTGTGCAGCACAGCCGGCTCGTGGAGGTAGCTGAGCGCCGTGAGGTCATTCTCGCCCACCAGGATGTCAGGGTTACGCAAGTAGGGCAGGTTCTTCGTTTTGGGGTCCAGCTTGTGCTCGAGTTTCTGAAGGCGGGACAGACAGGTAGGAAAAATAAATAGATACGCTATCAAAGACAATTTATCCAAAAGCTGCATCTTGTTAAGACTGTGTATTCAAAAGACTCACTATTACACTGAATTGTGTTCCACCATCTCATTATGATTCATACATTATTCATGAATATACCGAAAAAAATACTTTGTAAAATGGACTAAATTTATATATATACATTTAAAAGAGCGCGATTGTACAATGATAAACAATGTAAGCCACTAAGCAACCACCAACTGTTGATACTGTGTGTACAGAAAGTGCTTACATGCGCGGATGGAGACTGCTGAGACGTGAGAGTCTCCCGTCGCAGCAGTCTCCATCCACGCATGTAACACACACACAAACAACAATGGACATGCGAGAGCGCGTAGTGTTACGAACAGAGAGGAAATAACGCAGAGATACACTACATTCCTGATGGGGTTGCCATACAACTTCATGCCAAAAAATCTGAATTATCCCTTTAAGCATGTTGTTTTGTTGCTGGACAAACGAGGCTCTCATACTCTATCTAGTTGATGCGTTTATTTCAACACACTCACTAAAGGTAATGGAGAAGTCCTAATTACACTGTGTACCACCAACATTAACATCAGTGCTTTCTAAATATGCCCAAGAGTGAGAGGGGGTGAGGCAGAGTGCTGCTGGTGGTTTTGAGGAATTAAATATGCTGCTATACGTTTAAATTGCTTCCTGAGGGAATCTTCATAAACCTCATTTATGATGAGAGCTAATTGTAAAACAAATAACGCTAATGATGTGTCTTCAGAGGAAGTAAGAGGAAGGAAAGCCACAAAAGTGAAGCCGAAGAGGAGGAAGAAGAAGGCTGCTACTAACCGAGCCATCCTCCAGCAAAAGCTGCAGAGATGTGTCGCCATTTTTGTAGTCCTTGGTCAGCTCAGCAGACTTCCACACCTCTTCCACGTCTGGGATCCAGACCCGAGCGGACTGTGAAACACAAGAAAAATTAAATATAGTCAAGCTGGAAAGAAAAAAAACATGATTAACTTCCACTTTTGTATGGTATCTGGCATTTCACCAACCATTTTATCAAGGGACAATACCATAGAAATGAAAATTGGATATTCTTTAGAGTAGTCAGTGTACAGCCTGTATTGCAGTATATATTTACTATCCTGTAAATATGACTCACACAGACATTGTCTAAATAGCTGGCAACACAAGTGAGTGACAAGATAATTGAGTCAAGCAGCCCTACAGTGAATGATGGTGGTGGTAGTGCCATGGTCTGGGGTTGCATGACTGCTGCCAGCACTGGGGGGCTCCAGTTCATTGGGGGAAACCAAATTGCTACATGTACTTGTGAAGCAGAGCATGAGCCTGTCCCTTGGGAAACTGGCCTGCATTGTAGTTTTCCAACATGATAACAAGCCTCCAAGATGATGAAGTGCCTTGCTGAGGAAGCTGAAGCTGAAGGTGATGAAGTGGCCAAGTACAGTATGTTTCATCAAGACCTGAACCCAACTGAGCCCCTGTGGGGCATCCTCAAGCGTCGTGAAGGGAGAGTACAAGGTGTCTAACATCCACCAGGAGGAGTTGAAGACGATTCCAGTAACAACCTGTGCAGCTCTGAGGAAGTCCATGCCCAAGAGGGTTACTATATAACAGATTGCTCATACTAAATACAGTATCACACAATGTGTGTGTATTGAGTCATTTTCAGACAGTAAAATAGTACATTTATACTGCTATACAAGCTGTACACTGACTACTCTAAAGTATATGCAAGTTTAATTTCTATAGTAGTCCCTTGAGAACATACACAGGTGGTCCTCCTGACGTCACTCCGACTTTTGCCTCTTTCTGGTTACGTATGCACCCTCATAAATTACTTAATTTTGGTCTGCAAACCCGGGATTCATTTGTTTCAAATATGTGCTGCACGCTTGGCCATATAAAAGGATCTGCGCCTATGAAATTGACAGTGATAACTAAGCAACACATTGGTCTTATTATTGAGATGGAAAGATTCCCTCTACCCAATAAAGCACAGGGATAAAAGTAAGTTATCTTTGTATTACGGTTTCATTTAATTGTTCTACAGTATTTACTGTTTTATTGTTGTATTTTATGTCCCTCATGCGTTCTAAGTCAGTCACACTATACGCAGGAGTTCATTTAGGTTCAATTTAGGTTTAGATTCGCCTTAAATTACAGTCTAGGAACAGAACTCGCACGTAACTCGAGGACCACCTGTAATACAATGGTTGCTGATGATGATTTTTCTAGTTTCCCCACAAACCGTTAATTACCAGAATGACCTCAGAGAAAGCGTAACTGACAATGCTCAGGACGTTTGTGGGAAACAAGCAGTTAAACAAATGCTAACTCAGACCAAGCAGTTGTGGATTGTGTGTGGTCGCACAATCGTTCCACTCTTTACTCACAAACACACACACACACACACACACACACACACACACACACACACACACACACACTTCACTATAAAACAGTTTCAGGCCTCACGGAAGCAAGACTGTAGGTAATCAGCTGATCACAGACAGAGGAAAAACAGCTAATGAATGCTGCCAGTCACATGGCGGTGGAATTTGGCTGGTATATGAAAACGCATGCATGCACACACACACACACGCACGCACGCACGCTCGCACGCACGCACGCACGCACGCACGCACGCACGCACGCGCACACAGGTCTTCTTTGTCATGACATAAGGGCAATGATTGCGTAAAGCACCACCACCACCACCGTGACCTTAAGAACTGTGCACAACATTACATAAGCGAAAAGAGTACAAATGATGACTTTAAAGAGGTTTAGCGAAACAAATTCTCACAAGTAGCAAATTTCATCTATTTAATCTGCCTTTTATAAGTACTTGTTTTGGTGTAGATAGTCGCCTTTTAATCTCACTTGGGCTTTGACAACATGACAACTGTGTCACTGGAAAACGTGAGCAGTCCTAAAGACACTGTGGCTTAGGGGTGGGGGGAATAATCGATTCTTAGATGCAATGCGATGCGGACATTGACGATTATTAATCGATTCATAATGTCAATAATTGATGTTGACGGAACAAAAAAAAAAAAAACAGAACAAAAAGACAGAAAGAGGAAGTGCCGCCCAGACAATTTATGGTGGTGCACCTAAGTGTAAGCTACCAAAATGGCTGAGCGTAAACTCGTCTGGAAGCTCGTTGTTGAAGGTAAAAATGAGCTGGACAAGAGCTAGGCAATATGCAAGCTTTGTCGTACAAGCTTAAAATATTTTTGGGAACACGACAAATGTGAGAAACCACATAGCACATTTCCACCCGAACCAGGAGGAAAAACAGCCAGCTGAAGTCGCTGCCAACCAGAGAACCATTAAGCAGATAACTACATTTTCCACACAACTCGGAAAAGTGTTTTTGCTTGAAACACTCCTATTGCGAAGGATTTGTGGCCGTATTCAGTTGTTGAGAAGCAGGGCTGTTTGTTGCGCACTTTGGAACCCAGGGCAACGTTATGTCACTGACACTACAATTGTGAATAAGGCAGCCTAGTTTTTTTGGTTATTCATAACATACTGACGTCTGCAAGCATTATTCTTGTATGACAGCCGCTGGTACAAAAATCTATATATTTTGAAAGCTGTTTTTGACTTTGCGATACAGCGAAAATATTATTTTGTCAGAGATTCTACTATGCTCAGGATTTTAGTTTGAATTCAGAAGTCTATTATTTGTGAATAATGGCAGATTTTTTTATGTTGGTTACTCAGAATATGCTGAAGTTTGTTAATTTTATTCATGGTGCTACTGGTGCACTTTACTTTCCCTGCTGGTTCTGTGCAATGGGAAATATGTTGGTAGCTGTAACCTTCCAATTATTAAAAGATAATGGAAATAAATTCATCTGTTCCATGTTTATTTTAATTGTGGATCAGTGCAAATATGCTTAGTTTTAGTAGTACACAGTGAGTAAAAAGAAATTACATATAGAAAAAAATTATTCATTAAAAAACTGACAAACTATTGATCACAAAAAAACATGCATCGAGATGCACCGATAATCATTTTATCATTGCATCGCAGGCCTCTGAATCGTAATCGCATCGAATCGTGAGGTGGTCAGAGATTCCCACCCCTACTGTGGATGCTGTTTGCATGTCTTTGCTATGGACAGAATTTAAGACCACTAAAACCTTTCCGTAATAATCTGCACACAAGAAGAGAATTTGAACACACAGGAATGTAGTTAGAGGCTCGCTTGCTGGCTCGTCTGTTGATTTCACGGCGTCTTCGGGCTTGGTTACATAAAATGTCGATGATCTCGGAGTCTAGACAGAGAGGCCTTATTGTGGATGAGAGCACAATGACAGGCAGACTTTTATAATTTGATCTGCTGCTTCACTACCAGTCATCTGAATCATGACATCATGGTCACATCGACTTCCTCTGTCTTGTCCGTATGACTGGCTTTTAGTAGTAGTAGGCATCGTGTGAAAATACAGCTGCAAAAATTGCCACGTATTTCTTGTATTTTTCAGTTTGTGTCCCTCGGTGGAAAAAGGCTCAACCCAAGTGTCATTATCGAGCAACATGGGGACCAGCTATGGTCTATAGTGTCTTCAGTGCACAAGCTTGGAAAAGAAACCTAATTGAAAAGAAACCCAAGTTTAAAGTTCCAAACATTACCATGGTGAGCTGAATGGTACCACTCGGTAAAAATGTGGCTTTTAAAAAGTCAAAAATCAAAGTGATCATGCATCATGACGTTTCATCAAATGGCCTCCCACCAGACAACCAGTGTCATCACTGAAGGCAGACAAAGCATCGTCACAGTGCACTACACCATTTTGCTGCTTCATTTTCTCATTTCCCACCGGGAGCAGCGCAGCAGCCAGCCTAGCAACGAGAGGGGTTGGGCTGGAGGATGGATGGACAGGCGGTGGGAAGGGGAGGAGATGGCTAAAAATAGCAAGAGCAAGTTTGAAGCAGCATCACACCTCACAGAGGCATCATCGTTTGCATTTGTGAGCACACGTCTCAATCCTTATTATCGCCCTCACACACACACAACAAATTGGGTAGGCGTCAAGCCCAATCAAGAATTAGGCAACACTGAAATGTGCTGCATATCAGCACACATCCTGAGGACGGTATTTAGAAATTAGAGGCGGTAGATGTTAATGTTGCTAACAAGGACAGAAAGCAAATAGAGGCCTGGTTTGTATCGGGTGGCAGAAACAGGCTGATGGATGGTGGCGGGCTGGGGTACTTCAGCAGGAGGAGCTTTAGTGACATCATAAATCACTCGCCAAACACACCCTCTGAATTATACACACACATACACACACACACACACACAGAAAGCTTTCCATTTCCTTCACTGGGTGATAACTGGGTGTGGTCTTGCCAGCGCAAATTAAAAATACCTACCAATTTAATTCTATAGAGTACAAGATACAAGCAATACGGAGTGTGTCAACAATGCCCCGCAATTTAGTAATTCATCATTCCAAACTGGTAAAGTATTTCCAATTTTCAAAAATGGAGACAAACATCAATATACAGACGAGTGACTAGTTTCCTTATTAACACAATTGTCTAAAATAATCGAGATAGCCAATACGGATATAGAGCTAACATTACAACCTTCATGGCACTGATCAAAATTACTGAGGAAATTACCAACGCTATAACCCACAGAAAGGGTGCAGCTGCGGTATTTATGGATCTGACAAAAGCTTTCGATTCAATTAATCACAACAACCCTAGCCTACACACACTGCATTGAAGTAAACATGCATGAAGTAAATTGTTGGTATTTTTTGCCTAAATTAAGCATTTTCAAGCACAAGAATGGTTAAATGAACTAAAAGGCATGCAGAAGATGCAATCAAAGACGCTATGAATGACATGTGGTATTCTACGCTGTTCACTTGAGGTCAGTACAGTTGAGCGACACACACACCCGTCTTGGTCGCCAGAACAACAAGCTTTTATTGCAGGTTTCAATTGTCTCACAACAGGGACACTAATCCCTAACAAAAATCCCTAATAATAACACAGACGACAGTTTTGGCCGTAACCCACGCCAAACTGGAATTAAACGCTGAAACCCCAAGGTCACGTCCTGTTTGTCCGCCACTCAGCTACCCGAGGGAACACATTTAGAGCAACACACATGAGCATAAGTCTTATTTATGTTGTAAATGGCTTATTTACTCTTTTTAGGTCTACTATATTGGGTATTATGAGTGTACAGGTGACTATAGGGGTGTTGGTTCATGCCCAAGGGGCTCTAATAATGTTAATAATCATATTGGAAGGTCATAAACTGGTTTTCTATGTTCTGCATGAGTCTTATTTATGTCATAAATGGCTTATTTACTCTTTTTATGTGTACTATATTGGGTATTATGAGTGTAGAGGTGACTATATAGGGTGTTGGTTCATGCCTAGAGGGCTCTAATAATGTTAATAATCATATTTAGAAGGTCATAAACAGGTTTTCTATTCTCTATCTCTGTCTAAATAAGGAATCCTACCTCCTAGAAATTCACTTGGGTGAATGGTCATGGTTGGGTCTGGAACCAATCACGATAAACGAGGGATTACTGTAATCATTGATTCATTGCTTGATTATTCCAGCTCTCATATATTTTTTCATAAATGACCATGTGGTCTCCTTTCTTGTTTGCCAGGCACTCCAAAAATCACAATTAAAGTTTTAAAATGAACTTGTTATATATAAGAATTTTTTAAAATTCCGTAAATAACAGCCTCCATCTCCAACAAAAAATCCATTATTATGAAAATGTGTATCAAAACTGAACTGAACTTTTCTATGATTGGAAATAATTGACATCAGTCCACAAGCCAGCTACAGTACATTCTACCCTCTTAGGAAGGTGAGGCTAGCATGATGCTAATCCAGATTTAACTCAGACGAAGGATCAGAAGCTGATTAGGCTATCGAAGGATTTAACGTTGACTAATCTTATTTCACACAGCCACGCCGCGATTTAATTACCATCACTTTCTTTTTCACCTGGAGACAGGTGATAGAACTTCAACAACAATTTACATTTTTTTTAATTCTGCAGCCGTTTTGGCATATAAAATAAACACTTTTGGCATGTAAAATAAAACTAAAGAAAACAATGTACTCTTGCAAGCCACTTCTTTCGGTACACCGCCAATCAAATTATGAGTTTTGCAAAGACAAAGTCTATGCTAAGTCTGATGTTTGTAGTTTGGCGTGATATAGAACTGCACTGTATCATACAGAGAGGTGTTTCTAATATTTTGGATTAACAAGGTAACCAAAACATTTGTCAGTAAGATGCAGTGCAATTCTTCACCAATGCAAACCACAACCACAAAAACAAAGATTAAAGTTAAATACCTGGAATACCTCAAAAGTGTGCGGTAAATTTGTTTGTTAATGTTAATGTTTCCAATTCTATTGAGAGAACATCAGATCACCTTGAAGGTTTTAAGCCCGGTAATGTTGCCAGTCAGATCTGCGCCCAATTCAGACGCCGTCCCCAACCTCCTCTTCTCCGGATTCTCCCGCAAAACTTGATAGAGTTGGATCATGCCGTCGGATTTTGTTGTAGCAATACAATGTCACCAAACGTCCTAATCCTGAAGGCCGAGGAAGAAAGTTTGTACGTCACATGCACTTCGGAGTTGTTCCTGTGCATGTTAGCCCGAGGAGGTGAGTTGTAGCCACGGGGCGTGGCATCAGTCCCAAGTGTTTAGAAGTCTGTGCAAAGTCATTGGCAGATTAGAGCCTTCGTCGTGCTAATACGCTGAGCGCTGAGCTTTCACTCTTCATCCCGTTGAACTGATGTGACTCCTCTGTACCCGTGCAGGGTTGACTCCTGTGACACACCACATTCAGTTGATGGCACTTGGGTATGTGTTTCAGTTGATATTCACTTGTTAAAGCACATTACCGCCACCAAGAGGACTGGGGTCAAACCGTATCACCTGGAACATCATGGTTCGTTTTACTCAAATGGCAATGTTTAGAATAATATGACCTTAGTGGCGGTACTTCTACTCGATTGAGTATACAGTCGTCCCTCGTTACATCGCAGTTCAAATTTCACAGCTTCACCCTATCACGGTTTTTAAAAAATATATCAATGTTTCATGGTTTCATGGTTTTTACCTATTAGTAAAAAAAAAAAAAATGCATATTTAAGCAAATTTTAAGTATTTTTTATTTATTTTTTTAAATTAAGCATTTTCAAGCATACAAACAGCTAAATGAACTAAAATATAAACACAGTAATCCTTCATTTATCTCAAGTTAATTGGTTCCAGACTCAACCGCGATAAGTGAATTTAAGTGAATACTGTAAGTGAATCCGCATAGCAGGATTCATTCTTTATAAATGGAATATTTTCATCGTTATGGCATAGAAACCTGTTTACAATCTTCTAAATTAGTTTTTTAACATTATTAGAGTCATGTAGACATGAAATAACACCAGTATAGTCACCTTTACATTCGCATTACCCAATATTGTATATCAAATCAGAGAAAATAAGCCATTTAAGACAGTTTACCTTGTAGGGAAGTGACGTTGGAGGTTCAGAGTTTTAGCTTGTTGTGGGTTATGGCCGAAACAATAGCCTGTTAATAATAATAATAATAATAATAATAATAATAATAATAATTATTATTATTATAATGATAATAATAATAATAATTATTATTATTATTATGTGAGATCATTTAAACCTGCAATAAAAGACGGTTGTTCAAGTGGTGCACCTAGTGACCAATATAGAATCCACACACCGTCTGCCACTCTTTTATAACTTCATTCTGACCTAAATACATCAACAGCAGTGCAATTCCAACACCATTTATGTATCTCCCCAACTTCCAAACACGGCTCTAGTCAGCTTGTCCTGGGAACTACACTTCCTCATTGTCACTAGACGACTGTGAGGTGCATCTACTGACACTCCAAAATCACAACAATGTCTTTATTATGCGCGTTTATGTGGTCGAAAACAATTTTAGGACAAGGAAACAGAACAGTAAGTGGTTATTCTTATCCTGACTCTTATAGTGGAAGTACTGTTTACAATTTAAGTATGCTCAGAAATTCCAAAAAATACATCTACACTCAAAACAGGCGGGGGAGCGCTGTAAATCGTGCGGTGGTCACCGGTGGAACGGGGCGACCGCTGGGCCGAGGCCGCGCGCCACCTTCATCCCAACCCTTTCCAAGCCGACCCAGAGCTAGTCGCGGCGCACCGCCGCGGAGGAAATGCGCCCGGTGGGGGCGTGCCGGAACCTGGGGAGAGGTCTGCGAGTGGATCCTCCTGCACCAGGCGGCCCGCCATGGCCCGCTGATTTGAATCCCCAGGGTGCGGTGCGGTTACTGCTAAGAGCATATTAGCTTTACATAAAGATGGGGTCATCATAACTCTATAAAGCCACACTACTGAAAAAAACTTGTATGTTATCACTGTTCAATGAAAAACAAGTCGCGCAAACAATGAAAAATTGGAGCTGTCGATGATCTGCCACCCAACCGAGGCTGCTGTTCTCAATAGCCCGCCTCCTTAACATGAAGACCACTTGAAAACAATACACCCAGCATCCAGATACGGATGGAAGGATGGAATGTGAAAACTGTTTTGCACTCATCTAAGGAGTGCCTGACTGACTGCTGAGGCTCTCCGTCACATGATGCCACTCATGTGAGAGGCCGAGGCTGTTTTTCTGCTCAGCTGGGCCCACGCGGCATGACGCCATGAGCCCGCAAAAACCTTCAACGTTAGCATAGGGTGGAAAGACGACGGCTTTTCGGGAGGCCAGGTCCACTCCAAGCCCCTGAAGGTGCAGCCAAACTAGGGTCCGATCAGGAGTATCCTGCTAAGAGGCTGTAGAGCTGTGCGGCGTCTAATCAGATTAAGTGGGTCAATGCTGACTGTGGAGTTAAGTCCTGCTTGCTACCTTGGAGAAAGAGAGTGGATTTGGTCCCCTCAAAGACAATGAAACATAAAGTCTATTAGATTTTTAATTTAGCTCCTGAAGACTACAAACAGGCAAAAGAATAACAACAATTAAGGACGTATTGCCAGCAATAACGTGATACCAGAATGCATGTTTAAGCCAATGCGCAACTATTTGTACTTCAAAGGCTACGTTCACACTGCAGGGTATGATGACCATTTGGGATTTTTTGTTCAAATTTAAATTAAAAAATTTAATTTAAAAATTTAAATTACCAAAAAAAATGTGACTTGTTAATGTGAACGCAAAGCGTCCGGAAAGTGACACACATACGCAAAAGCACGACGTCGCACGCATTTCCGCATGTTTACAGAAGTAAAGATTGCTGCAGTGCGTGCTCTAGTGATGTGCCATACCACTGATTTCATTCCGATCCGATACTGGGTAAATTTCAGGCTCGTATTGGCGATCCCGATCCGATACTATGTCCAAATACACCTAATGTGACTGGTACATTTTAAAAAGTAGTGTACAGTATTTTCAAATCATAGCATAAAGAATCATGACGTCAAAGTAATGTACTGATTTATTTTAAACCCTGAAATACATTGAGGTAGCTGGGTGACTTACAAAATATAGTCAAGCTAATATACAACATCAGAAAAAACAAAGGACAAAATCATATATCTGAAGCATCAAAAGTATCAATACTTTGACGTCAGAATCAACTTCAGAGCATGACGAGCTGGTATCGGAAGTATTGATATTTCAGTATCGAGCCGCACAACACTAGCGTGCTCTTCTCAACGCGTTTGTGGCGGCAAGAATTTTGGCTATGGCAGTTCGTAGAAAACTTGCTACGACGTCTGCTTCAAGGAGCGCGTGGGTGAATGTCGGAGGCAGAAGTGGTGAGAAAATTGACGAGAGCTGCTTCACCAACACCTTTTTAAAATAAATTTTAGATGAGAAGAAGAACTTTTGCCTACAACAGTGAGTACCTTTATCCAAGTCTTGCACGATAAACCACGCCTTTCGATGACGTACAGGTACTGTATATGTCGGACAAACGACGCCCTGACCATTCAGACTGCACTAGCATCGGATACATATCGGATTTAGAGCTAGATACGAACAAGGCCTGAGTCGCATTTGAAAAAAATCGGAATTGTACTGTTCAAATTGACAAGAAAAAAAATCAGATACAGGTCTTGAGCAAATATGAAGCAAAAAATATGCAAATATGAGCAAAAACATCGTAATTGACCTGCAGTGTGAACATAGCCAAAGACAAAAGGCTGCAAAGGTTATGCAGTTTTTACAAATGTTTGGGAATAAGTGGACTTAGAGGCTTAAGATATCAAAGACTTTTCTGTATGGACACCAGAAGAAAGGGTGTGTCACCACGAGGGTTCTCCAACACAAGGACACAACAGTCAGGATGAGTTAAGAACCACAACTTTGCTTCTTCTACAATGATAATAGCGCAACGTATTAAAAAAACAAAACAATCCAAAACTTACTTCGACAAACATATACTCCAGTTCCCGGTTCATGTTGGCCAAGCTTCTAGCTCATGCTTCTCTGGAAAGGATGTCTCTTAGCCTCAAGAGTCCGAGTCAACCGATGACCAATCTCAAGAACGCACTACCGGAACCTTCCCATTGAGTCTATTGGCAATCGGCAAACATGAGCAGACAACCCAGACGCTCCACAAGCTTAAAGGTCCTGTGACACTTAAGTGGTCCTCCCTGCTGTCCATCATCACAACGTCCCGTCCTCCTTCTCGATCACATGAGACTCAGCGACAGAGGGAGGGAAACAAGGCTTTCCCACAAACTGCCACCGCTACCTCCGCCTAAAGACATGAGACAGCCTGATTCCGTGCATTCACGACAATGGGACTCACAATTGACATCATTTTTACATAAATGCCCTGACAATTACATTGGAGCTTGTAGTTTTTTGTGTAAAAACACCCAAACATGCAGACGTCCTCATGAATTTGTTCTTGCTGTGTCAGGACAGCGATGCCAACATACCACAGCATATACAACATGACTGTGCTGCGACTTAACCAGGTTTTCTCAGTAATTTAATGCACATGCTCTCAAAAAGGTCATGGCGTGAAGAAAATAGACCACTGGTAACATGTGTCACACAACAACAAACTCCTGAATTTCAAAACATAACTTAAATGGTCCCAGAATTTTGCTATTTTTCCAATCATTTTAGATAAGTTACAATACAGTACAGTGGATCCCCGCTACTTCCTCCTCACCCTCCAAACGCTTTCCAAATTTTGATCGTTTGCCATAAAAGTGACTGTTGTAGTTATTAGATTAGATTCAGCCATGAACAGCCAGGACATTTTTCCTTACGGTCTGTTCATTTCAATTACAAATTGGCAACATATGCTAGCCAGTGGTGTATATATTTTGGTTTGAAAAATCTTGAACCAGCTGTAAACAGTCCCTATACACGCAATAAAAATTATAACATGTACAAGTACTCACAAGGGATGAGCCGAATACTCTTTCACCACAAGTAAACAGGATGTAGTGCCAATCGCTCTTATTTTGAAGGCAGGAAGCGTGTTGTGTGGGTTGAGAAGGTCTCTTGACTTTTGCTAAAAGAGACGCCCTGTGTAAACGAATAAACTTGCATCGTGCAGCTGTGGTTCCCGTCCTTTATTTACAGCAAACCTCCGCATCAGTGGACATTCTGAAAACCCTCGGTAACACTGGCATGACACAGATCTTGTTCATTGTTTGACTTCCCTGATTCCGACTGCTTACGGGAAGTCCGATGTAGCGCATCAAAGACGGGGCGCTCTTATTTCTACACCATGAATCTGGAGGTGTTTAATCATCTACGTCATGCACCCTCCTTTGCGCTCTTTTTTTCCATGAAGTTAAGCCAAAAGTTGTAGCCGCTTCTTCTTTGTTGGTGTTGGAGGATATTTCTTCGGGTCGGCAGATTGGGCAATTTTTTTTAAATCTGACTCAATGCCCAACTCAATGCCCATACTCCACATATTAAGGAGTGGGCCTGGAGGACACAAATGTTAGCAGCACTAGCATAGCTATGTGAGCTACAGTGCTAACATTACATCACTTTACAGTCAGCCTAATCGCTGAAGAAAAACACAATGATCACACTTAGAGCATCCATGTCTGTAGCTGACTGCGGATAGATGACAGAGCGCAAAGCTGTATTTTCAGATGTGTAGCGAAGCCTGCTTCTTTCTGCTTTTTTTTTTTTACAATGCTGTCCTCTGTGGGTGTACACATGGGGCAGGCTCATCCAGCTAGGGGCAGATGAGGGGCGGTCTCATGTCCATGAGGAAAGAGGTTTTTCCTCCATCACGAAAAGCTGAAACTTCAAAAGCGACTGTTTGAGCACCTCTTCTCTCAAAAGTGCCGCAAAAGAGTGAGGTAGATTTATCTCACATTATAAACAGGCTTATAAACAGGAGATACATGTTACTGCTAAAACACCATTAAAACCTATGGGACCCTTAAAATGACATCAGTCATGGGCAATTGGAATTTTTAACATACAAACTTGAACCTAGAACCTTTTTTCAGGGAAACAACATTAATGTCTGCCACATAATCAATAGTCCAAATAATACATAATTTTATTAATTGACTGGTTCCATTGAAACGAAACAAAAATGGACTGACGTTCTTGTCATGCTTCAAGAAAGAATAAAACACAAACAGACGCTCGTGTTGGGCGCTGAGCTTGCAGCTCGGAGTAATCTTAATGCAGCGTAACATGGCTTCCTTCAATGTAAAGATTATCCGCTCCCTCACACAGACCCGCACCCTCATTTTGACCAACTTTTAACTCTTCTCTATGTACAAGGCAAAATGGAGGATTCTGAAAATGTGTGTGCACGATAAGCATGTTTTAAGCAAAGGAGGCAAAATGGAGTGCACTACTTGGCTGCAACAAGCAGAGGCGCCATTGATTCTCAGCTCGATGCAACACCGGCATAGAAACAGGAGTTCAGAACATTCGGGGAGGCAAGAAATTTGGCCTCTCTGACAGTTCTTTAACTTACTTCATCCTGTCAGTATCAGTTTATGCATGCTAAACACACAGCTAACACACACACACATACACACTCAGCAAGCCTCTATTAGGTCACACACACAACGAACGGAGTGTTTCCCACCCCGTTGGCAAAGAGGGGTGTTTGACTTCAGGAGTCCGACTTCTGAACAGACCACACCATTCAGACGTCCCCTCCTCCAAACACTGAACGGTGTGTGTTTGCATTGCAACCACGCAGATGCAGCAATTTACCTGCATTCAAAACATCGAACCGCAGCTAATTTGGTCCCTGGGAAATAAACAGGACGGTATTATTTGCATTGTAACCATAGCTAATTTCTTCTTTACTCAAAGAGTAGTGAAAAGAAGACCCACCTCTTCATAAAACAACATCAGTCTGAATCAAGCCACAGGATTTGGTGTATAAAATGTAAGCAAAAGATGAAAATGCATGTAATTAAGTCTCAAATTAAAAAACGGATCCGACAGTTATCCATACTTGAACCATAAATAGGTGGTTATTTACAGTCCTTTGTGATCACTCAAAGTTAGATAATACAGATTTCATTGTAATCCCATAAGGGAGTCTCTCAGGGTTAAGTGCTAGGGCCCGTGCTGTTGCTATTGCGTGTGCACATTTGTGGCTCATTTTTTCCGCCATTTCTAAAATATGTCCATTAACTTTAATGCTTATTGACGAGATTATTGACGAATCCAATCACAAATAACACTGAAATGAACTCAACTTATGACAATCAAAAGTTTATGAACACCTTCATTTCAAGCATCAAAGTAAAACTGTGCTATTCTGGCTTTAGTTGAAATATGATACAACATTTTACAACTGGCCCCAAATTGGCCCGTTTTAGCACAGCCACATTCCCTCATGATTTTCCAGAACATTGTTAAAGGGCGTCCAATTGCAAAAACACTCCAAGGTGCATCTTTTGTCAAAGATCATCAAACCACTGACCTTTTTGACTTCGACATACAGTACCAGTGAAAACCAACATCATCAATTTACATGTAAGCTGTTAAACCGCTGAGTGTCATCGTTGTTGCACTTGAAATCGCAAGTTGTGGCTTAAAAAAAAAGAAAAAAGATAGGTTCCACTCTTGGGCTGGAAGTGGCAATTTTTCTACCAAAAATGTATACAAAAAGTAGTAGATAAAAGTCCACAGGAATAAGACTCTTGAGTCATGACAGTGCATGATATGCTGCATCACGTGCTAGCATTGTATGGTGTTGGTCTCCACTGCTATACTGATGATGTTCTGTGATTAGCTGTGCTACTTAACTCAATGAGCGGCCTTTTCTTTGGCCTTCCATGACTATTCTGGAAGAACAGAAAGGCAACTGATAATTTTACTTACAGTAACTCATTCAATTCCCGCCATTTTTCAAAAGACAACCCCTTCAGCATCGGCCATTTTAGACGATTTTGACTGACCCTTTAAGGCACACAGAATATTGTGTTCTACGGCTATATAAACTTGGAACCCACCAAAAAAAAAAGATTAGACTCCTGTCTTCCATCAGGAAAAAAGGTTTGTTTGTACCTTTTTCCGTTCTTTAGTAATCAGCAGTAGAACATAGGTAAGTTTCAGGAAAATATCAGTTCCCAACAAGAAAAGGGAAAAAAAATGCTTTTTGTGAAAAGATACATTTCAAGCGTAACTTTTACTTTAATTTTTTTTTTGCTTTTGTGACAGCTCAAATATCTAAACACCACAACATAAACAACACAAAAGGGTTGCTTTACATCAAAATAACAATTTACAAATAGAACACCATGATTTTTTTTTTTTTTTTTACAATTTTCACATTTGGAAGTAAACTGTGAGTGTGCGTGTGTGTGCATGCGTTAAAATTTCCCTACAATGCAAACCTTTTTCCACTTCCTCCTTGCTGCCGAGTGTGTTTTCACATGCAAATGATCCATGCCGAGCTCTTATCAAATGCACTTCTGTCACCTTGTGGCCATTTTTATAGCTTAAAACTGCTCTAAAAGTGACATCTATTAGCGGGCAGTTGCGTCATCCCCTCTTTTTGCCTATCGTGTAAAAAAACATATAAGACGTCTAAATACGTCTTTGGGATCGGACATTCAAGTTTATAAAAATGCATAAATATGTCTTTGGTATTGAATGAGTTAATGAACTGCATCACAAACTCATGCTTCTATCATACTCAAGGACTCACACTACACTTCCTCCTCACACTCCCCATTCCCCGGTGAGCCTCGCTGACCAGAGCGTGCTGGGGGCTGGCTATCATTCGTCATGTTACAGGAGAAGTGATCACAAAAAACAGTCTGCCTTCAACGGTCCTTCCGCGACACCTCCCATGAACAACGGCAGAAAGACCACGAGGAATCTAACAACGATAACATAAAAGCGTGTGAAAGTTACAAGAAATCGTCTCAGAGAATCAGAATGTCAATTCTATGCTACAAAATCGCGATTCACATTTTTTGCAGAATCATACAGCCCTGCGGCCACAGTTTGACTTTGGAACAGACTGACTGTACCCATTTCAAGTATTTCCTATGGGAATTTATCCAAGGTCGTATATGGTACAAGCGGACGCCGCAGTGCTGCTTTTGAGCACTGGCTGCTTTAAAAAAAAATCCACAACAAAACAAGACTGGAGCTGAACAGCTGTGTGTGTGGGGTAGAGGGGGTGACTCATCTACACACACACACACACACTTTCCTTTTCCCCCTCATTCACATAAATCGACCTTGTGATGCGAGACTATAACATTCCTTCCTCAAGGCCTCTTTCTTAAGTCCAATACCAAAGGACGCTAAGAGAAGGACGCTAACAAACAGATGCTCAAGTGTCCGGATGTTGTGCTCTATCGCAGCATCACCAGCCGTGGTACCCAAACTGACAGAACCCTTGTCATCGCGCATCTATTGTATACTAGAAAACAGTATGAAATGAACGCTGAGGATTGCGTTAATCGGTCATATTAATGATTTAAAAAGAAACCTGCGCCTCCGTGGTGGTAGGCACCGCCTTTGCATCACCCAGCCCCTTCGAGTGAAAGAGGACGACGAAGGCCCAGAAAGGGATGACTTCCCAGGGGGGGTAAACAAACAAGGTGACACATAAAAATGCCGAATTTATTGTTATATATATGAGGAGGAAAACACCGATTTATGCTAATGTCTATTAGCACTGCCTTTGATGCTAAATTTATAAAGCATCGCTTTTTGCTGCGGTTTTAGGGACATTTTCATTCATTTTCTAAAAGGCATATTTTCTTTAGGATACATTCGCTACAATGGAACCGATGTCATATAAAAGCGTATTAAAGGTGCAGCTAGCTTGCGGCTACAAGTCAACATGCACTTGTCTTACCTTTGTGTACAGCTCCGACGCTGCCATGACAGCCGCCCGCTATGTGCTCACGCCAATCTGGGCTAAAAGTCGGCTGGTGGTCCGCTCCGCATGGGACTCGTTGTGTCCTTGTATCTCCAGTATCGCAGTTTGGGAGGTGGGGGCTCAGAGGTAAGATATCGCCCTTCTTGCCATGATAAAAGGTGAAGAAAGCCAGAAAAGTGCAGTCTGCCGCTGCTACTACTTGTGAGGGAAGGCTATCTCACTTTGCATTCTGGGTATGATGGATGAAATGATTCAGCCAAAAAAAAAAAGGCAGAGTGATACCTCCCTGGACAAACAGTGGCATCGTGTGGCGGGAAGGTGAACTACAAGCACAAACATATACCTGTACAGTACAGTATTGAATACAGCATATCTGTATTAGTACAGGAGAAAAAAAGTCAAATACATTATATCTAGTTATGGTGCATCCGAATAAATTTGAATATCATGCTAAAGTTATTTGATTTCAGGAGTTAAAATCAGTCTGATAGACCAATTAAAGGCTTTGGAGTTTTGAGCACAAACCAATAGTTTACAATATTCAACTTTTTCACAAATTTTCAAATTTACCGAGACACTGAATTGGAACTTTATTAGCTGTAAGCTATAATCAAAATTAAATGTATTCTTGAAATATTTCACTGTGTGTTGTGAATCAATCGAATTGAAGTGTTCCCCATTTTCACTTGAAATAGTGAATTACATGTACTTTTTTAAAGATATTCTACTTTGAGATGCACCAGTATGTTATAGTTTTGGGGCTAAGAAAAGAGTGTAACAAAATCCTAGTACAGTGTAAATGCATAAATCACAACCGGATCTGGATTGAAACATGTTTGAATTTATTGCCTCAGGCCCTGTATACAAATAGCAAATTTTGTTTTTTGGCTGAGAAAATTCTCACAAAATACTAAATAAATCTGGAATGAAACTGGTTTCAAATGAAATTGTATGGCACTGCATAAAGATAGCTAATTTTGTTTTGGTCTGAAGAGAAAACAAAACATTAATCGGGACTGAAACCAGTTTGAGTTAAAATCTTCACGCAATACTAGTGTTAAGTGCATAAATCTGGATTGAAACTGGTATGAGTTGAAATCTTTAGGACCTGCATACAAATACCAGATTTTGGTTTGGAAAAGCTTCACAAAATACTAGTGTAAATCAGGATCAGATCTGGATTGAAACAGCTTTGACTTTACAGCTTCTGGCTAAGTGTAATGTTTTTGGACTTTAAAAAAAAAAAAGTTCCCAAGTTTTTTTTTCCAATATTTTGTATGGCCGCCTATCAACTCATGTGCTGCAGAGTTCTCACAGTGTTTCCGCTTGGTAATGAGAAAGCAGTAACGTGTGTATCATATTATGTTCTATAAGTTGATGTACCAAGTTAGTCATTTAGTTGAAGGGGTTAAAATACTGGAGGAGTCTCACCAATGTGTAGGAAAAGGATACATAAGAGAACCCCCACAACTGACCCTTGTGGGACAGCATACGTCACATGAATGGCATGAATAGATGACAGTAACGGCATATAATCTACTGTACTTTGTAATGTGAAATGATCTTAAGGTCAGGCATCGAAGTGGAACGGAAAAAAAAAAAAAGACAGTTAAACATTTGTGCAAAACTATTTTATTTACAAAACAAAATGGCACAAATTAACAGGAGGGCAGCCATATACATGCACAGCTCAGATAGATAGATGTGCTAGGTTGGATTGAAACGTCTGTGGAGAACCCTGGTAAAGCAATAACAACAGGGGAAAGGGTGTAATTATTCTATTTAGATGGTCAACGTTCACACTCCATTAATGTCTAATCGCAGTGCCCATAGAATGATAGCAGGGATATATACTCATCTCTGCTGAAACATTCAGGCAACTGGAGCTATTTTGAGGCTTAAAAAAAAACTTTCCCCCTTTCAAGGCAACTTTCCTGGTCCCGAGAAGTCTTTGAATGCAGCGCTCATCAGACTCCGTGCTTACATGCAGCCTCTGTGTAAAGCTGTGTAAGGAGTTTAAAAAAAGGAGCTCTGCATATGGGAGTGGGGGTTAGGGGGTCGGGGGGATCACAGTTCAACACTGTGGTCCTTACATACAACACCACCCCTTTTTGAAGACTGGAGGATATTGACAGTGTCACATACACAGAGAAGGAAATACAGTGAATGATAACAAATCTGATGTAAAATGCTAAAAGGCTGATGTGTGCCCCATGTGCCTAACAAAATGAAATGTACTATATACACACTTCCGCCACAATAAAAGCCTTCTTTGTCTTCTAGAAGCTTGTGGTTCTCAGACGCTCATTAACACTTGATGTCCTGTCTTTCAGTGTATCTTACATGAGAGTAATAAAGAGAAATGCAAAGAGGAGAGAGGGGAGGATACAAGAGCCGGGATAGCAGCCAGTGGAGTAAAATAAAGACAGTTTGAAGGTATCAGCAAGGCATTTCCTGCCGGGCGGGGTCTGGGTTAGTAGGGGCGGGTGGCTTGAGTTGATAAACAGGTGGTCCTGTGAGGGTGGGAGAGGTAATGTTACAAGCTCTTGGAGGTGGAAGGGGGCGGAGGTGTTTAGCACTGGAGGCCCCACTGTGCATCAGCCAGCTAGTTTGCTGGCCACCAGAGAGGGTTTCCTCTGGGGCAGGTCCTGGGGGGTGGGGATGTGGTCACCCGTGATCTCAGTCTTCTCCGGTGCGGCCGTCGGCAACTGCTTGTTCTTTATCTTGGCTTTGGCCATGTTGTAGTCGCCCGAGTCAAAGTACTTTTGCTAGAAGAAAAGAGACACAGGACTTGCATAGTAAAGCTGTGAACTCTAAAGGAAAACCTCAAAATGCTGGATTTCCTCTAATGGGCGCCACACACACATTGGTCGATCAATGAAACTGCCACTGATTGGTCCTCGTCTTGGCAATAGCAATGAAAAGTTGAACATTTTCCCAACTTGCTGGGGTCGTGTCGCAAGCCAGCGTGTGCACAAACTTTCACACGCATGAATTTCATGTGATAATCGCCCTATAGCACAGGTTCCATTGAAAATGAATGGCGTAGCGGCGATGTCGCCTCCCGCCTATAATAGTGCTGCTGGCATTGAACCCATCAGTTGAAACGAGACATGCTAGCAAACAACAAAAATGGAGTAGAGCGAGGGTCTCCTTAAATTACTTCTCTGAGGTGACAAATTTTCAAATCCAAATTAATTCATAAAGTCAAAACCAAGACGCATCATTTAATTAATACAATCGCTCATCTGCACATGATAGAGAGCAGATGAGAAAACGGAAACGTGGGGCCATGTAAAGACACAAATGTAAATAAGATACTTATTCAATCCCCTTTTAGTTAGATTCATGTATAAAGCTGTTCTATATAAAAGGTATTCTTAAATAAATGTTGTGATCTGGTGCTGTAAAAAAAAAAATCAATCAAAACTAGATAATTGCAATGTCAGGAAACACTGCGTGTCAATGCGTGAACTGGATGAACTGGATGTCCATGTTGATGTTGCAACGGTTGGAATCTGTTGAGAAATGCACTTCCTGAACCCCTTTGATCTAATCAGATCAATTAGCTCTAAGGCATTCAGCATTGTGGGAAAAATAAGAATGTCGGAAAAAGTGGGAATTGCTGTGATGAGGATAATAGCACAATTAAATAAACTGGGTTAACAAAACGTACACCAGCATGGCCTGACAGCTGTGCAGCGAGTGCAAACCTGGACTGGCAAAGGCAACGTGGGTCGTATCAGAGCTGTTTGTGTGTAACGATATTCCACAATTCTGAGGCTGGGACCCTCACAATTCCCTTTCTGTTGTGTTGAAAGCAATTAGCGCTGTCCGACAAGTAGGGATGGGATGTACATTACGGCCTCGTGCGATAATATATATCAGGGTATCTGCACATTTTTCGAGACATCTAAATGGAAACATTTAAACTATACTATGGCAAAAAAAGGATAAATACTTAAAATTGTTTTAGGTAAACTGTCATTTTTTGTTAACTAAATTTGAATGCACACATTCGGTGAACAACAGGGTGCATTCATGTCAACTGTTCGACATGCAAACAGCTTTGATAAAGCAAGTCTTGTGTTTTGGGCCTGCAGTCGCCGCTGTTCAAGGAGAAGACAGATACTGGAGCAAGCACCTTGAAACGTTTAATAAACGAAGCAATAAACAGCAAATTGCACAAGATGAACAACTTCCGCACATAATGTAACACCGCTAACTGGCTTACCAAATCTTCCCGCTCCTTCTACCGCTCCCATTTCAGGCTACATGTCTGCAACCACCACACTTCCTCCAGTAAAGAACAGGAACCCCCCAAGGCCCGTATACTGTATATTAATTATAACTGAAGCAGATCAAAACATATTTCATAGGCCCCAAGTAAAACAGAAATTTAAAATGTTTTAAAATGTTTGCTATAATGTAATTTGAGCATTTATTGTGCAAAACTACGATTATGTAACATAATGTTGCAGATACATTCAATTACAACAAAATTCAAGTACCAGTTGCAGAGACTTCAAAGAATAAGCTTCAAGTATTGCGGTTCTGTCTTTAAGTCACAAGTACTAAAATGATACTATGACAGGGGCGGGCGGCCATTACGTCGATCGCGAGCTACCAGTAGATGGCCAAGATAGTTTGGGTCGATCGTGTAAACGTCACTTTGTAGTTGTCATATGACATCAGTCAGCTCCCCTCCTGATTTGCGCTTGCTCCCCCGCAGCGTTTCAAGCTACACACAAAGATGCAACTTTCATCTTTATTATTCTGATTATGGATGAACTAACTCTGCGGTAAGATGTCTATATCTATAACTAAAGTTATCTGTTCACTTGTAGCGGCTAGTTACGTAGAAAAAAAGTGTATCGTTTACTGGCTTTGCTTCGTGTCATGAACTCTACTACAGAAAGCAGTGTTTTCTACACGTTCACTTCTTAAACTATTATTTCATGATGAAATTAAAAATGTGCCCATTGCTGAAACCTTTTCAATATGTTGTCTTGACTTCGGCTGCATTGTCTTTTGCATCATCATTTTAAATTCTTGTATATCGCTAATGTTTGACAGCAAATGCTAACTGGATGTAATACATGAACTGTGTGCCCTAACAAACGTCACATAGCTAATTTGACTGACATATTACCAGTACTCGGGTTATGTACACAACTATTTAGGAGTTATGTGGAATTATCTTTATTTCCACATTGAAGTTAATCATGTTAGCGACTACTTTGATTACCTGTAAACTTTGAAAATGTGAATGTGAAATACTAATCATTCATATTTACTGGTTACATTTTATGTATGTTATATGTTTTATAGAAAGAGGTAGATCATTTTGAATTGTACCTGCATGCTGAGAAAGTGCGTGCACTCCTGATATACAGCACATGTATAACCTACATTAATACATACTCATATTTTAATAAATATATATAATATATACTTTCTATATTTATAGTAGTAGAGAAAGTGCTAAAAGTGAGAAAGTGCGTGCACTCCTGATATACAGTACATGTATAACCTACATTAATACATACTCATATTTTTTTTAAATAAATATAGTAAATATATATACTTTCTATATTTATAGTAGTAGGTAGATCTTTGGGACTTGGTCATTTTAAAAGTGTGAGCGCCCCTGCACTATGGCCTATTATTAGTCCAAAAATATTGAACGACAAGTCATATATAGTATTCTGGACACTGCTAGGCGTCAGTCATGTTACACTGATGAGACATTCCCTACATTAAGTAAGCCATGGATGAAGAGTCCAACATGACAGTGGGAAAACAAAAAAAACAGCTCTCGTACTCCGTGGGGCAGTGGTACATTTTTGGTTTCTCACTTTGTCCTTCTTCCCCACTCAGTTTCAAACCTATTCCTAAGTTTAGAATAAACAAATTGGAGGCTAACCCGTTAGCTCGGTAGATAGCTATTGTTAAAGCACCGGCCGTTTCTTGTGTCATTTCAGAGATCCTGTAGCCTGCACGTAAGCATGTGGTGTAAACGAAGCTAGCGGTAGCGTCGGCGCGTACGTCTATCTATGGCAGATTAATGTTAGGCTGGCGGTCCCGTATATCAATCAAGTGACAAACGTCATAGGGAGGATAGTAGGCTGATGTCGAGCTTTTTTTTACCCACATTATGTTCGATGTACTACAAGGAACTTTCCCAATGCTAGCGGTGAGTTATGTCTTCTTATTGCTTATCATGTCTACTATATGAGCTAATATGAGTGTAAAGGTGACTACAGGGTTGTTATTTAAAGTCTACAGGGCTCTAATAATGTTAAATACCCTTTTTACAAGGTCAAACATGTTTTCCATGCTCCAACTACAAAAATATTCCATTACTAAATATTGAATCCTGCTTCACGGAAATTAACCTATCACGGTCAGGCTTGGAACCAATTAACCGCGATAAACGAGAGGTGACTGTATTACTCAAACAGATAATCAGCAACAGTAGGTATGAGAAAAACTGACCTATTTACTTCTTTAAGCATCTGGGGTATATTTTTTTATAGCAATACATAATAGAGTGGTACCTCGGTTAACACCTGCCCCGGTTAGAGACACTACAAATGAGATATGTATTTAAAAGCAACATTGAGTGAGTGCAAGTTGTGACCAAGATGGGAAATTTTACCCCCTTCTGAAGGCGTTTACGGAGCAGATCGGAGCCTCCGGGTTTATTCCCCAAGTTTGGGTATCTGGCCTTCAGTTTGGCCTCCTCTGCTTTCTCTGGGTTGATCATTTTGTCCTGAACCTCCTGCAAAAAAAACAAGCAAGATTAATGCCTAACTAAGAATAACAGCTGGAATGACAATTTTATGCAGTAATGCATGAGGTAATTGACGTCAGCTGTGTATGCAATATAATTCACTCGATACAGCGATAAATCTGACATTAAATGTCATGTCTGAATGCAGGAATGCCGTTACTGACTTGTGTGATATTAGCATTAAAGTTACTACGGTCATCAGCCATGCTAGCGTGCAGAAGGTTGGCTAGCTAGCACTGTTCGAACCGCTATAAGTGCTTCCAAAAGCCCCTCTGGTGTGTGCTTACTGGGGCCGGTTCGTTGGAAGTGGACATATTCGTAAATAAACCAACGGTGGCTTGAGGATAAGTAAATCATTAAAAATGTAGGCCATGGCGATCTGTTTGGGTGGGACAACGTTAGCTGTTAAGCTAACCATGACAGTTGATTAGCTTGCTAACATTAGCCTGCCTGCTCTTGTGGCATGAAATTACCACCAAACCTGACATCAACTTTGGTGACTATTGTACCTGCAAGCCAACAGACATTGTTAATTTAGCATAATAAGGAACTATCACAATGACCTGACAATGTGTTAACAATAAACGAGCGCGAAGCAAACAGGGCTACCATTAGCGGTAAGCTAGCACTCATAGCCGCAACAAAGTCAACCGCGCTCCCGCCTCTTTCCTCAGAAATAACCACCAGCTTGAATACCTGCTCTTCCCCCAGCGTCTCTTCGGACGTCTGAACGTCTTCGTTTCCGTCCGACATGTCCAAAAAAAAAAGCGGTCTCTCGTAACGATATAGTAGCCAAGTGATCCTCTCCTGCGTGACTGATGTTGGACGTCGTCGAGATCCCTTGGCCTGCTGTTGCTCGAGCGGTATGCGCGCGCACATGAACGTCATCACGTGTGCGCTCACGTCGTCATCGTGAACGCCCACACCGCTAGGAAGCAGATTGTGAAAGTTGCGTAACTTGTCGAGCAGCTGTTAGGCACGTGTGATGTTTAGCAACAAAAATCTGTAGAATTCTTTCAATTTGCCCATTTTAAATGGTTATTTAAACAAAAGTAAACAATATACATCCGAATGTTACTTTATTTTATGAATACTGTTTTATTTAAAAAAAGTTCTGAATACAAAAATTTAAAACATTAACGCAAACTGTTTTTAATGGCAGCTCTTCTCTCATTGATTGCTATTGAAATATATGCTAGTCTATTTAGGTTTCCCTTCCAACATTATGGTCAGTGTGGGTGTAATGAATTTTCCTGAAATAATCAGAGGGAGGTGATTTAATAACATAACTCAAGTCTAGTATATTATCGTGCCAAATTTTTTTTACTGCTTTTCTTCAAGCTCACTTGAAGCAAATAATCTGTTTAGGATGGTGGAATGACAAAAAGGGAACCTAAATGGCTTGAGTGCAGCTGCAGAAAATGTGTCTTCAGGTATTGTCTTTTTCTTAAGAGTCTTATCAAAAATAGTTAATAAAACCCTTGCATTAGGATGCTTAAATGTTTTCTTCTGTCAAATGCTCATTTTTTATAGATTTTATTCATTACACCTGATAACAATACATTTAAAAAATGCAAATGTATTGAAATATTTATGCTCCGAGCATTATTGTATTCTTTATTTTTAGAATGTATGACTTCTATTGGAGTTATAAGGGAAATCACATTTCCTGACTTGAAAAAAACACACAGACAGGACGCAGGTTTAAAGATTGCTTTAGAAGATAGATATAATTTTTTTTCCCTCAGATTTGAATATTAATGTCAAAAATACTATGATATACAGTTTACACTAAATCATCTTAGCATGACAGACATCACAAACAGTAACTGAAATATTAATTTAAATATTAAATAAAACAGAATGGTTAGGTCAATGGAAAAGTGAATGTGTAAACACTAAAAACTAAATGGTTACATCTTTCTATTGCAACACTTCCAATAAAGTGGTTTTCTTTGTAACAGTACAAAAAAAGTATAGAATATTACTATTATTTTTTTTCCAGTTTTGAGGAGGAAAGAAAAAAAGTAATCCACAGTGCATTTCTGATGTTTTTTTTTTTTTCTGCTGTGATGAGTTCACTTGGATTCAGTGCGATTGCATGGTCGACTTCAGTTGTCCTTTGAGGGAGGGATGATATTGACGGGGTGGCACTCCACCTGCTGTCCTCTTCCAGATGCATTGAGAATCATCAAGTCCAAATGAGAGATCATTTACCGTCTAAACAATGTAAAACTTCTTGTATCATGAATTTGCATTAGTCAAAAAATGTAACACTTATTCATTATGAGGCCCAATTTTACATTCCAAATTCGGGAAACAAGTGTGCAGAAGTGGACTATTCATTTGGACAATCATTGGTCTCTACTCTCCTGCCAGACGCTGGAGGATTCACTCATTAAATCATGTAAGGCCTTTTTTTCCCTACTCGGAGTTCACTTCAACGGTGAGTGACCTTCTTTCATCAAAGTTCATGCATGTCGTTTTCAACTACCAAGCCTCCCACGCCATCATCTGCTGTCCTTCAGTCTGTCTTCCAATACAAGTCACACAAACTGACATCATGACTCATGGCTGACCAGGTGGAGAAAAGGGTGGGGCGGGGGGTTGGGGGGGGGGGGGGGGGGGGGGGGGGGGTGAGGTTGTCAAGCGTCAGCAGCGGGGAGAGAACGGCGGGTCAATGGGGGACTCTGTGAAGGACTGGAGCTCGTATGCAGCACCGCTGTCCACCTCCATGGACTTCCTAGAAAACAGCAGACGGATGTCCCTGTGGAGGTAGATCTTCCCAGACTTGGAGCTCTGGAACCTGGGATGGAGATGTGAGGAGATGATTCACACATTGCATGTTAACCACACACCAACTTGTGCCACTTTTACAAGTGGGCTGGCATGCTTTTTCCCACTCTGGAAAATGCAAAAAAACATGCCACATTGAACACATCAGTCGGAATGAGACACGCAGACAATATTGGAGGAAAATGAGGGTCTCCTAAATTGACACATTTTATCCAAGAAGAGACTGAGGGCAGCAAGAAAATTGGCCGCTGCAGCAAAGTGGAGATTGTGGAGTAAACTAGTAATACTGCAATGTCCAAATGCGCAGTAACAGGATAAACTAGCAGGCGTGACCTCAAATTTGCTCAACCGAACCGCAAACAGGCCCAACAAGTTGTACATTTTGCAAAACCATCATCATGCATGATGCAAATCACAAACTCAGTTCAGTGAGCCTTTCAAGAACTCCACAAGTTCATTTTTCTTTGACTTTTTTGTGATGCTGCCACAAAAGGGTACAAGGGATGGCAAGGAGGAAAAGTGTGTACTAACTAGAGAATCTGAAATGGAATTATTGCTGTGTAGGAACGGTTCTGGCCCGGTACAATATGAGCAATACGAATTCCCTTCTAAAACTTACTGGATCTCAATACTGAGGCGGCTGGGTTGTGTTTGTGTTGCTATGGCAATTGCTACGTGACGCATGTATCAATATGGGTCAGTCTCTACAACCATATAAAAATATACTGCAAAAACATTGCATAAACACGTCCTAGGATCTGATGTCAAGTTCAGTCCGTTTGTGCATCACAATTTTGTGACATGCAACAGTGTGTCACAAAAGACGATGAAAGAAATAATACAAAACTGTGCAACTTACATTTCATCTGCTGTGATTTCCCAAGTACTGTGCATTTTGCTGCACCCAAAACATGTACTTTGACCAAAATGTGTACACATCACGATAGTAACTAACACGGTCCGCACGCAATATAACAACAATTGAATCGCGGAAAACGACACGCAAATGAACTGACCCGTGCCTTGACACACAATGTGAACTTCAGAGTATTTGCATGTTATTTCTCAGTTTTTTTACACAATAGCGAAAGCGGCACTGATTCTAAATCAGAAATATGCCGTAATGTCCAGGAACAGTGTTGGGTCTCGCACCAAGGTTGTGAAGCGGGGTCCATCTACTAGCTCTGTGTTACGTGCAACATAGAGGGTTGCCATTTTGGAGCAGGTTTATGACATTTTCAGGTAAGTTTAAAGCATTTATAGCATTCTACTGTGCTTTCATTCAGTGATATACTGTATGTTCAGGAAACATTGCTTTGTTGTTGAATGAGGACTGTTTTAAGTAAAAGCGGAAAATGTAGGTTTTGCTCGCTGTGTCAAGCTTTTGGGCTTTCAGGAGACACATGCTATATATCCATGTGACCACCAGGACATCAGCTAAAAGCTCAGCAGAACAAATTTCAAGAAATAGAAGACAATGCAACCAAACAAGCACAAAGAACAAGGCATAAGCGCTAAAGAGTAGCATTAAAATGAATAGTTGTACTTTATTTTAGTTTGATTATACAGATGTTAACTTCTCTTTACAGTTGTAAGACTTGTAAGTTGTAAGAATAAATATGAGTCAATAAGGGCTTTATGATGGGGATAGTTTGAGGCCGAACCAGGTTATTTCTATTTCCATTATTTCCTAAGAGTAAATTGACTTGGAATTAGAACTGGTCAAGTAGTCTCCTGGAAAGGATTATTTTTGAGTTTGGAAGCTTCACTATATTGCGTAGAACTTGGTAGTATCAATCTTTACCAATGTTAAAGTATAAAAAGTAAAAGTAGTGGGGTGAATATGAGCAAAAGATGGTGAGAGAGCCGCCTCACCTCAGATGAACGAGGTAGCGCAAAGTGCGTGCCTGTCCCAGCATGAGGGGCTTCCTGCTGATCTGATGGTTCCCGTCCCGCCTGACGGGGACGGAGAACGTCCTCTGGCGTAGGAAGGTCTGGTGTCCAGCTGGCATGGCTCGCAGGTCATACATCACCACAAACATCTTTACCACTGTCTTGTTCGGGTTGAATAAGGTCTGTGCGAGCAGGGAACATTGTGTGCAACGTAAATCTCATAACGTCATGTCATACTACTGCAGTACAAAAAAACTCTTTATGCACTATTTGCCCAAAAGTATAAGGACACCTAGTCGTTCCACCAAAAGCCAAGTGAAAATTCTTTTGAAATGTGTCTGTGGGGAGTGTTGTTTATTTGTGAGGTCACTGATGTTGGCAAACTATCTCCATTTTAAGTCATCCAGGATGGATCAAGGATGATGCTTCTTGCACACCAAACTCATCCAAACATGCATGTACTATGTGCCTCGCTTTGGGGCCTCCCACACAATGTCCAAAACCCCTGAATATTCTTTCCTAACACAATAGGAGGTAAATGCATGGATGGATCATTAAAATGTCTTTTTACTTTTGTACTTTGGCCGACTGAGTCAAACACTCCAAACACATAAATGATCCCTCAGCTCCCTCACTTAAGCACCATACAACAAATGCAATGGGACAATTCTGCAAGCACATCAACGCCGCAAGATCAAAGATAAATGCAAAAGAACATTCACAACACATTCCAAAAACAACCACATGAGAGAGATGCTGTACGTTGATGGAACAAAATGTAAGTTTGCCAGGGGGGCCGGACCTATGCTACGCCCATATTAGTTGGGTAAATCAGCTACTCTACAGCACTGCAAAATATTACGGCCAAGTGTTTAACAAACATTTTAAAAATGATCTCGTCATCACACCTCCTCATAAGTCAGCCAACTTGCATCTGAGCATTCCGCTCATGCCTTTAAAGACATCCCTCAGGTCTGGCTCCTCAGGTAGCCTGGCTAACATCAGTTTAGTTCCGTGAACGAATAGCATTTCTCTCATGCAGTTGCTTTTTGGGTTTGTGTGTGTTTATGGCATTTGCAGCATTTTTCTTTTGCATTTGTTTTTGATCTTGCAATGTTTATGCAATCGCAGCATTTTCCTGTTGCATTTGTTTTATGGTGTTTGTATCATTTCTGTGTTTCGAGCGTTTGGAGGTTGGAGCGACTTTGCCCCTGTCTGCCACCCTACTTTTGTCCAGCTAGTGTGTAATAAAAAGCACACGCTTGACTGTTTGTACCATGACCACTAGGGGTCTCTCATCCCTTTCCTCACTTGCAGTGAACATTGCTTTGTTCCCAAGCTGAATAGAAGAAATACTGGTAATCTTATTAAAAGCTATTAAAAAATACATAACATGGAATTAAACAGAGCCATTACCACTTGAATGGTTCCTGATGGAGGTACTCGGTAGCCCCTTTTCCCCAGGGACTCCAGGTTTATGACACCCTGTGGGAAAAACGCAAGATTCCTTTAGGGTAGGTTGATATTAATATAAATTTTAAAATGGCGCTAGAAACTCTCAATATGAACTAAATATTAAACAAACACTTATGTACCCAGACCTTTAAGACAAACCCTTCAACACATATTGCATGGTAAACAGGTTATTCCATACAGCATTGAACGTTATACAAGCTTTTCGTGTGGCGCAGGCTTTGGGGGCAAAAACGATTTTTGTGATGCGTGTTTGCGAGCATTATGTCACATATGAGCTGAAGAATGAGCAGCTGGTGTGAGGCAACACCGGAGAACAACAGCGATCTTACCATGTAAGGTGAGGGGGCGTTGTCATCAGAGACGCTGTAGAAGGACACGTCCACGGGTAAGGTCAGGTGACTTGGGCAGAAAGATCCGCTGGCTCCTACCTCAGCCGTGAAACCCTCCACCGTCCCTAAAGGCTCCAGGCGGTAGTTCAACACGCACTCCTGACAAAGTGAGTTCATGTGGAAACACCGTTCGTTACTTTTCAACAGACCTTTTATTCAGTCTTGAAAAAAACAGCATGGATTTTCTCAATGGTCAAATTTAGTGCCTGTACCTGTTTTTTGAAGGTTTCTTTACAGTGTATACAAAAATTCAGTACATCCCTCACATTTCAGCAACCATTTTTACTAGGGATGCTACGATCGATCGGCCACCAATCAATATAAAAACACGTGATCGGTATATGCTGATAAATGCAGATGAAAGCCGATCACAAAAAATGATCGGCGTGTGGTGACAAACACTACACGTGTGCTGTGTCACACAGGGTTGCCAACACCCACACTGAGCCGACAACGGAAGTACTTTGTCCCATATTGCCACGAGCATCAAAACTAGTCTGTAAACCCTCATGGATTGCATTTGACAGCTTGAAAGTTGGGAGACCCCCGCAACCTGGACATTCCATTTATTCTGTTTTACGTGAAGCAGGACAGATCTCTATTTAATGAAGATATTTATTTATATTATTTTATTCTGTTAATTTTGTCATCTTGAACTGTCATCAGCGATCAAGTCTTGTGCGTGTTACTAGTGACTTTTGTGACCTCTCGTCGCTGCGCTCTTGGGGTAATTTTGGTTGGCTGGCCACTCCTGGAAAACCATGTTTTCGCCATTTGTGGATAATGGCTCTCACTGTGGTTTGCTGGAGTCCCAAACTTTAGAAATGGCTTTATAACCTTTTCCAGACTGATAGATTTCAATTAATCTCAGTTATGTTTTAACGGGGGGAGGGCGGAATCAGTTTTTCACACAGGGCCATGTATAGTTTTGGAGGTTTTTTTTTTTCCATTAATAATAAAAGGTTTCATTTAAAAACTGCAATTTGTCTTCAGTCGTGTTGTCCTTGACTAATATTTAAATTTGTTTGATGATCTGCAACATTTAAGTGTCACAAACATGCAAAATAAGAAAACAGGAAGGGGGCAAAGACTTTTTTACACCACTGTAACTACAAAAATATTTCATTTATTTATATTGAATTCTACTTGCAGAAATTCACTTATCGCGGTTAATTGGTTCCAGACCCGATCGCGATAAGGGACGGACTGTACTGGAAAACCACAAGTACAGCATTTATTGCATTACTGGAGCAATATCACATCTATAATCCTTAATGTAAACAAATGAGCATTGGCGGTTTACCTCAAAGTTCCCCAGCAGACTGAGACTGGCAGGTGGAGCACTCGCACTGAACAGCTGATGGGAGTCCTCCTCCTCTCCCTTAGGGCAAACCCTGAGGGGTTGAAACAACACACACACTCGATCAACAGGTTTGTGTTACGATGATGAGGTGAAGATAACTGAAGTTCATGTACAGTACATGTACAAACACTCGCCACGTGTTGAATTCAATCTAATAACAATGCCATAACACCTGTACAAGCATCATGAAGAGCATTTATGAAGATATTAAAGCTCAGAACAAACATTTTGCTAGAAACTGCTGTATTAAAAGTGGCACTGAGCAAACCGCCCACACGTGCACTGAGTAGGCAGTTGCTGCCAAGCTAGGAAAGTTCTGTTCTGGTTGCGGTTTCGCTCGCTAGAGCTCAGATGTTCAGCACAGCTTTTACAACTGGCTGAGGGCACATTTTGGTGCATTTTTCCCTGTCTAAATGAATCAATGCACTGAACTGCTGCATAACACTAGAAAAAGGTGTGCACAATAAAGTGGCGGGAGCAGTGCTAATAAAGATTGCAAGGGATCAAAGATGTACCTTTTCCCAGAGGCCCAAGGCAAACCCTTACAGCCAACCAAGGAGGTGTCCAGGTCAAAATAGCCAGTTTGGTTTTTCCTCTGAGGAACCTGCAGCAGACACACAAGTCATGTTATATGATACACAACATAAATCTGGAGTAATACAAATGTTTCTGCAAAAATACCTCGCTTAATAGGATTTCACTATTTTTACATGTTGATGTGTTACCTACATGAGTGCGCATTTCAGTGATGAGGTGTATGTGAGATCTAGGCTTGCTATGTGACTCATGGCAACAATGTACCTCAGTTTGAGTGAATCATGCTGCCATAGTGTGCGCCTGTGTAATCATCTGCTAACTACTCAGTAGTCGTGCCAGATAGATAGTTCAGAGTCTCCTTCGTGATGACTGCATTGTGAGCAACATCACAGATGGCTACTTAGCGTGTTGTTAGGGACACCGATACACTTGAAGCACTGACGATTCATCAAGCCTACAAACTTGAGTCACTGCAGAACAAACATTCGCCATAAACCCCACAAGAGTTTGCAATTTGAGCGGGTGCGAGAGTGTGCTGTTCGTACAGGGCTGGAAAGCAGAGGCAGGCCAGTGCAGGGGTGGAAAGCCTTGGTGGCTGTGGCATCTAAGGAGTGGCGATTCTGCTTCCTCCAGCCGTTACAGGGCCGCAAGGGGGCAGGGCTGTGAGTTCGCTGGAGTGAGAACAAACACAGAGAGAGCGAGCGAGAGAGAGAGCAAAGGAGGAGGATGAGGTTAAAGCATATGGTAGTAAACCCACAACATCTGTGAAACCATGTACTCAAGCACCGTGCCATCCTCTTTTATTGGCCTTTATCACCACATATAAGTATTGATATTTATAAACACGTCTTTACCCTTGTATCTTTCGTCCCCACAAACTGTCCAATTTGACACGTTGCTAAGGAAAAATTGTGGCTGATACCTTTGTATAACTTGTACAAGTTGTCATGTTTCCACCTTAAGAGTTGGTAATGAGATCAATTTTATCCACGAGGAGAATGAGGGCAGCAAGAAAATTTCCCAAAACACCCTATTCGTTAGGGGTCATAGTGAAAAAGCTCAAATGTGGGGACTCTTACCAGGACAGTAGGAGGGGGAGTCAGGTCTGGAGACAGTCTAGGTGTGTGGTTCTCGTCCTGGGCTGAAGCGTCAGCCCGTGATGGTGACTGAGGCTTGCTGTGGTGTTGGATTGTGTTACAGTTCATAACGGCGTTCCGACCGGCGGGCTGAACGCTCGTGTTCTCCGGTGTAGGGACGTTATGTCTGATGGTCGTGTGGACAGTGAGCTTTTCCGGTGTGAGAGTTTGTAAACGTGGACCAGCCTGGGTGTGTGACTGGCCTCTGAATGAAGGTTCTTCAAGTGTAAAGTGAGCGCCATTTTGGGCTCGGGGTGAATGGCAATCAATCCCCGTCTCGACTCGGAGCTTGTTTGTGCAAATGGGCGTGTCTGAGGCGGCGGCGGCGTGCGGGCCTCTGTTAGGTTCATGGCTGTGGATGTGGCCATTGGTGTACCCTTCACTGGTGGCGTGTGATGCGTGTGCAGGCCGTGAGTATGTGCGTATGGTGTGCGTGACTGTTGTTGTGTGCGTGTGGTGCAGAGGGCTGCCGCTCCTGCTGTGGCTGGGCGACAGCGAAGGGACGGACAGTCTCTCCTGGATGAGTCTAGTGATGTCGTGTACTGCTTGGGCAATGAGGGAGCTGTCTCGCTCCTTCTCGCCGTCCTTCTCTCTCTCCGAGCTCCCTTCTTGTCGTTCTCTCTTCTCGGTTAGCTTCAGCTTCCTGCAGGCTGCGGGTTTTGGAGAGCATGTCTCCCGTTTGTGGAAAGACGTAGCGGTCAAGGGGGTGTGGAAAGGGGTGGACCAAGCATGTCCCACCGACTCATAGGGCGGTACCTCTGGCTCTTTGGTCTTACTGGCAGCTATGTCATCATGGTTACTGCCCCACGTGGCTTTGGGAGGGGTGTCCGAGGCAAAAAGGGCCGGGGGGAGTGGCGGCGCTGTTGGGTCGCAAAAGTTGAGCCTCTGTGCAATGCGGGCTATAACTTCCTGTCTCTCCTGTAACAGCGAGCCAATGAGGGGGTTTGTCTCACTTGCCGAGGGTCTCGGGGAGGGGCAGCGGGGCGGCTCGGCCAATGACAAATTCTTAAAAGCTCGAAGCGGCTCGGGGATGGGTGCCTTTGACCTCTCACTGCTGTTGCTGCTGTAATCCTCTAACGGTGGGGGGTCGGATGAGCCATTGAGGGAAGAGTAGAGCCATTTCCCGGGTTTGCTCCCGGTGAGCGGGGAGGGGGAATGGGAGCGGGAGGGTGTGGGTGTGGGTGAGTGGGAGGATCTGCGGAACAGCGGGGAGTCCTGACTTTGAGGGATGTTGACCTGCGGGAGCTCTCCGTTTTGATAAGCACGGCTCTCGACAGGTTCTTGGCTCTTCTTGATGTAGGGGAGCGGTGCAGCGGTGTGTGGAAGGCTGTTTATGGGGATACTGTTAATGGGAAGATTAGGAATAGGCATTCCATTAAGGAGGAGCCCCGACATGGAGCTGGAGCTCTTGCTGTACATATTGGAGCTGTGAAGAAGGTTCTCCTTGCTGGGCTCCTGGCTCTTTCGGAGGGTGGTCAGGCCACCATGGCTGTTGAGATTTGGGTTGAGGCTGGGGGTTTTGCTATAGAGCGGGGGCAGGCCGGTGTGGATGCTGCAGGCCAAGGTGGGATAGGTGGGCTGGCGGGGCAGCGACTGCACACGGACTTGCAGCGCGACACTGTGGGACACATTGGGGACGGGGAAAATGTGTTCGGACGGAGGCTGAGAGAACTGCCATACCAAATCATCATCTGCAGCACTGATTCTGTTTAAATGACAATGAGCACCTTTGTAAGTCTTCATCTTAAATTAGAAAAATAAACAAATGAAGTCACGTTTCATTATCAGCATCTTGAGGAAGTACTGAGTCTAACCTGTACAGGATGTTTCTGGGTACAATGCCATGGGAGGCACTGAGCCAGGCGCTGAGCTGCGAGAAGAAAACGTACGAGCGAACGGCCAACAGCAGCGTCTTCTCCTCAATGAAACGATCACCGCTTCTATTTTTTTGAAAAAGAAAAAGAGGCGGAAATGTGTCAGGGTTAATGAAAACCCATTCAGGGATGTGTGTTCACTATTTCTTCAACAAATGTGAGCAGAAAAGTGGGCCAGTTTTCCAGGCTAATTGACCCTGTGGGTACCAAGCTAGTTATCACGTATTTAATGTTTTATTTAAATCATGTAATAAATGAGTGTGTACTATGTGAGGTTTCATTTAATCCAACATATACAGACATACTATAACTATGAAGCATCCTTTCCACCAAGTGCTACGGTTTGGTTCATTTGGTACAGTACCTTTTATTGCGTTTCCGTATATCCCACATTTATGTACCCCTGTTTCAGCGATAGCACACAAGTAAACAGAAATATATAAATGCATTACATTACATTGACTCCCCCCATTGATTTAAATGCAGGTAACCTCAACATTCTGTAAATTAAATTTCTAAATTTGTAGTCTTCTTTAGTGCACTCTTACTTACTTTTATGCATGCAATTATCATGTTCTTTCTAATTATCTAATTAACAAGCTCTGAAATGCACATTGCATGTGCAATTATGTGTATTTATGTTTAAAAACATGTATTTGCTCCGTTTGACTTCAATCAAAGTGGGTCACGACATAATATCCACTGGAAAAGGCAGCGAGCCGGGTGAGACCAGTTGAGAAACTCTGTTGTACACGTGAAGTGAGATCTCGTGTGCGTTTGCGCTTACTGTCTTGGAACGGGCTGCAATGTCCATCTCTCCAGCAGCAGCGCGTCCTGTTTGATGACCGGGTCGCTGATGGGATCGCTGGGTGGGCACTCGTCGCCATAGCAACAGTCTGGCAGGAGCATGACCTCTATCATGATGGGGATGCTATTCCTCCAAAGGAGGATCACCTCCGAACGGGTTCGCCGCGCCTGCCGACACTTGACACGGACAAAAGGTGGAGTGTTGGTAATCACTAGTGACTGTCGACACGGGGAAACCTGAAATTAGTGGGGCAAACCAGATGGGACCCGAGACTCTGTAGAGCCTCGTTCAGGGACGCACTTATCTGTGGATGAATTGTGCTGGTTCTCAAAAAATCAATAAAGAAACAGCAGGGGAACTTTTATGAGGTTCCTTTGAGTGTTGTGCTCAACAGGAAAAAACTCACACAATGGCTTCCACTAAACAAATCAACTCTTCTGAAATACACATACACACATACACATACACATACAAAAAGAGTAATCACACTAGGTCTGCACTTGTCTTACCTGGGGCAGTTTATCGCTGCATTCATGCTTGTGAAGAGGCGGCATGGCCGACTGGGCTGGCGGACAATGCAGCCCCTCGGTCCTGCCCTTCACCGAATACTCTGGCGTCCGTCCCTCTGTGATGAGCAGAGTCAGGAACACCAGGAACTCCTCCGCGTCATACTCAAAAAACTCCTCTGTGGCATCTAGATGAAGCAGAGGAAGAGCATACAGAGGAATTAAAAGTCCCCTGTTTTGTAGAATGGACTTTTAATGATGTTCTGACAGTAGTATATGTCCCTAGAGCCTGTTTATGACCACAAACGTGAAAACATCTATCATCTGCCTCATTTGTTTGCTCCACTTTTGAGAGATGAGGTACTCAAAATGGCTTTTGCAGTTCCGAAACACCTCCTTCCCCATGGAAAATGATACCACCTCTGACCCGGCCCTAATGAGATGAGCGCACCCCGTGTATACACCCACCACATTCAAAGTGGAAAGCTTTGTTAAAAATAAAAGCAGGCTTCACTACACATCTTAAAAATTGAAGTTCTGCCACCTTTCTGTGTGAGAGCTGTAAGTTTGATCATTTTGGTTTTCTTTAGCAAATTTGAGCTTTAGCTAACCTAGCATGATATTGCTGTTATCACTGTATTTCACATAGCTATGCTAGCTAGTGTTGGTAATGTTTGTGTCATCCATAATGTTTGTGTTATATGACATCTATTACAATGGACAAGTGCAAAGCTGATGTGCACAATAACACTTAATGGAGACAAACACTGGACAAAGACAGCTCATTAGAATTAAAGCTACAGGCACATATCGATCTGTCACAAAACGGTGTGTAGGGCTAGTAGGGCTTACTAAAAGCACTCTCAACTGTCTAAATCCCAGCATCAAGGCTAGATTTTGGCCAAGATATTTCAAATTCCTTTGAGACGTATTTAAAATGGTTTAAAAGTTGTATAATATGGACCTTTAATAAGATGTTTACATGTTGTAGAGAGATAGCAATTTGTTGTGTTGATGTAGAACAGGGGTGTCCAAACTTTTTCCACATGTGGACGCCACTTTCACATTTTTTAAACTCATGTAGATATTCAAAGAAATCATATATATTTAAAGAAAAATAGCCTGCATCTCAGCTTTGTGTTATCGATGACAAGGACATTATTAGTATGAATGAACTTTTTCTCATGTCTTGTTTTTTTTTTTTGCTTGTTTTTCCCATTTTTGTTCTTAGATTTTTTTTTTTTTTACAAATATTTCAACTTTCATCTCCTACATTTTTTCTCTCAATATTGTCTTTGTTCTCACACTTTTTGATCAAAATATTATGACTTTTACCCAGCCTAAATTTCCTACAATAGCAAATGTATTCTTTTTTGTTTGCTTATCATATTACAAGTGCTACAAAAATAACATGTCTAGTGTTTAATATTTAAACTTTATGCTATTTTTCCCACCTTAATATTATGACTTTATTCTCCTAATATTTTGTCTTTATTCTCGTAAAATTACTGCTCTTTTTTCCATGTTTGCTGTTGTAGGTTTATTTTTAGTTGTTATAGTTATATTATATTATTTGCTGTATTTATTATAGTGTAATTGTATTTTTAGAATGTGCCGCCGGCCTTAGATGGGCTCCTGGCTGCACTGTGGACGCCCCTGATGTAGAACTTCAGTACACATGGGAAAGAGATAAAGCATTGTCCACAAAACAATAATCAGGATCCTACATCCGGACAGCTCACTTATTGACTGGCTAACAAAAGTTTAAGCCTTGGTGAAGGTTTGTCCTCTTTATGTGCTCTTTTATTTTGTTAACACAGACATTTTAACTTGGCGTAAGAAGGGCTAGTTCTCAAAAAGGATGTGTGTGACACTTTTCCAGTTTGGTTCCTTCAAAAGGAATATATTTAGACCTTCCATGTGAGCTGAGTGCAGTGGCAGGAGTGATGTCACCATTCTCTCTCTCTCACACACACACACACACACACACACACACACACACACACACACACAAAATAAGAGTCCTATAAGAGTTGTACAGAGGTAGAGCTGCCATTACTGTTGAGCAATAAGAACGGTAAATGAGTCAAGACAATGACTATTATTTGAACATAATTGCAACAGCCTGGCTTAATTGGTCATCACTGAGATGACTATAAATAACTTTCCCTAACTACACAAGCATCAGCGCTGTATTTTTATAGGAAGGCTGATGAGCTCGTCTGTGATTTTGGAGGAAGCTTACAAGTATCCTGCTCTGAGAACGACGGATTCAGCCTCTTTAGCGCAGAGATCACTTCTGTAAAGAGTCCAGCACCATCCCAAAAAATGTATGAAGTGTTCTGGTGCTCAGTGACAAAGGCATGTCAGCAGCATCTGCATTTTGAATGAGTCGCTCCGTCCTTCCAGCTGTCCCATTTATGCGCACATCAATACAGCACTGTCTCCATTGCTGCTTATCAATTTGCTACACAAGCCGAGGCGACTTTGTATATAAAAAAAATAAATAAATGCTAACGACCAGCTTCCAGAACTTCTCATTACATTAGGTGCAGCAGTACCAGGCGTACTTAAAAATTCTGGCTTGACTGTCTGCAGCTTTAATTTAAAACAAGAGCACTCAGAAAAGTACGGCCCCCTGCCAAGGATTATACATTTGTCACCTGCCAAAACAATGCTGGCACCTGATGAACATTTTTTGCGTGCTCCCTAACAACTTGCTGATGAAATTAACAGAAAAGTAAGTGTCTGAACAATTCAAATGAGTTTAAGATCGATCAAATACAGTTGTGGCTCAGAACTGGAGTCAACATTACTGCTCTAGATCCTGCATACACACAATTCCTATGAATATGGTAAGATTTGACGAAAAAAAAAGCATCTCTCCCAATCATGTCCTACATTACAAAGAATAATTTGTTTTTAATTATGATTATTTATTATGATGACACGGCAGGCTTTTTCTAATATTTGGGAACATACATTACAATGGATCTGAGCCTGATGCCAATACTGCATATGTAGCATATGTTGGGGAGTTTGCTGCTCACTCCACACTTGATTTTGCCTCATTGCTAAAATTAGTTTGCAAGGTTAAAAAATACTGTTCTGTTTTAATTTTAATTTATTATTATTATTATTATTATTTTTTAAATCAAGTTGCTGCACATCCTTAAATCAGGGGCAAAATGCCTTTTCACCGTGGGCCACATTGGAGTTTTTTTTTTACCCTCAGAGGGCCACCTATAACTCGGAAACCATATAAATGTATCATCACCCCATGATACCATCACACATTTCATTACTAGCACATTCATTTTGTACTGTTTTACCAACAAATGCACATTGAAATCAGAAGTCAAGGTGCCAAGTAGAAATTAGAGTATACAACTATTGTATAAGTCATTTTGAATGGGGTTTCGCAACAGCAACAAAAACTCCAACCGCATGACATACAAATTTTCAAAAACTGACAGAACAAACACATTCAGCAAGAAAGATTCTCTATTATATTTTTATCATTTCTTATTTAATATAATATAAATATATTTAACATTTAAATTAACAAATATAATTAATGATAAATTTAAATATATAAAACATGTTTTTTAAAATATTAAAGATAGCAAAATCAAATAATAAAAAATGTGCTTTATTGTATTATTTCCATGCTTTCATAGGCCACATAAAACGATATGTCGGGCCGAATCTGGCCCCCAGGCCTTGAGACCTGTGCTTGAAGTCCTCCCAGGAGGAGACTTTTGGCCGTTCTTTGATGCGTTTACTTATTTATTTTTAAACTCCTGTTGACTATCGAGGAAAAGGCTTCTTGAGACGTCATCTGTACTTCTGTGTAGAAGGTGTCGGACGTTTCGCTCCTCATCCGAAGAGCTTCGTCAGCAAACTAATAAGTGCTGGTAGCTTAGGCCTTAAATACAGTAAGAGTGGGCGGAATTGGTGTGCCAACACCCTCCTCCTATTGGTTCGTTACACTAAGCCTGCATTCCTCATCTTTACAGTGGTATAATCCTATCCTGTTATTCACACCTACGATAAAAGGGAAGTGTCGCTCCCTGAATTGGGTATGAACGACTCTGATACTGGCTTGTTAGCATCTATTGTTCTTTGGGGAAACTAAGCAAATGCTCCAAAAAAGGCTTTATCAACATCGCAGGGACAATGCTAGTGGTCCTCAATCAGCAGTACATCTACACCTGAAAGCTACCAATCACTCTTTTCAGGACAGCGAGGTAAAGATTTTGGCCAAAGAAAACAGATGGTTTGAAAGAGGAGTAAAGGAAGCTATTTTTGTCAAACAACAGAACCCATCATTGAATCGGAATGGTGGTTTGAGGTTCAATTTGGACCCTGTGTTCAGCAGGTTACTGAGACCAAAACCCACAGCTCTTAGTCTTGCAAATGAGGTGAAGGCAGGGCCGAGCCAGAACAATAGATGCTAACAAGCCAGTATCAGAGTCGTTCATACCCAATTCAGGGAGCGACACTTCCCTTTTATCGTAGGTGTGAATAACAGGATAGGATTATACCACTGTAAAGATGAGGAATGCAGGCTTAGTGTAACGAACCAATAGGAGGAGGGTGTTGGCACACCAATTCCGCCCACTCTTACTGTATTTAAGGCCTAAGCTACCAGCACTTATTAGTTTGCTGACGAAGCTCTTCGGATGAGGAGCGAAACGTCCGACACCTTCTACACAGAAGTACAGATGACGTCTCAAGAAGCCTTTTCCTCGATGGACAACTCCTGTACGACTGAGAGCCTACACAGACTCCTGTTGACTATTTATTCATACAGTGGGCGCTGTATTGCAGAATGCAATGTACTAGGGCATCCATGGTTAAAGAGCACAAGATTTATTTTAATCTGAACCTTCCCGGTGTGTGAATGCCACAAGTTAATGTGACATCCATCTAATTATAAAACATCCAGGTTGCTATAATAAAAACAACGATAAAACCCTATTTAGCAGAGATAATTGAACAAAATCTGCATACATCTAGAGAACCCCTCCACATTAGCAGTAGTCTGGCTAGAACCAGAAAGTCTCTCACAGCTGGCGTCACAAATGCTATGTGTGTCTAGTGCGGTCCGCCAGCCAGTCACACACACAGACACACACACACACATTCCTGCGGGGGAACCCCTCCTCCATGTTGCTGCCGCACGTGGAGAGAGGCACAGTCCAACACAAAACATGAAGGGGGGTGGGTTCTGTTCACCAGCTGTAAGCTGAATACACGGGCTGAATGAGGTGGAGCATGTAGATCGTTTTCAAAAGGCTTTAACAAGAGCACGATGATGAAAAAAATAAATAAAACAAGCTGTTGTAATGTATGACAAAAGGGCAAAGCTGAAGGTGACAGTCCTTCACCTTCTCTATGTTTATGTGCTGGCTGCACGAGTGAAAGGAGTGGGCTCTTATTCTCTCCCCACTTGGCTCTGCACTCGGGAGATTTGGGCTAAAGGTGATGTTCCGTGAAGGCGGCGAGAAACTTAGATGGATGGAGGGAGGCTGGAAGTCATCAATGGCGATGGGGTGGGGATGGTGGGGGGACAACCACCATGTAACCACCGCCTACACCCCGAATCACGCGAATGCATGGGCGCAGGTCGGTGTCGGATTGCGGTTTTCTAGGAGGGAGAATTCTTGGAGCATACACATACACACATCAACACCCTGAAGGCGTAGGTAAGAAAAAAAACACAAATGCCAACAAACACAGGCACAGTGACGTACACACAGCCCCACCAAGCCATCCAACACACCCTTTGAAAACATACACACACACACACGTGCAGTGCTGGACAAAAGAGCTAGTGATGGAGGGTTTGGGTTAGGGCGTCATGCTTGAATAGGGCATTCCTACGAAGCCTACACACACAAAGACGCACAGCTTAAAGGGATGCTGGCTGGGAGGTGATCAGGATGCAGGACAACACAAAGAGACAGATTGGCGGGAAAGCTCCAGTTAGACATAAAAAAGAGCAAGTGTTCAACACTCAGTAGCACATTTAATAGACTGGTAAACACCAATAGAAGTAGACGAAAACAAAGTAGATATAGTCAAATATTTATAAATCAGATCTATTTGTTATGTCTCGTGTTTTGGCAATACAATTTATGTGATAAGGCAGATTATTTATCAATCATTAAGCCTTATGTGCAAGGTCAATGTTCAGCGCTGCCTTTTCCTGCACCCCTCTTACTCACTGGCCTGTGACCAAAAACACTACTGGCACACTTGTCTCCTATAATGTGTAACCTGCCTTCCAAAAGGGCCTTTGAAGTACTTAAGTCATATTTACTGTTGCCTTTTGACTGCCTTTATTCAATGTGAAAAACAGTAGTATTTAGACGTCAATTGATAACCAAGAAAAGCTGTCAAAACACCATTTCCACCAAGCAGTACAGTTTGGTACAGTTCAGAATGGTATCACCCTTTTGCTGGGGTACCTAATCTCATGTTTCCAGTCGTTTGCTCTCAAGTTACCCCTTCCTTGCCTTTCACGCCATGTCTGTCCTGTATAAGCAGTGGAAACAGAATGTAGAGGGACACAGACAACCGAGGCATTTCTGTCTTTGGAGGTTGTAACAGCGCCGTAACAGAGCAATGCTGGGAATCGGGGTATGAAGTTTGACACCTGACACTCACTTCTCCTGTCCTGTTATGTTGAAAGCAATCGTCGCTGTATTAGTAGTATTATTTGATGCATAACACTAGCTGGTACTCAGAAAAGATATTATGCTGGTTGCATGAAAAACTTTCCATGGGTTCTGTGGGAGGGGCACAGGTGAATAAATGCTGAATCTATGAATCCGATGCATCTATTTTTCAGGATCTCCATGTGAAAGAAGCAAATGTGGGCTAATGCAGCTATCGCCACGAGCCAGATCAGGGTTTATTGTTCCAAATGGTACCATGGCGAACTTAACTGAACTGCTTGGTGGAAATAAGCGGCTTGGCTGATGCACTTTGCACTATTACGCAGGCACAAAGCAAGACTTGATCCCCTCTCTTTCCCACGTGCCCATGACCTCTCTTGTGTTTGTTTCCACGAGGCGAATGTGAATTACATAACAGGTCAGATTTAGATTAGGCGTTCTTATTATTAGGAGGCTGCCAGTGCCTGCCACCAAGTGTAGCTGGAGTCCCGCCCACAGATGGGCTGCTTTGGCCAGTACATGCTAGCACACACAGACATGCACCTCTCAGCTATCTTCATGTCCCCCAGGCCAGAGGCAGATCAGTGCGGAGTTATGTGGGATGGAAAATGTCCTCCAGGACAGGGGCAAGGGGTCAGCTTTGGTAGCTAACGCGTCATTTAGAACAAACAGACGGCTGCGGCGGGACACACTGCGGGAAAATTTGTCATCACTGACGGCAAATGTGTCGCTCATTTTCTTGGCTGTCATTAGTCTAGCGGCGCTTGGATGCGTTTTGAGACTCTCTTCACCCATGTGGAAAACAAAACCAGGCAAATAATCCAATTTCAACATTTTGAACACAACAGTGTTTCTATTTTAATAAAGACAGATGGGACGATAGAAGACACACACACATACACACACGCACACACACTTTGATATAATCTGACCCATTAATCCATGCAGTGTGGAGACACACATTCATTGAATGCTAGATCTTCCCTGTTTTCCACTGCAAAAGCTGCACAATAGCACACACCCAGCTAATTTGAATACTGGTAATATAACCCACTTAACCGAAGAACATGTTCAATCCCATTCCTATTCTGTATGATGTCGAGCTCTCTATTTGTTTACGAGCACGACTCATTCAAATGCAACTGAGAGCAGCAGCTTCAGTCTCGCCAGCAGTTTGCAAAGACACACACACGATCAAAGTCAAAAGCACTGACGAGCTTAACTGCCGCATCTGCTCGACCGCTTATCAAAGAGCTGGGTGCTGTATATGGAGAGTACTGATAATAACATGCAGCCTGGGAGAAAGACAAGGCACACATCGGAAGCAGACGGAGAATAAAGGTCGGAGCTCATGCTGGGAGAGAAATCTAAGGACTATTTCTTAACAGTATTTCTCCAAAAAACATCCCTAACCGATCTCAATACACACCATTGGTATTAAGAATAAATCGCTTTCTACATCAAAACACAGGCTGCCGAGCTAATTCCAAAGCAACAGGTGGCGCCATACGTCCTTAAGGAAGATTTCGGTAATCAGAATCCCGAAGAGGCTTAACAACATTAGCCCTTTTTGCACCACAGGAACCTTTTCAGGAACTTTCTTTCCCTGATATTTTGAAATACCCTCCTGCATTTCCACCAAAAAAAAAAAAACTGGGTATCAAGGCTCCCTGAGCAGCAAGAATAGTTCCAGACCATCATTAGGGTCTTTTTCCAGGAACCCCTAGTTGCATAAACTTATGTGGGACATCTACAGGTGTATGTGCTCATGCACGATGATTAGTGGAGCACATATGCAGTCTTTCTACACAGCAGTCATGTTTAAGCAAATAGTGTGGCTGCAAACTTGTTTACTCATTTTTAGAAGCAAAATTTTCACGTCAACAATAGCAAGGTTAACATGTGCTTTGGTAACACGAGCATTTAACTGTTTATGTTGTGCTGATTTTCACTCAACTTTGTGTTGTGTGTTGCTATGCAACACCTGGTTATGGCTGCATGTGGTCACATCATATCCGGTGTTTCAGTGCATTGTTGTGGTCAGTGTTCACACCAACCTCACTCAGGACCACCTTAGAGATGGCTTAGAGAGTTCTGGGTTTGGTGGACTGTGTTCACACTTGGCCAAATGACACTGGTGGAGCGACATGACATACAGTAAATCCTGGAATTAACACCTCTATTCAAATTAACTGCACTCTCATATAGTTGCCAGGGAAAAGCAAATAACCCGCTGAGTCTCCTAATTAGTGCCAGATGAAAAAACATTGGGAGTCACAGGCTGCAATATTGGTTGTGTTGCGGATATGTTGTGCAATATATTAGCTAATAAATGAGCATTTGGTCAACGAGAGCCCATTCTCCTCAACATTAAAACATCATCAACACAAATGAGCAGTGCATTGAGTAGTGGAAATGTGGGTTTATTTACTATGAAGTTTGTATCTTTAATTGTCGAAAAAAAATCCGACTGGCTAGTTGTTTTGGTAGCGGCTAAACTACCATGTTGCAATACATTGTACAGTGGATCACGTCTGCACCGAGCAGATGCGCAGAGGGTTGAAACAGTGCTTGCCTAGTCTGCTGACAAAGATTTTTTTGCGAGTTTTATTTTGAAGTTGTTATTCACAATGTACTGTTTTACAAGGGAAAAATGAGGTGCCTGTCTTATTCTGTTCTTTCAGATTTCATTGCGTCAGGGACGCGGGACACACACCTATCAACATCACTGACACACACACACACACACACACAGTGAGCTGTGTCTCTTAAATGAATATAGGGAAACAGAGTGGGAGATTACCCTGACAGTCTTTCCATGCTAAATCTTCTTACTGCAGCCCCCGGTGAGATAAATATAGACAACTTGGTACGCTCTCAGTTTTTTCCCCCCTATAAACTCTCTGATTTCAATGTGCAGGCTCCGACATGGCACTGTTTGATAACACTTTGACGATGCATGCATTCAGGCAGTGCAATCAACTTTTGTATCCAACTGATTTCTGCGTGGTGACCATTGCAGTAACCCGTTATGCTGTGTTTATTATTGTGGATATACTGTTGACTCTGTAACTAAATGTGTTAACCAAAATATTAGAAACAACTGTCTGTATGACATAAAAATAATACCTCTCCCACAGTGTGAACGAAAAACAATCACTCTCCATTTTAGGACTACTCAAAGATGCCGCAATACCTTCCAAGGTTGATAACACGCTAGTAGTGTCACACTACAGCTTTAGCGTCTAATGTTACTCTGTCCCGACATGTTGACTCAAGGATGTTGATTGCACTGACCCCTTAAACTGCAGAACATTCTGTCCTACACTCCCCTAAAGTTTGTCTTGGTGTATTCAACTTGCACGCATGCTACGGTGCAGTATTACCGTCTCGGACTCAATGAACTTTGGGAGTAGCTGCAAGTGCATCATCATTGTATGCATTATTTGGAATTCCAAAGTAATAGAAAGACTCCGGTTAGAGTGGTTAGCATGTTGGCCACACAATCAGGAGATCGGGAAGATCTGGGTTTGACTCTCCTTTGGGCATCTCTGTGTGGAGTTTGCATGTTCCCCCCGTGCGTGCGTGGGTTTTCTCCGGGTACTCCGGTTTCCTCCCACATTCCAAAAACATGCATGTTAGGTTAATTGGTGACTCTAAATTGTCCATATGTATGAATGTGAGTGTGAATGGTTGTTTGTCTATATGTGCCCTGTGATTGGCTGGCGACCAGTCCGGGGTGTACCCCGCCTCTCGCCCGAAGTCAGCTGGGATAGGCTCCAGCATCCGCGACCCTAGTGAGGGTAGAAGATATAGAAGATAGACGGATGGATGGATAGAAAGACTCCTTACAGGCTTGTGTAACTGGGTCACATATCTAGCCTCAATTCTGTCTGCAGACCAGACATAATGCATTTTCGCAAAAACAAGCGAGGTGCGTTTTTAATATCCATTTACTCTAAAGCCTCAAAAAAGCGACATGTTTAAGAAAAACAATTATCAGAGCTACCCTGTGGCAAAGCATGTTTCCCCTTTCACATCATAAAAGAAAAGTGCCGTTGCTAAAGGAAGAGGATGCCTGACACTGGCAGATTTGTCGGAGCACAAGCAGAGAGTACAACAGTTAATAACCAGGGGGAAAAATTGCCATGTTACCAAGGCAACAGGGACATTGTGTTAAACATTCCCATCACGGTGATTAAAGAACCTGAATGGAATGAGCAGCATATTGATCATGTTTAAAAGAACTGAGGCTTGTGTTGTGTTTTGACCAAGGACTGTGTAATTGCACTGTGCTCAAAAATGGTCTGATATGTTTTGTGTTGTGCTAAAGTGATTACAGGCGTATCTTCTCTCTCTCTGTGGTTTGACTGCAGAACGTGCACGCCCTGCTAACCTTATGCAGTAGTAACAAGAAATCAGCAGTATACTCACCTTTCCTGTTTGTGTCTGCCTTGTGTCAAAGCAATTCAAAGGCTGGAAGTGAAAAAAGTGGCATGTACCAAGACGAGCCATTTTGTAAAAACTGCCTTATTGAACAAATAGTTGATTCTGAGGAGCCTTTAAATGGGAACCAACTACTGGTATGGTCCCATTAGTCCTAAAAATTCAGGCGACCCATTGTATATACAGTGGATTGAGAGCATACATCCGAATTAACTAAACAACGACTATCAGAAGAAAATACAAGATTTTGTTGTAGGCCAGCCAGAGCCCAGACTTAAATCCAATTAAAGATATGTATATGACATTGGTGGCGCCCTCTATGGTTTGTCCTCAAAATGCTTTGGAAGGCATTCTAGTATACATGTAATACAGATATCCTGTGAGTTTTACAATTATTAGACGAACGGTCAATGACTTATGGACAATTAGTTGCCAAGTCCTGCCCGTGCCCCTCAAAGACGTTTGGTTTTGTGGCAGTCATATTTTTCATCCGATTTTGCTCAAATTTTACATGCAAGTGTGTACCAGATTTTGTGGCAATCCAGTTAAACACCCTAAAGTTACAATGGGTGTTTTAAGCACATTAAACTGTAATCTGACTTTTGGGGTCAAAATACGGGGTCTAATAACTGCACCACCACATGCACAGTTTCTCCAAGGATTTTTTTGAAGCTATGGTGGTGGGCTGCATGGGAGGGTGGACTGTTGCCACTGTGTCGTGCCGCTGCTGTGTCTTTTTTTTAATCATTATGACAAATAATTTTTATGACTTATTTATTAACTTTTTTCAACAAGCAATACCTGAACCGAGAACATTGCAAAACTGTTAATTTAATGGCAAAGTTGCTGAGAGCACTTAAAGTCAGAGTCTAAAATGTCGAGCCTCCTTTTGTTACCTGACCTATTTAGGAGGTGAAAGGAGAGGCGAGCAATTTTTATGTGACCGCCAACATATAAATTGCACTTTATTTACAAAGCACATCTCCACTCAGCGTGCTCATTTTTCATTAAATAAAGACGTTATGTTGGAATAGAACACTTATAATAGGCCTGTCATGATAATCAGTAGATCAGTTAATCGCACGATAAATAAAAACAAACTCAATTTTGCCGGCCTCAATATATTGACATGTGCATGCATGTTTGTTTTCCTCGTCTCTCTCTTTCTCTACCAAACAGACTGCATGACAAGAGGGTTCACTCCATGCATCTGTCTCAACACCTTGGCGCGTTGGTTCTATAGAGGAATGAACGGAGTGAGTGAACCCTCATGTCAGTCATTCAGTCTCTTTGTCCCTGTGAGGAAAGGTGCACTATGTGCTAGCGACTACAGTACTTGCTAGCTGTGTGTGTTGTGTGCCACACAATCGAATACTTTCTTCATGCTTGTTGTGTATAAAACATGATCTGATGTCAATTTCGGCCCATTTTCATATCGTCATTTTGTGACATAAAAAAGCTTTTGACAAAGTTAATGAAATAAATACAAAACGGTGGAATTTCCATTTCAGTGATTCCCAAAATATAACACCTCATTGTGCACCAAACGCATTTTGCTGCATTCAAAACATGTACTTTGACCAAACTCAGACAAAACATTACACCCCATACACTGGTATTGATAGGCTTAGCCTGTGACAAGCTGTTGTCAATTGACTCCACCTTTTACGAACTATTTTTCATTCTCACAATAATAAGGAACAAACTGGTCGCATACTTTATTCTGGTCGCACATGCCGAAGTGCCAACGGGGCAGACAGGCGATTCCAGTGCATGTTTATCAAAATAAAGCATGAAACATTTTTATGATATTGTAAATTGTTTTCAAACTAATTGTGGTCAATATGTGCATAGGTAATAATCTATATATGTATCTATATAGCATATACAGTATATCCATTCATCTATTACTTAACATTGTTTTCAGGTGTGGCAGTTTTTATTCTGCTGTGGCGGTTCGCCACGATCAATTACATGTAGCAGAAACCCTGACGTGGTTTATTTGTCAGAAAAATAATAGCACAGTAGGTGTGCATGTTTTGAAAAAATGCCTCCCTTTTGTGTGTAGCGGTTCAGAGTAGAAGGGTTTGCCTACACCCATCGGTGCAGTCACCACATGCACAAGAGATGGCCTTACAATTGGACCAATACATATATTGCAGAGAATTAAGATATGTGGTGATTCAAAGCCTTTTACACAAAAATCCAACAAAATTGCAGCATCAATCTGACATTTTGTCACCTGTGACAGAAAAGAGAGATGTTGCCTCAATGACAACTCTGATACTACCACCTTTTTATAGGCATGGTGAGTAGGCGCTCCAACAAAGCATTTGTTTATTTTCTTATCTTTCCATGAGAAAACAACAACTTTTCCCAATGAATAGAACTGGTTATATGTCACTCCACTAGGTTATGAAACACGTTTTGAAATGTTTTATTGTGGTCCATCTTTCAGAATTCGAAAAGCTGAAAAACAGGGTATTTTTTTGTGTGCACTTTTTACAAACACTTTATATTGCTAGTGTACACCACGATGTCCTGCATTCAACTGCTGCCATTTGTTTTTAACTACAGCAGATGGGTGGGTGGCTTTCATACTCAATGCAACTATTAAGCTGTCATCCAGCACAGCTCAATGATACACTTTGTCAACGACGAGTTGGTAGCAGAACGTTTAGTCTTTCTATTAGTCTTGAAACTTGTCTTGTTTGCTCCAGCTTGAGTTGCACAAAAGGTACTTCAAACCCAAGAACTCAGGACACAAGTGTGTGAGTGTGTGTCCCTCTCTCCCACGTTGCAACACAAAGGGGGCAGATTTAGTGCGCACATAGCAACAAGCCCTGATTGGCTGAGGAGCCTGAGTACAGTTCCAGCTGAGGAGAACCCTTCCTCTGTTTTGTGAACTCTGCTGCCATTGTCGTTCTTCATGCTTGCAAACACACAACGTCACAACACCTTCTCCTCTCTCACACCCGCGATTGTTAACCACAAACAGCTGTTGTTTGCCAGCGGAGCAACAACACACACCACTGAAGTCACATGGCAAACAAGCTGCGAGCCACTCGGGGGAAAAAAAGTTTATCATCATGAGACAACAGACACAACTCGGCTGTAGGCAAAGTTTTCCGCAAAACCTCACCCAGACCCAGGCAGTTTTCTACTCTGGTTTAAGATCAACACAATAAATGGGAAAAATCCTTATTAAAATGCATTTACTTAAACAACTTTCTGAGATTCTGAAGAAACAGTATTGTATGATGCTTTAACACACAAGCTGGCAACATATTGGTGTGTGTGTGTGTACGGTTTTACCCTAACAATACACCAGCTGACTTGATTTCCCCCAACAGGATGAGCTGGTTGGCAAGTTTGATGAATACTCTCCCGAATAGTAACCTAAGACAAAAGTTCAACCTGAGAAGGCTTCTATGTCCCAGTCAATCCAGTGGGGATGTGAGGAATTTAGCCTATTTTGGCAAAACACACACGAGGCTAAAAAGGCTCGTGATGTTGTTGTAGTACACTGCCTTGTTGGTAAGACACAGTATGCCTCTCTGTCATCAACAGCCATAGCAACTGATGGCCATCAGTGAGCTACTTAAAACCAAATTTATTCAGATAAACTGCTCAGAACCTACAATGAGACCAGCAGCAATGAGGCAGCAAATAAAATTATAACTAGGGGTGTAATGGTACGCCTCAATCACGGCACAGTACATTCCTCCGTTTTAAGGTCACGGTATGGTTCATTTTCAGCACAGTAAGGGAACAAAATGCAAAACATGAAACTGCTTCGCTTTTGTTTGAAGAGCTAAAATGTTTTTTTAGAAAATGAAAGTTCCTTATTGGCTGAAGTACAAAATTAACAACTGCAGCCCATGAAATCCATTTGATATTAAGTAATTTCAAATGTTTTTTTTCCTGTTGTAATTTTTTAGAATTCAGTCCATTATTTAAATGCAAAAATTCTTACATTTACTGATGCAAGACATCACTGGACAATTTTGCCCAGTAATTCAGAAGCGGATGGAGCTTGGCTACCTTTTCTAATGGGATGTCTGCCACTGCAAACATTTCTACAAAATCCTCAACAAACTGTAATGCCCGTGCTTATGGTTAAGGAAGACACAGTCACTGATGCAATTCCACTTGTAATGCAAGATATTTTTATGACACCCTTATTTGGTTTGCACAATTGGATAGGATGTGGCGCTCTTATTTTGAAGGCCAGAAGTGTATTGTGTGTGTTGAGAATGTAGAATGGAAGACAAGATCGGAGCAAGAATAAACATACCCCTCGCCTTATTTCACTGAAAACGTGTGTGGGCATCGCAAAACGCTCGCTTACATTAACAAGAGAGACAACACGTCGTAAAAGACACAAAACCGCACTTAGCATCCTCTGCGAAACAAAGCTAACCCAGCTGGCTTCCATTCACGGGTTTTTCCGCAAGCCTTCGCCGGTGCTTCAGGATGTGGTATCAACATGTTTCGTTCGGGAGGGAGATTAGTGTTTGTAATGACATTGCACCTCGATTGAGTGATCCGTCAGGGAAATACTTCCCCACACAAATGTTCGTTCTCGTCACAATGACCCGTTCGGGAGAGAGAGGGAGGAGACAATCAAACACATGCACGTCAATATGTCGAGGCCGGCAAAATTATCAACTTATTTATTTATTGTGTGGTTAATTGATTTATTGATTTATAGATTATCGTGACAGGCCTACATATAGACAAACAACCATTCACACTCACATTCACATCTACAGAAAATTTAGAGTCTGCAATGAACTTAACATACCTGTTTTTGGGTAAGCGGGATGAAGTCGGAATACCTGGTGAAACATCACGCAAAGCACAGGGAGAACATGCCAATTCCACAGAGAATGCAGATTTTCTGACTATGAGGCAGACGTGCTAAACACTACCCCACCGTGCTGCCTGTTTAACAAAATATTTTGGGAAAATAATAAGGTGAAATTGCTGTAAAGCTCAACTCTCACTCTAGAGTAGCCATAGGTAAACTGGAGAGAGATAAAGTGAACACCATGTTCCTGTGACATTTAATTTTTCAGAAGCTTTCATGAACTCTAACCATAATTGTTCAGAAAATGCCAAAGAATTATTGAAAGTGGCCCAAGTGTCTTTCTTATGAAGGTCAGGTTAGCTGATCTTTAAAAGACTGTTTCTCCCAAAAGATGTCTTGAAACACTATTGCCACTGAGTATAAACCACAGTGATTATTCAATACTGCTGAGTGTGTGTTATGCATATAAGAGTGAACGGGTGAAGCTGACATCATGACCCTGACATCCCTGCAGGCACACATTACAGCCAGAGCCCCAAAGCCCTTAATCAGGTGACAGAGGCCCTTTGCAAACTCATTGTTAAATGCATCTTATGTAATATGGAAGTGTAGCAAGCGAAGTAGGCCTGGGTGCAGAATGAGGATTACTAAACTGCACTCGTCAACAATCATGCATAAGCGTATTTAAGAAAATCGTCATCAGATTCAATATTCAGGTGAATGGACAGGATCGATAAAGGTTTTACCGTCCAAAGCAAGGTTCAGTCTGATAACGAGGGACTCCTCTTTGCCGTTTGTGTTCATGGTTGAAGCAGCGCATCAAATGGTGGCTCCAGCACACTAGGGCAGTAGGACATGCACGTCTGAAACCAGAGCCAACCTCAAACGTGAACGCACGGGCCTTTGACCTTGCCTGCGCTGCGCTCATGCCAACTTCTAGAAAGGGGAGTCACAGTGAAGCAATTCAAGCGGCTCCACGGGCCATGAGGAAAGTGTGTCAGATGTGGCATTGACATATTGAGGCGGCGCTTGATGACTGTATGTGATTGCCTTAAGCCTCTTTTACATGGCCTGTAGAGGCCGGCTTTTTGACTGCTGGTCTGGCATGGTGAGAAAGACCCATCCAAAAAGCCACCTGTGTAAAAGGGGATTCAGTAATTTCAGGACTGGGGAGAGTACACATTGATATATATATTATTTCAATATATAATATATTTCAATTTCTATAGTCTCCGCTTCATATTTATTGGTGCAATACATCAATGGACAATTTTGCCCAGTAATTCAGAAATGGATGTAACCTTGCTAACTTTTCGAATGGGATGTCAGCCTCTACACACATTGTTACATTGTTACATTGTGAAACGCTCCTTACATTAAAGTGGTAAAACACAAAGCGGTGAAAATATGTTAAGTTCCGGAGGAGGCGGTTTAGTGTTTGCAGTGATTCTGCCGCGATTGAGCGGTCCGCCACGTAAATACTTCCCCGCATGAATGTTCCTTCCTTCTCCTCACAGCATTTCATTCACATTACGGAAATTTCAGCGAGATTCCGTGTGTATCAGTAAATTCCGTTTTTATTGGCCAATTCCGCAATTCCGTTAACACGGAAATCATAGGGCCCTACATGCTGTCGTACGCGTGCAATGTGCAATGCTTCAATAGAATGCACCGTAGTGCGCAGTCACAGGAAAAACATGTCATCAACTCGGCTTTTTCCCGTTTATCATTCATCCCGGTATAAGTCATTTTCTATCAGTATAACAGTATATAAACATTATCACCCAACCCTACTAACAATACTGTAGGGTAAAGTCAACATCTTCATTTTACATTTTAAATAGCAGCAGCAGCAGTGGTGGTCGGTTCACGTTTGCTTTGAGGCATTGACTGAACTGAATTGAACACGCACAGCATTTGCTCCGAGTGGCAGCTGCTGGAGGCAATTATAAACGGGATCGCTCTGATTCCCAGAGAGCTTGTCACTCCACCTACGTGCAGATTGACGTGGAAACTTGAAAGTGAACGCGCAAAATGCGTACCTGGAAAGCAGCAGAGCATACAAGCGTAATTAAAGGTTAAAATGTGCAGTGAGTACAAAAAAAAAAAATGCATGCATAGGGCCCTATGAAATCAGTTGTATCTTTCCCAAATTCCATTTTTTTCTGTTTTCATTTTAATTTTTACACTTATTTTACCACCATAAAGTGTGTGCTTTTTATGTCAGTGATTAAAATGTCTGTTAATTCAATGCACAAATCCTTACATTGAATGATGCAACACATGGACAATTTTGCCCAGCATTTCATAAACAGATGTACTTTGCTAACTTTTCAAATGGGAAATGGGATGTCAGCCCCTGCACACATTGCGATAAAATCCTCAACAAACTGTAAAGCCCGCGCTTTTGGTTAAGAAAGACCTAGTCACCGATGCAATTCCAAACACTTTATTAACATGTGGTAAACACAGTCATACAGCTTGAGTCGCACACACACAGCTGCAATAGCATGCTCTGCTAAAGTAAGCTAACCCAGCCATCTTCCACTCACGCTCGGTGACAAGTAAAAGAGATAGTTTCCAAGAGATTCTGCATTTAACAGTAGATTTTTTTTTTTGGCAAATTCCACGATTCCGTCCGCAATTCCATTCACGTGGAAATCCCTATTTACATGTTGGCAGGTCTGCGTTATTAATGGTCACTATTATCACAAGGTTGGGAAGTTCATTCAGGCTATTTCCTAAAACATTATACGTTAGGGAATATCAGCACACGCCTTCTTCGATCGAGACTTGAGAAACTTCAAATTACATCTCCCATTCCCAGTGTGCTGCCCTGTCAAAGATAAAAGGGAGAAAAAAAGCACTACCAATAAAAATCAACTGAGCACAAGGGGAAAAAAAGAACATTAACCTCAAGACTTACTGTCAACTGGAATGGAACGCAGATGAAAATCTACAGGATAAAGCGAAGGCAATTATCACTACCCACCCAAAAAAAACACTCAGGGCAGTTAGGTTGCTTGACGAGATGTATACGTGTGAATGGACAAAAGGGGATAGTAGTCTCAAATTTACTGAACCCTCACACTGTTGTTAATAAACAATGTGCTTGACGCCTCCGCAACGAGTCCCCAAGGTTGCTCTCTGTTAACAGAGTCTGTGTCTAACCATGTATCTTCTGTGAGAGAACCACTATATGGTCGCATTGGGAGAAAACAAAACCGGATAATTAACTGCCGGTTTTGGATTTTGCCTAATTAATTAGGATAAGCGTCTTTCCCGGGCTGCTACCTTTTTCTTCACCACAGATCCCTCTCATGCAAACACCCCCATTGGCTTCCATGATCCTCCTGACCCAATCACCTTCTGACCCTTCCCCCTTAAAATACCACATGCTAAGGGAAGACCTCGAAGCAGTAGGATGTGATGAAGGGTGTTGGGCAAATTTCCAAAAGAAGAGCAGCCATCTCTTATTATAGCGCAGAGTTGGGCCTGGTTGGAAGTTTTGTTTACTAGCTGAAGCAGGCCAAAAATGGCAGTAATTTTATGCACGTAGGTTAGTAGTTGGAGAAAACAAAATCAAGACAAAAGGATAGGGTTAGAAGGTAGAGTAATGGCAGCAATTCAACCCTGCATTCATCTATCTGACATTAGGGCCTAATATTAGATTGCACAGAAATACAGTATGATTAAAACATTGTAATATCCTTGTTTCAACTACCAATAAAAACAGACCAATTATTTATATTGCAACCACTTGATACCAGCATAATGGAATGACCATGCCAAAGACAACCCTAAATAAAGAAACCCTAAGAGAGATATTCGACCAACCACCATGTCCAGATGGTTCTTCCTGGTCCTGCAGTGCTGGCTTCTGGTTGGCTACGTGGACACACAGGAGCAATGACATCAATGTACGGGTGTGGCAAGCTGGCAGCAGAAAGGTGCTCCTGCTTTCAGCGTCAGTCAGTCCGCCACTAACACTTTAAACAATGAGCCTCAATTGTGTGTGGAGCACTGAGCATGTACTTCATCATCACTAAGCATGTCCACACTACATACATGAAATGTTCTATCGCTATGTAAGAGCATTACTGCACTGGGATGACCGGAGGGAGCCTAATCCCATGTAGCGACAACGCATGGCTAGGCTACTTTTTGATAGAACCTACAAACCAAAATGGCCAGCTCCATATGCTCGCAGGATTCAGTTAGCTTTTGAGTATGTTGAAGCCCTTAAAAGGCGATGAAATTGTTAAAATAATAGCAGTAAAGAAAAAATGAACAAGCAATGCAATTTCAAGAACGTTCCAAACAAAAGTTTAAGCACAAAGTTTCAATGTTAAAATTTTGCGCACCGATAATAACTATTTGCTTTGTCACCTGTAAAACAAATGTGTGATGTAGGATGTTTTCCTTTAAATTAATTTAATTGCAAAGCAAATCTTGACCAAAATGGAATTGGTGTGAGTGAGTTAAATGTGAAGAATATCAAAGTGGTCCCGCATGTTTTTCTGTATTTCTGTTTACGGTCCTAAGTGGAATATTCCTGCAAAAACGACTGAAATAACACAAATTCCCAGTTTCATGTAAACAACCCCTACACTTTACAGTGCACAGTCAAATGTTTTGTTGGGTGCAGCTCAGTAGGAAAATCGCAACAGTACCACCTGTGCTGCCTAAAGGTAAAAGAAACTTGATTATTTGCAGAAGAGCTGAATGAAGGAATATGTAGATGGGTTCAAGGTGAGCTAGACTTATGTGACAGAGGCGAGAGCACCTGTTGTTGCCTCCTGCTGCGGGATAAATCACTGGTAAAGACAACACGAGACTAGACAGGTGCAGCGCGGCCCAACGGTATACGTCACTCTGCGTTATCTGGGGCTCTTTGTCAGCGAGAGTGTATAGATCCGCTGATCCGCTCTCACATGAGTCTGGGACATCTCCGGGCAGCTGTAATCTGGCCGAGGACACGACAGAAGGTCGGCAGCAAGCAAAGGGACTGACTCCTCTTTCTAACGGCCCGATGCACAACACATTACCATACGAACATAACAAACAGTACAGCAAGGCGCTCCAATATGACCTGCTATGAGGTAATTTAGCCCTGCTTCTAATAGCAAGTCTAAAAGGGTGGGTGTGAGAGTGGCAGTTGAGGGTGTAACATAACAACAACTCCATCACCATGGCTCTTTTGTTCGGGAGATTCCATCGCATGACCTCATGCTACCCCTGAAATAAAGTCTTTATATGTTTGGAATGTAATCTTTGCAGTTAAGGTTGTGAGGAGAAATCCAATTACATTTTGATACCAGCAAATAACTTTTAAGGATATGGTGGAACATAAACATTTCAACGGCCTCAAGATTGTACAATTTGGAAACTGAACAAAATATGGGACAAAAGTTGAACGTGCGTTACAGACATCAAGCAAGACTTTCGCATACCGCTCAAGATCTCAGTTTTGCTAGTATCGAAGCGTGAGCTCTGTGAACATATTAACACTTTGGCTTTTTTGCCCCCCGTCCCTGGCTAAAAGGGGATTTGACACCTGATAGGACAAGCCCCATCTCTCTCCAACTGGTGTAAGCAAGCCAAGGGTGTTCTTTATAGGATCAGTAAAAAGCTGTCAGACGAGCAAAGTGGTTCAACATCGCAGTGGTGATTGGGGGCAATCAGTTGAACACCCACTCCCACACTGACCTGACTAATCGCTCAAGTCGCAGGAAAAAACAAGGGGAAGTCTGATGACTCTGGTTAGGTCTCTGAGAACAAGGTCGTCTCTTCTCCCTTGAATAATGCAACCATGGCCTACTAAATGCAACAAAGGGATGCCATATAATTCTTAATCGGGAAACAATATAAGGCGTTTTTGCTTAAATGCCAATTCTGATCCTGTGATCGGAACTTTTGCGTCATCATTACACAGTCTTCCTTTTAAGAATTCTTGATCTACCGGCCTGGCAACATTGATGTTCACTCAGCTGCCACTTCACGAGACACAGCTGCACAATATGATATCTGAATAAAAGAGCTGAATCTCTCATTTAAGATACCTTTCAGTAGTGGCTTTGCAAGTGGCTTTTGGATGGCATCACATTAAACTATGCCGTGTAAAGCCATAGGTGAGTCATAAAACACATGTAGGCCTGGACGATATATGGATTTTGTTGATTAATTCAAGCTTTTTGTTAATTTTTTTTTTAAACTTAATTTGAAAAAAATAAGAAAATGAAGAGTTTTTTTTCTCCTCATGTACAGCACAACTTCTGCCCCCAGGAGCTTCTGGAGCTCTGACCCCCATATACCTTAACAAAGATGCGCACACACACACCCACACACACACGCACACACACACCAGCATGGCTGTGGCTACAGAGAGTGAAAAGTTTGTTCCCAAGAAAGGACTAGTATTGCCAGGGGTACACAATCAGATGCATCTCCGTAAGAGTGGCATTATTTGAAACTGGAGATAACGAAAAATATCATTTTTCTTCAGATTCAGTCATGAGGGGATTCCTTGTTCATGTTTTTGAAAATGGCGCAGCTTGCAATGTGAATGTAAACAAGTCTGACTCCTTGCAAACTATATTTTTTAAAACAAAAGAACTGGCACTTTAATTCTATGAAAGAAATAGGTGTTATTTTTATTACGGTGATAAAATTGTTGATAAAATAAAAGCAAAACTTTTTTTTTGGAATTATCTCTGTCATTTGTACTTTTTGTTTTCTTTAAAAAGTAGTAAAACATTTGAGGGAAAAAAAATCGCAAATCTATTTTTTTCTGAAAAATTCTGTGATGCTATTTTTAGGCCATATCGTCCGTCCTACCGTAATGGGATTGCCATTTGCCAGTTGTTTACGATAACCGTTACTATTTATAAAATAAATTAACAAAGATTCCGAAATAATCCACCAAGTCAAAACACATGGTATGGTCGGTCAAATAAAGACATGTCATATAATTCATGCGATTGCTCCTGCCATGTGCGATACAGAGAGCAGAGGATAATTGTAAACATGCCACCGCATAGACCAAAATGGCATGCCATGAAAGAGTAATATAAATTCAGGCTAGTTTAATAAAAGAACAAGGTATTTACCTGTTCAATAAGAAATGTATCCTAAATGGCTTCTGTTGTACACAGTGGCTATATACTGTAGATAATAAATTAACTTAACTGTCTGGGGACACCCCCCATTATAATGGAAGGGGGAAACACGGAACTATATCATTTAATAATGGTAGTCATACCTGATTCTATTCTATCACCTCTTTAACGGCAATCTGAAACCCTGGATTTCTTTTCCACACCCACCTGAAGATGAATGCACATCAGTGCCAAACAAGACAGACATGTCCGGACAAGTCCCCCTCCTACCAAAAACTAGCCTAAGGTCCCTCAAACCATAACCACAGTGAACATGCTTGCTGTTCTCATCTATAGGCCCAAAGGCTACCAAGTAAACGCCTTCTTTCAGCAACATAGTAGCTTTCTCTGAGCAACACAGCAGTCAAGTGGATCCCGAGTACCCCCCACCCTAGGAATAGTATGTTCTCAATTAACAATAGCTGCCGGTCGTGGAGTAGACTTACTGCCAGCATCTACAGTACTGGCACAGGCTGTCATAATTAGAACATGGCAGCCGAGCACAGACAGCCAAGATGGCACGGTGATGGTACATCATGAGTGACGAGCAGACTGAGAGAGTTATGACCGAGAACAACAGTGTCGTTTACATGACAACATTATCAATACGATCCGGATTCACCTGGAAACAACTTAATACACTGTAATTTAACTGCCGGGCCAGTACCATGCCCATTAACTGTTTGCACTTCCCGGACTTTTAATAATCTAGTCGGCGTATATATTTTTCGTGAGGATTTGAACTATGGGAGTAATGTGTGTACAATTCAGGAGAGAAGCATTATCAAACTAATTATCTTAAAAGCCATTCATGAATAATGTGAAGGGGTAAGTCACTGTTGAAATAGTCCACTGCTGATGGGGATGTCATACAACTTCATGTCAAAAAATCCGAACTATCCCTTTAACTTTTAGTAATCTTCTGCATGATTAACTGCAGTTTGTAGTTTCTCTTTGGTAGCACTGACAACATTCATTGGATGAACCAATACTCAGATCATTGTGAAAGTCCAAGGAAATCAGTAAAATCAAAAGGAGAATTATAGAGTTACACGGGTTGGGAAAGTCCTCTGGAGCAATTTCCAAAGAAAAGTAGATTCCAAGATCATCAGTTCTAACAACTGTATATAAGGACAAGTTATTTGGATGTGTCACTACTTAAGGATATTGGTTAAGGTGTTCAGGAAGAACCCAGAAACCACCAAGGCTCCTGCCTGCCATGAACTGGATGGAAAGTTCCTGAACACCAATGTCACTGTCCACCAGTGAAGCCAGTTTTCACATTGTCATGAACGGGGAACATGCCAACCAAGATAGAAGCTTGTACCCAATTTACATTTTCAGCTGCCAATGTGGACAAGCCAAATGTCTTCTGGACAAAAGTTTGCTGATCAGATTAGACCAAGATTGAGCTACTCGGCCACAATGACAAGAAGCAGAAGTATGTCACAATCAAAACATTAAAAGCACAATAAAAACATGGAAGCGTTTTGCTAACATTTGGTACTTGGCACATGATTTACTGCACCTGTGGCGTCACTTACCAAAATATTCATTCATCCATATCTTATTCACCAACAAAGGGCAGAACCAGAACTTAGTGCACATGCTTGTTGTGTTACATCACAAAGTGACATTGCTATGTGAAAAGGGATCATTTTGACAATGTTGTTCTAGCCATTTTTAGGAGGCTGTGCCTGAGGCCACCAGTTATTAGGTTATACAACAACAAAAAAAAACATACAAAGAGAACATACAATCTGTCGTGACCAAACACCACAGCACATGACCGCCACTTTTGCTGTTCTATTATTCACAGATGCTGTGCTGCATTAGGAGGCTATAATTACACAAGAGTCAGTCAGTATGCACTTTATATTCTGGTCAGTCACATCATGAAGATGTCTGCTTCTATATAAAGGCAAGTAATGACATTAAAGGGGTGACAGTGGAGGCGCATGTTTATGCCCTGTTTGTGTTGAACGGTGGCATTACCAATATACCCTCGGCCTGTCAGCAGACTTGAGTGCAGTTTCATAACCTGCTCACAAAAACATAGGCTATCCTTGATTGACTGCAGCTAATCTCATCACAGCTGAGAACAGTGGACCTGCTTCACTGCTTTTAATGGTGTTGTCACCAACAGCCACCATGTACAATCAATCACACAAGAGCTTATGTAAAAATGTCGATCAGGGCAGGACACGAATGCTAGGGCACCCTCTGCAAATGAACGCAGAAGTAACACAAACGAGGGTGTCCCCCCCCCCCTCTCGTCTGTCCCGGTTTCCCCTCCTTGCCGCTACAGACATGTAAACAGGTTGCTGAGCATAAGGCAAGGGCGCCTAGTTTCCACAACAGGGGTGGCTTGTCAGGAACATTTTTTTTAGCAGCAGAGCCTGTCAAAACAAGAGCGTGCCAGCGTGCGCCAAAATAAGAAAAAGAGGCATAGAAGCGGAGCAGCAAAAAACGGTGTCCTCATTTGTTTATTTGTGTGGGTCATCCTTTGTTAATTTTCATAACTGGTGACCAGGATCACCAGCTGTTACATCACTCTTTGCCCTGAATCCCCTGTGAGGAAAAACATGTCCATTTTGGAGATGTGAGGTGTCTGATTTTTGGGGGGGGGTTAACCTACCTCGCTCGGCCTTCATGTTGTCCAGTGTCATCAGGGGATATCTCGCTTGCTTCTTGTCTTCAACAGCAACAGTGGAGGAGCCCTTTTTAGAGCCCGAACCTGCCTTATTATTAGCTAGGCAGTGCGGTGCAGCCCTGACTGCCCCTATCCCGCAACAAAGCGTCGCTTTGTTAGCATGCTACTACTGTACGATTACATCGCAGTGGGTTGTTCAAAAAATAAAGACACCTGAGAAGGTGGTGATTGCTTTATGAAGCACGACTAATTTAACTAGCAAGATGGCTATAATACATAAGACAGCCCCTTTTAAACACCGGAGCCATATTTACGTCGCTTTACATACATGCATGCATACATGCAAGTCAGCTGTGTTGACAACACAAACAATGACTGGCTAGCACTAGCTCGCCTACAAACGACTATGTTGTCGCCTTATCGAGCTGTCCTCCAAGACACTCTGGTCGTCGCCATTTAGTTAACAAGTGTTGCCTTCTTTTGTCATGTTGTCATTACAACTTTTCTTCTCCAACACGACAACACAACAGCTCGACTTGACGCGCACTCAAAAACAAAGCTAACGTCCGCTGGCACGAGAGCTAACTTAAAACGCTAAACGAGCGACAGATAAAAGAGTAAGCGGGATTCTTTGGATGTAAACTCCGATGAAAGAAACTGTGAGTCTTCCTCGTCGTGATGCTTACAGTCCGACCCTCCTCCTCCTCCTTCTTCTTCTTCCACACCTCCTCACCACCAACGCCACCATCATCATCACTCCTCCGTGGGCTCTTCCTCCTCCCCACGGCTTGTCAAAACAGCTCTTGTCACGTGTCCCAACAACAACCCCCTCTGATCGTCACTTCCCTCCTAAAAAAATCAACACAGACTCACAGCCATGGCAACGAAACCGTCAAAAACTTAAAATAAAAGTACCATAGCGTATGTAACACTGTTTCCTGTGACGTTTGCTACAAGTACCATAACAAAGACGTGGCTCCTATCTGCAAGCTGATTGGTCAGCTGAATTGGGAGCTTGTTCACGTGCGCACGTGTCGTGAACATTTTGTTCCGGCGTTGGTTGTGGCAGTATGCAGACAAAGATCGTCTATTCATAGGACGATGTTGTTTTGTTTTTGTTTTTGTTGCTGGTTAAACTTGTTGCAATTTTCTGACACAAATGAACGTTTTTGCAAAATATGTGCGCTTTCTTGTAACTTTTAGGTCAATACAAATCTTTTGTAATCCTTCTTAACCCAGGGGTGGCCCATAGGTTTCCAGGGATCTGCTGGAATCAGATGAAAATGACCATGTATGTATGTATTTATAATATTATTGACATATTCTCTGGTATATATGTAAATACACATGTAAATAGGATTAACTTTTTGCATTGCATTTCTTAACTTTATTATTTCTTATTTTAATGCCACTTTTAAATTTAAATGAAGTACTACTGCTTCTACCAACTATAGTAGTTAATATTGTCTTGTCGATGCACATTTTTTCCCACCGCAGCCATTTAGAAAGGGGTTGACTGGTTATGAGCAATTTCACTTGAACAAAACAGTTTCATGTGCACACCAATGGCATAAAAATCCAGTATATCCGAGAAAAAGTTAACTTTGTTCCACACGTTGAGACCAAGGTGGTCATTTCAAATATTAACTAAAACTAAAACGTGAAAAACATGACGGCAAACAAAGCACAAAGTAAATAACTCACTCGACAAGTTTAAAATTAGTAAAACAGGAAGTTGTGGCAGCAAATCATCTTGAACTAGAAGCTTAAGAGTGGGAGCTCTTTCTTTTAATCTCTCCTTTGTCGGCCTAAATCCTTTGGAAAAGTGCACAGGGAAAGACCAAAGTGAGAACAATACAGCTGCCACATTGTGTTCTTGTTGTTTGCTACATTGACTATCATTTAAAGTCACTAAAAGTAGAATGCGGGATCAAATGAAAAGGTTCACATTTTCATCTGTTGTCTATCTGATGAAACAGCAGTTTTTTCTTTGGAATTCTGAACTGATTGCTTTATTTGATACCAGAGACACAGGAGACAGAAAACATAGGGTCACAGTGTCAAAGTTCAACACAGCGGTTGATAATAATGAGTCTTTATCCAACAAAGGAACAAAGTGTAACAAAACAGCCTCCGATCACTGATTTCAACTAAAAATGTCTCCCCGACTAAATCACGTCTTGTGTACAGAAGATATAGGATAGGATAGATAGGTTATCACCATGTAAGTTACATATTACTTTCTTATTCATGGCAAAGTGATTTTGGAACCTGAAAATGCAAACATAAGAAACTGGTTGAAAATGGTTGTCTATAAAAACAAGCACTCTTTTTACAGTGTTGTTGTTGTGTGAGCATTCCATCTCTTGACAACAGACACGTGCTATATCATGGCTTTCACACTGCTGGGAAGACATGCACTTCACATTTGAACAATGGGGTGATCTACTACCACATAATAATTGAAGTCGGCTCCACCAAGGAAGTCATGTTGTTGGTCTTGTATGTGGGTTTGCTTCTATATGTGTAAACAGAATTACATTAAAACTAATAGTAGTAAGCAAAATATACTAAATAAGCAATTTGGGGGGGAGATGACCTGAAATGCTTTCATTTTTGTAGCAAAGTAGCCTAAGCAGCAACTACATAAGTGAACTGGGTGAACTTTGTGAAAAGGCGAAGCATGAAGAACTCAATTCTGATGTGGATCTTGGATTTTTAAACATGATTTCTTGTTGAGAGAATTGTTTTGTTGGGATCATTTCTCAGACTGCATCCATCCTCATGACAAAATTCCAACATATGCAGGAGATTGAAGTGGGTGTGGAATTATCGGTAAATGCTGACAACATGGAGATGGGGCACAATTAAATAAGCTCTGCTTCTTCCGAGTCCTTTTCGGACATGTTGACTTGTGTGAACATATGCAAACATGTGACTTTCCTTAATATAACTTTTAAAGTATGTCCAAAACAAAACCATGACCATGATCAAAATGTAGGCTTGTTCGACGTTGGTGGAGGTCTACACTCTGCATATGACTTTGGAGTTGATGATCTCATATTGATATTGGAGTTGATGATCTCATATTGATACAAGTATAGGGTCTTGGTGACGAGGTACAACAGTGGTGATGTGATATTTTGAAAACATACGTCATAGCGTCATCTAGTGGAATGATACAAAAAATGCAATTCTTTTTCATTGACTGAAAGCGTCGCAGGTACCTTCAAAAGATTATAGTTATATTATGGCGTTTTCCTAATATGGGAACCTGATTGTGGGTTCACACATTAAGTGATGAATACCACAGTACACGCATAACACATTATTTTGTATTTTCATTTAAAAAACCCAACAAACTATGTTCCTGTGTACCACTAGATGGTGTCCACATACCACCGGTGGTACTCATTCCACAGTCTGAGAATCAATGTATTACAAGGTTTCCCTTAGGGAGACTTGATTTTTGGTCTCCACAACACGAGATGTCCCCACACCGTTGTGGAAGCATGTTTGTCCCGATACAATCATGTGGAAAGGTGCCCTAATTGTTTCACAAAACGGCCCCAGCGGGTTGTGGTCAAAATGCTTTGGAAGACACGTTAGCGTACGTCTATTACATATATTTTCAAAGTGTTATAATCATTAGCATGTTGGCCACACAGTCAGGAGATCGGGAACATCTGGGTTTGAATCTCTGTTGGGCATTTCTGTGTGGAGTTTGCATGTTCTCCCTGTGCGTGCTTGGGTTTTCTCCGGGTACTCCGGTTTCCTTCCACATTCCAAAAACATGCATGTTAGGTTAATTGGCGACTCTAAATTGTCCATAGGTATGAATGTGAGTGTGAATGGTTGTTTGTCTATATGTGCCCTGTGATTGGCTGGCGACCAGTCCAGGGTGCACCCCGCCTCTCGCCCGAAGTCAGCTGGGATAGGCTCCAGCATACCCGTGACCCTAGTGAGGATAAGCGGCATAGAAGATGGATGGATGGATAATCAAATGTATTAACCAGTTCAAATATAAACTAAAGTAGACTATGGCAGCTTTAAAAAAAATTAATACACATAATTACATGTCCAAAGAGCATTTTACTGGAATTTATTAAGGAATTTTATGAAGGAAATAACAAGTAACATGATAACTGCATGCATTAAAAAATACAAATTAAAAACAATAAATAAATAAGAGCAGATATCACTTATTCAGTGCAATGATTATATACCAAGGAGGAAAATGACTCAAATATTGCTCAAAACAAACAAGTCAAACATGGGTTGTATATTATATATTTTAATATATTTATATTTAACCAGGTGTCTGCTACCCACCCAGAATGGATGTGCGACTTACTTTTGGGTCGCGACCCACCAGTTGAGAATCACCAAATTTTAATACAATTTTTTTGATTCATTTTTTTTTTGTTTTAAGTGCCTACCAATCGTAGTAAAAAGTATATATATTCATTTTAATGTAATGTTTTTATTTTTTTATTTTCATGATATCTTTAACAATGATTTAATATTGACATAGCATAGTTTTTCTTTGATGAAATTGTAACTTTTTCCATTACGGTCATCACTTACCTTTGCTGATTGGCTGGGAATGGTCACATGATTCTACTTACTATCCTTATAGCAGGGGTGTCCAAAGTGCGGTCCAGGGGCCATTTACGGATAGTGGCTGTTTTTTGACACATTTTAAAAATATAATTTAACAAGAAAACAACAGCAAAAGTGGGAAACTCAGCACTCATTTTAATAATCTAACGAGAAAAAGTCCTAATTTTGAAGAGAATAATGTCATAATATTAGGGGAAAAAATAACATAATTTAAGTAAGATAAAGTTGAAATATGAAAGAAAAAAGACATTATGTTTTTAAAGTTGTGATATTGTGAGAAACAAACAAAACAACAAATGAAGTTGTAATTTTTAGGAATTTAGGTAGAGGAAAAGTTATAATGTTAGGAGAATAAAGTCAGAATTACAAGTAGAAAATGTACAAGAAGAAAGTTGAAATAGTTGGAAAATAAAAAAAAAAAAAAAAAGAAAAAAACAGCAGAAAAGTTTTGAAAGGATTTGGATGAAATTTTCAAGAATTGTCGGAAATGGGATACGGAAGAACTGATTAAAGTTTAGGGCTGATCTGGATCACCGTCTGGATCCAGGTTGTTTTTTTTTAAGGATTCTTTAACTTTGCGAGATCGGACAATTTTCGGCATTTGTACATATAACTCCACAAAAAATAGCGAGAGCACTTAAAAAAAATACAGGACAAGTTTCCAACAGGTTCTGCAAAATATCAAAGACTGATCCAGATAATGGAATAATATCGGCTACTATGATCCACGATATGACAAATAGGGGCCCTTTGGCGTTTTCATCAAAGGGAGACAACAACTGAAGCTATAAACATGCAACAAACGCCATTCTAACCGTATAGCACCAGTATCACACCATTATACTGTATATCGCCAGACACTGTGGAATCTGGAGTGTGCCAACGAATTTGTTGTATCTTCAAAAGCAGTGGATCTAGATCCAGAACAAAACCGCCACTACGGAAAATGCGATTTTTGTGAGTAACTACCATCATCAATCCGATCGCTAATGGTATGCTTTCATGGTCAAGGAATCTAAATATGTAGATTAAGTAACTTTAGGACTAACATTTATGGAGAACATCACAATATGGGGGAACTATGTTGCTTGGCGGAGGTCTGCGCTCTCTGAGTGCTTTTCTAGTTTAATTATACTTTATCTGATTTGATGTTGTTGATTGTTCAAGGAAGAACAAAGCACACAACAATATTTAGCATGATAATGTTAAATATAATAATAATAATAATAACAAGAGACATGACTTAGAAGCTGGAAATAGCAACAGTTTATTCTCTACTTTTTGTGACTACAGAAAAAACATTTGAACACTGAAAAAAGCTGGATGACATCATCACTTGCCTCTCAAATGTCTTTTTTTTTTCTTGCTTAGCAATCACAACAGATGATATTGCACGGCACTGAGAAAGCAGTATAGCAAAACCTCGGGAAAACGAAACAAAAAAAAATCAGGGCATGAAACATGGAGTTATATATGGGAGGGTAACACAACAGCATGACCTCTGACACACACACACACACACTCGCGCACACACACACTCGCACGCTCGCACACTGGAAACTGAAGAAGCATTGTGAGTCAAAACAAAGCAAAAGCATATAAAATAATGAGATTTCATTCAGCAAGTGCAATCCTAAATCCTCACTCAATGTGGATGAAAACAATGATGCTCGTTTATTACAAAACCCTTCAAGCATCGTTGCGTGTGAATTGCCGGAGGACACTCCTCTGTGAGTGAGAAACTACGTTCCCCAGCGTTTAGAGAGCCGGATGATTGTCTTAGGCGCCGTAGTATTTGTTGTGACACTTGGAACCAAGCTATACCCAGCACATCCTGTACATGGGAACTCCTTATATGGGCAACATGGGATCATGGCGGGGGGGATAAATAGGTGCACTTGCATCAGTCATTCCTTCACAAATTCTTTTACATAATAAAAATGCAACCTGCACTTAAAAAAACATTACTTTGTGACATTTTCCCTGCATAACCAAAACAATGAAAAAGCATATGTCAACCTGCTCCTTGCAATTAATAAACAATATGAAGTTGATCCAAATATCATTCAAAAATATTTCTATAAAGTAATTATTACTTCCATGTTACAGAATTGTATTATTTTAGTCAAACACACAACACAATATGGTTGAACTACTATAATACAGTGGTGTGACAAGAAATGAATAATTCAAGTAGTTTGGGAGTGTACAAAAATATAATTGCATGAAACTGGTTGACATTAAAATATGAAGCAAACTGGATGTTTATTTTTTACTTTTTAAATTTTTTTTTACGCGTTGGCCATTTGGTGATGACGAAAGTTGTAAATTCAGGAAACTTTCCATGGGAAGTTTAATTGGGAAATTGTTAAACTGTTACTGGATGCTTTGTACATATGTTTTTGGAATGTATCTGATTCTATTCACCATTATGATTTTAAAATATAATTCATTGAATATTTTTGATTCACTATCAATTAATTCATTTAAAAATGTAATTTTACTGCTTTATTTTTTGCGAATTGTACCGCAGCTCATTTTATGGCCAGGAACAATTTTTGGTAACTTGAATTCAAATTGAAACAGACGCTTAAAGCCATAAAGCAGAAGAAAACATAAGTGATGATCATAATGAAAATGTTACAATTGCATGAAAGGGAAGTACAGTATATTATACTTACAGCAGATCATTATTAGAAATATAATGAAACTTTTAAAAAAATCATCAAAAAAATAAAAACACTCAATTGAATTTGAAAAAAAAATTCACTGAAGTAAAAAAGTTAGTTTCCCAGGACATTTGTTTTCAGACTTTTTACACTAAAACAACCTCCAAAATATTTTTCGTTGCAAGTACCACATTTTTGCTGCTTTTGGTAGGACTGAAAAACATAAAGAAAATGTTTAAAAAATGAAAAAAAAAAACCCAAAATATTTGGCTGTAGTACCACTGGTTTTCCTACTTTTGGTAGGGTTAGAGTTGAAAAAAAAAATTCACTCACATAAAAAAATTGTAAGAACTTTTTTGATGTTCCTAAATACTTTGCTTTGCAAGTACTGCACCGGTTCTGCCCACACTGGTGTATGAATGTTTGGTGGCGGTCGGAGAGCCTGTAGGCGCCAACTGGAAGCCACATTTTCGTCAGACTACACCAGGGCAGCTGTGGATACAGATATAGATTACCACCACCTGTGTGACTGAAGAGTGAATGAATAATGGGTTCACTTTATTGTGAAGCGCTTTGGGTGCCTTGAAAAGCGATATCATACGGAATCCATTATTATTATTGTACCAGAGTTTTTGCTACATCACTGATAAGCTTTGAATACACGGCTTGTACTCACGAGTAATTGGCTTACGGCAGGTGAGTTAAGCAAGCAGGAAGATTTGAATTCAATCGTGGCAAATCTTTGGTTGATAAATATTATTTGTACAATTATTCCATAAAGTCTTCAAAAAAATCTGGTGTCCCTGCGTACCATGAGATGGAGCCTGCGTACCATCAGCGGTGCTGATACCTCAGTTTGAGAATCCATGTCCTGGAGTTCAAATAGGGAATACTAAAAAGTGAGTCATTGTGAGTATTATGGCGACATACACTTAGGTTACGTCCCATGGAAGGCTTCCAGCTTTGAAGTCACCGCATTTTGCAACCTCAGCCATGACCTTTGCGTCTTTGGCATGAAAAAAGATGATGTGGCACCAATAGTACGACATCAGCACCGATTTCAAGGTAAATTTTCATTTTGAGTTCCATTAGAATGTAAAAGTTGCACATTGATTTGCTGGATAAGCTTCTTTTAGCGGTTTTATTAGACTTTGCTGGTCGTCATGACACAAGTACGTACCTAAAGAACAGATACTAGATGGAGTGAGGCGACAGTCCCACGGCTTTTTAAAACAGAAAACAAAGCAAAATGTCAAATAAAAACAAGCGCTCGCTCCGCGGCACAGCGCCCCCTGGCAGACCGGCTGCCCGGTCTCCACTCCATGTCGCTCCCACTGTGTGTACATGAAGGCAGCAAAGTGAGCGGGGGCTTGTAGCCCTCGCTTCAGCAGATTGTACAGTGGACAGGAGGTTCCCCAGGAGCTTGAAAGTCCTACTACGCCTTCTACATTCTATACCTGTGCCAATGGCGAATAGAAAATAAAAAAAAAAATCTACTTCACAAATGCCAGTGCTTTTCAACAATATACATATTTGCCCCCCAATTTTTTTTGGTTTGTTTTAAAAATCTTTGGATGTGCATTAATGTTACCCTTTTTTTTTTTTTTTTTTTTTTTAGAAAGTCAGAAACAATAGAAAAACACATACACACATACAAACATTTCAACAAAGTAGCGCCTGTTTTTGGGAGGGGGGAGAGGTTTCTGGCAGTGTTTAAAACACACAGCTGAAGAATAACAAACTACACGGCTTGAACGTAAAACTGTCTTTTTTTTCTTTTGGTTTTTTTCCCCCTCCAAAAAATCCTACTATGTACAAATCTATAGATTCTACAAATGCATAAATTAAATTAAAATAGTGGTTAAACTATATAACAAATAAAAAAAAAAGAATTTAAATTAAAACACGACACAGAAATAAAGAAAAAATGGGGGGGAGGTGTGAACACAATATCACAGCAGTTGGTTTTACCCTGTAAAAAGCAATCTAGCATCATTATAAAATATGCTTCTCCCTCCTTCTGATATACATCAACCCTGAAACAGAGCACGTCTTTGCCCCCCTACCAAAAAAAAAGAGATCATATATTCAACAATTAGCACACGCAAGAGTGGAGTTCTGCTTAAGTCGCACGAAGATGCAGAACTCAAAGTTACTATGAGGTATTCAGAGACAACTGGAAAAGTCACGCACGGCCACGGTGAGGGAAGAGGGGAGCGGGTCAGAAGGATCTTGTGGGGTGGGGTGGGGTGAGGTGGGTGTGAGTGAGTTGGAAAAGACCTTTGGTTTCATCAAGACAAGTCGCTTTGGTATGTTTGTCATTGCATGGTTTGAGCCGGCGAAAGCACCACAGTGTGATTTCAACGAAAAGCATTTTCTTCAGTTGCGGCCTTTCTACAGCCTTGAGGTATTCACAAGAGTCAAAAAGGTCAGAGGTCAAGAGCGGTTCAACACTTTGGTTCAAGCAAGGCACTCGTCCTGGGGAGTTGACTGGACAGGAGGAGGAGATTGCAACTACGGTCTACTGCGAGGAACGTGGCTGCCTGGGAAGTAAAACGTGATGATGGCGCAAACCATTAGAGCACACACAAGGCGGGGGGGGCGGGAGGCAGGGGTCAGCCAGGATTGACAGTTAAGTCACAATTTCTGTAAAAATATGCCTCGAAAGAGACAAAAATGTCATCTCTTGCAAGATCTCAGTTCAACAGGCATCAAAAGCATCAACTCCGGATGTGCGTTTTGCTTTGTCTTTGGCTGTGGCTGCAGACAACGAGGAGGGCTTTACATGTAACCAACAAATCCAGCTTTGATTTCAATTTCCAGTTCATTAGGAGCTGTTAATATTTACAAATGTGTACATGCAAATGTGTCCTGTCATTCATTGTTTTGATTATTTATCTTTTTGTTCATAAAGTACAGAAAAAATGGGCATATTTCCCACACAGTTGATTGGTTTGATTCCAATTTCTAAGCATTTGACAACCCTAAAAAAATATGAAATAAAATGAGCACATACAAAAATGAACTGTGCAAGGGGCATCCATCACAGAACCCGCCTTTGCCATTTAACAGTGGTTAGCTTCCTTTTACACTTGCATGCCATGTTGAGAATGTTCAAAAGTGCGATGCATGATGTCAATACTTGTTTGACAGCTAAGCAAGTACCCTGGAACGGATTATTTCTCTTTCCATGACTCCTTATACACAGAAATTATGAGTAAAGAACCACTTTTGAAGCCATCTATACTGTTTTGTCCGTCGAGTTTTGCATTTTTTGTGCCATCAAAGTGGTCCAAATTTGGAGACAAACCCCCCTGCGGGCTACCCCATCAGCCCCTGCATGTGTGTATCCATGGCTGCATCATCATCATCATCATCATCATCATCTGCATTTATGAGAGCTACATCAGCGTGACTATCGATTAAGCTGAAGCGAGAGCAGGGGTGCATTGGGGGTGAAAATGGGGACACACAGCGTTGTTTCTGAACTCCACTCACAGAGGCCGTGCAGTGACATAAACAAACAAGAAGAAAAACATCTTTGGTTATCTTTGGTATCATCAAAGTGATAGAAATCACGTATGGAACTTGAGTGAGGTAGCATCTTTGGTTTCACACTAGAAAACATCAGCAAGTGACACATTTGTTGTTGTGGTCGGATTCGGTGGCCGAAGAAGCGTTTTTTTTTTTTTCTTTGGGTGCTTCTTCTGATGAATGTAGAGCTGCTAACCGTGGCCTTGAGGAAGAGGAGGGCGAGGAGGAGGATGACAAGGGGGCCCGGCTAATTTATCAAACCTGCTACGCTTCCCTGTGTAGTGCTTTCCTCCTTGTGCTGAAATGCATAGCTTTCCAGGCTTTGGATTAGTGGGGGAGGGGAATGGATCACTGCTATGGATCCTCTCTGCTTGGCATGTTTGATGAGACAAAATAAATAAACGCAAACGGCGTCGCTGGCTCACAGTGGCGACACACACCATGTGTTTTGATTGGCCTCCGCTGTGAGCCCCAACAACATTCACACCACTCACTGGGGAGATACAAGCCATTCCACAAGGCATCCGTAAGGCAAAACACTTTGAGCAGTGTAGTGGTTTAGCAGATTGCTGACTTTGTTGCAATTGTCCAAGTTAGCAGGGATAAGCAGTGACACCAAACAGGATGGATGCTAACAATCATGGATTCATGGATGATTGAGAATGTGCGTAGTGGTTCACATAGTAGACTTTTGTGCAATCACCCTAAAAGCCAACCGGGATAGGACCCTGAAGATACAAGATACATTCTGACAAAAACAGATGAATGATTTAGTAGGTTGAGGCAGTGTAGTGGTTAACATAGTTGACTTTGGTGACACCCTACAGGTCAGCTGTGATCGGACAGGATAACCACCACACATAAAGTATGCTCGTAGAATAAAGCGCCTTTGATAGTATAGCGGTTCACATAGATGACTTTGATAGAATCATGCTATACGTCCACTAGGACAGGCTGTGACCCTGAAGAAGATCAGAGTTAAATAAAGTGGATGCGTGATTAAGTATATGTAGCCATTGTTAGTGTAGTGGTTTACATAGCTGACTTTCATGCAATAATGAGATAGATGAGCTGGGATAGGCAACATCTCCTGTTGTGCCCCCCGAACAGGATAAATGCTCAGGAAACTTCATGGCTAGTTGGATAAACAACAATGTTCACCATTGGTAGTGTAGTGGTTCACATAGTTGGCGTATATCTGCCCTAGAAGCCAGCTTTGGTAGGATGAACGAGCTAAACACGAGCTAAACACTAAAGACAAATGGATGATTTATAGAATAAAACCACTTTGGCAGTGTAGTGGTTCACATGAAAGTCAAGTGGGAAAGGCTACAGCCAATGCTGTGCCCCTGAACAGGATAACTGCTAAAGAAATGCACAGATGGGTGAATAATTAAGATTGTTGAACCGTTGGTAGTGTAGCTGACTTTTGTGCAATCACCCGATAGGTCAGCTGGGATAGGCTCCAGCTCTAGGATGAATGGTGAAGAAAATAGATGGATGATTTCAAATGCTGAGCCACTGGGAGTGTAGCTGTTCACATCGTGAACTTTCATGCTATTTGCCCCTAAATGAGTTGGGATCGGCGCTAAAGAGAATGTAGTGATGTGTGCATGATTGACAATACAGCAGCGGTGTCTACGTTATCAACTACAAAACATCATCTTTGGTCAAAGCACTGCTGCTGTCTTATTTTTAGCTCGCATGAGTTTGGCTTTGGTTTGTCTGTTTTAAAACAACGTTTCAGCACGTCTGAAGGAAAGCACTACATCACAGTCCAGTGTGTGGAGTTTTGTTTGCTTTTAGGCTAGCAGGCGACGCTGATGGGCTCCCGGAACAGTCCATGGATCCAAAAGAACAACAACAATCCAGCAACAATCGCTCCTGTGGGATTGAATTTTCTTGAACGTTGATTGGCCAAATCCCACCAGAGCTCCACCTTCCTGGTTGTTTCTCAAGGTTGCAGACGATAAACTGATTGAGAAGCTCCATTTTTGGGAGTGAGATGAAAGATAAGGGTGTGATAGACGGATGCTGGGCGGGGGGCTGTAAAGCTAGAGACCAGTGAAAGTGTTGAGAAGGGGACTGGGAGGGCAGGAGGGGGCAAACTGTAGCCTTTTTGCGGTGTGTTACACAAACACGTCATAGCAGGTCGAACAAGAAGTCTTTGGTTTGTTTTTTTCTCATCTTTGGATACTATAAATATCAATATAGTACAGATTTAAGGGCAAAAAAATTCAAGGTCTTTGTAAGTTTCTCTAAAGTTTTAAAGCTTTTCCACCGAGTCAAGTCCATGAGTTAAGGTCAAAGCGCTCCCGTCTTTCAGGCTTTGGTGCAGGCGTTGGGCCCGCCGGGGTGACCGGAGCCGTCGTCGACCCACTTGTCCAAGCTCCGGCGCCGCGCGTTCATGAAAAAGTTGCTGACGGTGGCCAGCTCCAGGCCCAGCTGCTGCGCAATGGTCAGCTGCAGCTCTTTGGATGGACGCTTGTTCTCCTTGAAGATGGCGTGCAGAGTCCGTCGCTGCACGTCTGTGAAGACCAGACGGGGCTTCTTGGTCACGTTGCCCCGCTCGCTGCGACCGTGGTCCTGCTCCTTGCGCTTGCATGCTGAGGACACAAGAGGGAAGGTGTTGGTGAGTTGTTGGCAACATTTATTATTCACTCAACTGCAGAGAGTAACAGGCATTTATTTGACAGAGGCGCCTATTTGAATGGAGGCCAAATGCTTGACAAAGGTTTTGTTAAGATGTGAGCTGTACTGCGATGTATCCACCTTTGTGTGCACTTGTGGCACAGCTGTAAGACCATGCTGACGTCTACGTCTTATGAAGTGATTTGGTTACATTTTCATGCTTTTGCAAATAAAGCGGTCAAATAACAAAAAAAAGAAACAATTGACAAAAGCAGCTGCCCAAAGTAACATAAATACCATAAATAAATACCACAAATGTTGTGCATGTTAAATTATAAGCCTTCAGCAAAATAAATAACAGGTCTGAGTCCACGTAGACCAAAGTCTGGGTCCAGACTGAACACTCAACTTTTAAACATCTTAAAAGTAGAACATTTTCAAATCTGCAACAGATTACGTTTAAACTTCATGTTATTTACTAGCTAGGGCTGCAACTAGAGATTCATTTCTTAGCCGATTAATTAATCTGAAGATTGTTGTTTTGATTAATAAAGTCATCGGTTAGGCCCTGGACCCCAGGGCCTAACCGATGACTTTATTAATTAATTTGCGTTTGGTTCATATTGATTTGGTCCGTCTTGGGCCAAGACAGACCAAATCAATACAAACCAAACACAAACAGTCAGTGGTTTGGTCTGCAACATATCAGAAAAGAGGCACAAATGTGGATCGCTGTTTTCCAAAGTCAAAGCTGTGTGTGAAAAAGATAATGTATGGCTACGGAAATTAAAAAATATTCATATTTGAGAGGCTAAAATCAGAGGAAATTTTTACATTTTTAAATTTAAAAAAACATTAATCGAATACCAAGATAGTTGCCGATTAAATGTTGCAACTTTTTTCCATCTTTTGACCAGAAACTGTGTACAATTTCAAATGAGTTCAGGACGTAAATGTCGTGGAAAGCGTAAAAGTCCACTTTCACAATTTAGTCATTGATAAGCCATGTTGAAAATGTCACTGAACAACTACTACCTCAAAATCAGAATACTGAATGGATCTTTGGGTACATTTAGAGAAAAACAGGTCAGTATGAGGAAGATATTCCATTTAAGAACAACAAATAAGTGCAACGTGAGCAATGATTTCTTGATATCAATAATTAACCACAACAAAGATCAGATCAGAACAGATGTTTTTAAAGCTATAATGTGTGTGTCAAAACAGCATTTCCTAATTCTCTCTTTTTATTCTTCCGTTGCCATCAGTAGTGTTGCGTTTCACTTAGGTTAATTAAGTGTCGCTGGCGTGGGATCAATTTCCACTCAGTGTGCTCTAGTGATCAGTCCAGGGTGTCTATGGAAGAATATTTTGTGTATTTCATAAAGGCTGTTCATTGGACACTGACTGAAAACTTTCAAATAAATAAACATAAATAAAGGCAATATAAGTTAAAAGGCATATTAATGTCCAATATATTATATTTTGGTGAGAATTGAAACCGTGAGGGCCGCACGGTGGCCGAGTGGTTGGCACGTTGGCCACATAGTCAGGAAGATCTGGGTTCGAATCTCCGCTTGGAGACTCTGTGACTTGTGGAGTTTGCATGTTCTCTCTACGTGCGTGGGTTTTCTCCCACATGTTGGCGAATGCTTGTTTGTCTATATGTACCCTGCGATTGACTGGCGTACGCCGCCTCTCGCCCGATGTCAGCGACCCTAGTGAGGATAAGTGGAATAGAAGGTGGATGGGTGGCTGAAACTTTGAGCATGTTGCTCCACAGACTACAGCATAAACACAACTGGAGTGTACAGGGCAGCAATTTGAACACTGTCCATGGTGCTGAAAAACAATCAACCATCTTAACACAACCTCATGTACACCACAGAGACCCTAGACAAACACACATTTAAAAAATCTATCCAGCTGATCTAGCTGCTCTTTTATCGCATTCACAGTGAGACATATTAGCCTATTCAAAGTGAGATTTATGGACCAGGAGGGGGCAGAATTGGGCTGCTGCAGACCTGATAAGAACTAAATACAACTCCGGGGAGACAGCACAGCTGTGCCTTCACACATACAATGCATTACATTACAGAGAAGAAAATATTACAAACAACTCTCAGTGGGATACAATGCAGTTCGCACAACCACGGTAACAAACACATGGTTCAATGAATACCTCACAACTGACCATTATCCTTTTCCACTGCAGCTCTCAACATCATCCAACCCTGTTGCCATTTGAAGCACTCTTAATATTAGGGTCGTTATTTTTGCACGCTCCCACTGGCGCCCTCCTATCCGAGCACACCTAATTATCAAGACCAGCAGCTTGTCTCCAGTGCTGCTAAATATTAACTGCTGGTGTAGGAGCTGCTATAAATCAGCAGGAGTGAAGGCCACGCAGTCAGCAGGAGAACCCCAGCACGGCCCGCATTGCTCTGCTTGGAACACACACGCATAAATACACATGCATGCACAAACACTCTGCGGCTGCTCTCAGCTAATCATTACAAGCACAGAGATAACTTCACACACACACACACACACACACACACACACACAAACACACACTGGGCGAGGTGACGACAAAGACAAAACACAACTCTACATGGCGGTATGTGCACATTCTGTCTGCAGCACATGCATCTAAATAGATGAATTAAACCATAATCAACTGTTAAACCAGCAAAATAATTGAATTATATATGTGTAGATATGTTTTAATTTTATACGATTAGGTTATATTTTTTCCTCTGTTGTGAATAGAATGCATGGGGATGTAAGTGAATACGTAAGGGGAGAAAAGGCCTGAGATTAATTTCAGAAGCTTAAAATCAATAATCATATCACATTCACACACAAACACACGCACACACCCCCCCCCCCCCCCCCACACACACACAGTAGTTCACACAGGAAAGAGGGGATCAATAACTGCAGGCTCACTGATGAAATATCCCTAATCATTTCATATTTTGACATGAATTTTCAAATATTTGGCATATAGCAAAACAGCAAAAATATATGAATAAAAAAACAGTAAAAGGAAATTCCCGCTATTAGGCCATATTAGTAATTACTATATACTATATACATATGACTATGCTCATATGAGTATAGTCATATTCATAAAACATATGAATATTCATATAATAATCATAACAATAACATGAAACGTATTTTATTGTTATTAATTGTCTAATTGTTTTTTACACTTATTTTCTAATTGAAAAAAATCACGTATATCCAACCCAACCACACACACACACACACACACACACACACACACACACACACATCTGCAGGAGATTATAAGAACTAATCAATTGCGATTACACACACACGCGCGCGCACACAAATGTACATATGCACGCACTTTCCACTGTGCAGACATATGGCCTCACTTTTCAAAATAAAATGCCCCAAAACGCACGTTCATCGATTGGACTCATGAACGTTAGAGAAGAAAGAAAAAAAAGCAGTTGTCTGGGAACGTACAAATGTGTGTGCGTGTGCGTGTGCGTGTGTGTCTGTCACTTGGCGCCCTAATTGACTTCCGACTACTGCAGGGACAAATTAATCCAGAGGTCTATCAGTTAATTAAAGACACAAAAACACACTCCAGAGTGGAATAAATAAATATAACCACACCACAATTGAAGTGCAATGCAATGTGTGATAATAACGTCACTTTTAGGCCAATATGTCACCACATAAAGGCCTCTGTAAGGTCAATTTAAATCACACACACATTAGGTGTTTACAAGGCCAAAACAAAAAACAAAAAAAAAACGGCGGATCAGTTGGATCTACACCAAAATAAACACATCCCTAACGGCTCCTGGCTCTTGGATCGACTTACTTACAAGAGCATGGGTCGATATTTGGACGTAAAACGACACCAAAAAATGTTGCACATAAACCCCTCCTCAACAAAAAAAAATCAGTGCCAGGGTGCAATATATCAGGCTATCATATTTGTGTTATTTAGCATTTTCGCTCCATTTGAATTGGCACAGCCAATAAAATACCTCCCCAAAGAAGCGTAATTGCACTTCGTATTATTCACAACATGGTTCATCTTTGCAGAATAAATGACATTTAACACAAAGGAACATCTTCCCCAAAGGCTACTTATTTTCATTACTGTTGTATCATATTATGTTCATTCATGAAAATAGTGCAGCCTTAAGAGTCAATGTTGATCAGTGCTTTGATTAAAAAAAATTAAAAATTGTTGCTTTACCGAGGCTTCGCTCACCTGCGAGCCTGAGTGCACTCATGCGCTGGAACTCAGGCTCCTGCAGCCACTTCCACATCCGCCGAAAGGTCTCTCTCCCAGACTTGAGCTTGGACCAGGGCTTGGGGTTCCTCAGCAGGTCGGAGAGGGTCCCTTGGGACCTGCACAGGACCCGCTGGGCAAAGATGGCTTGGGGGATGCTGTAGCGCTTCAGCTCCGTGGTGATCCTCTGCGCCACCTCTTTGGTATTCACCTCCTCCATCTGGCCTCCACCAGCACCTCCTCCTGCCCCGCCGTTGATGGCTCCTTGCTGCCCGAGCGCGGAGGCCTGCTCCCGGCCGCTTCCCAGACCCTGGCCGTGGCCCTGCGCTCCGAGATGGGCGTGAGGATGATGATGTAGGCCGTTGAGCTGCACCATCCCCGCCGAAGAGCTCATGTGTTGCTCTGCGTGTCGACTCAGCATGGCGGGGTGGTGTGCCTCGAAGCCGCTGGGGGTGAGCATCTTCTCACCGGGCATAGCGGCACCGGGGTGGGCGTAGGGAGGGAGGCCGGCTTGGGTGGTGTGGATGCTGGCCAGACCGGAGCCAGACAGCGGGGAGAGACTCTGGCCCATGCAGGGGTCCTTGTGGTGGTAGGCGGGGTACAGGCTGTTCATGGGCGCGAGGCTGCGGTCCTCCCGCATTAACGTGAAGCTGCCGCTGACATTCCCGGGGATCCTCTGGTGGGGATGCGGATGAGGATGGTGGGGATGATGGTGGTGGTGGTGATGGTGGGGAGGAAACTTGTCGGACACCGTAGAGATAGGAGGCAAAGGCTGCAGGGGGGTTAAGGTGGTGTAAGTGCTGCTCGCACTCATCCCGGGGGCTTCACACATGCTGATGGCCGGGTGGAGGTGTCCCGGGTGGTGATAGTCTCCGCTGTCCAAGAGGGTCGCCATGCCCATCGCGCGATGGCTCAAACCCCGGGGGCTGGGACGGGAATGCGGACTGTGGCCGCTCAGCAGCTCCCCGTGGCCGGTCACAGACTCATGGCTCACTCCGTGCAGGTCGCCTATGTTTTCCATCGACAGCTGGGCATTCATGTTCCGGGCAGCTCTGTGGACCAACCATCTATGTGACCTGTTTAGCCCCAAAAGTCCTCACATGCAGGAAAGTTCTTTTGTTGCTCTTCTTGCTGCAGCCTCCTCTCCTGAAAACACTTCTTACAGATGTAAAAATAATCTACACCTTTGCTTCGTCTTCCAAATCCGAGTTTTTCTTGAGCGGAATTTTAAAAATGAGTTATTTTTCTTAATAATAATAATAATTCAAGCCCCCCCACCGCCAGCCAGCTGTCCTTGCGCTCCGGTCGTGTGCCGCGCCATCTCTCTGTATGTTCAATGTCCAAAACCGCAGCGCTGAACACCGTCTGCACATGCGCACTGGAGCCCCCTCTTTCTCTCTTCTCTTCCAACACTCACGTGGACACGCCCATTTATGTGACATCACTAGCTGTATTAAGGAAGCCAGCTATCGGGAAAAACACCTACTTGGAGCTTCTACTCACTTTCTGAAATGAAGAAAATGCAAATGGAGGAGTATTCTTTTAGAACTATTTGACAGAAACAACTTTGTGCTTGATATACATCAGTGCTATTCAACTGGCGGTCTGTGGGGCCACGTCCAGCCCGGGAATGACATCAGAATGGCCCACGAGTTCAGTTGAAAACAATACATTCCTAAAAACGGCAGAGTGATCCTGGAAGACAGAAACTTTGACGGGCGTTTTTGCAGTAGCTCCTTAAGAGGATTTGCGGATCTTTGACAAGCTATTTTGCAGTCGGTCCTTAGAGCAGAGCTTCAACCTTGTGGATAATTCTCTGACTACAGCATTTTTTTCAGAAGATAATTAAAAACAGCAGAGCGTGCTGTCTACATGACAGGGACGCTCTGCTGTTCTTAAGGACTGATTGAAATATTGCTCGCCATAGATCGTTGAAATGATGAGAGCGCTCTTCTGTTCTTAATGACCGACTACAAAAATCGCTAGCCAAAGATCCTCTATATGACAGGACCCTCTGCTGTTCTTAAGGACCAACAGAAAAAATGCTCTAGTCAAGATCCACTAAATAACAGGAGTGCTCTCCTGTTCTTAAGGACTGACTAGAAAATCGCTAGTCAAAGATCTTCTAAATGACAGGAGCGCGGTGCTGTTCTTAAGGACCAACTGGAAAAATGCTTTCGTAAAAGATCCACTAAATAACAGGAGCGCTCTGCTCTTCTTAAGGGCCGACTGAAGAATTGCTAGTCAAAGATCCTCTAAATGTCAGGAGTGCTCTGTCCTTAAGGACCAAATTACAAAATCGCTAGCCAAAGATCCTCTATATGACCGGCGTGATCTGCTGTTCTTGAGGACGGACTTGAAAAAAATTGCTAGTCAAAGATCCTCTATAGGACAGGAGAGCTCTGTTGTTCTTATGGGGACGACTGAAGAATTGCTAGTCAAAGATCCTCTATATGACAGGAGGGCTCTGTTTTTGTCCTCTGAATTATACGAGATCTTGGACTAGCGTTTTTATGCAGTGGATCATTAAAAACAGGAGAGCCCACTTGTCATATTGATGTCTTTCACAGTTTTGCAATAGAGCATTAAAAATGGGAGAGAACTCCTGTCATTAGGAGGATCGTAGACCTGCACATATATATACAGTATACAGTATATATATATATATATATATATATATTTTGACTACTTAATGACTATTAGCCATTTGATGAAGAAAATGAAGGTGTGGCAGAGACCAGCATCGACATTCCGTACAAAATAAGAATAACAGTGAATGGAAAAGTTTGGCCCCCCAGGTCCTTACCCCCTAAAAATGTGGCCACAGAACAATTGAGTTGAACAGCCCTGGACCAGAGAAACGCTTCTGAAATGCAGTCAAATGTTTAATTCATTAGTACAATAACGGAGCGGTCCACCTTAAATGCCAAGAGGCCAATGAAGTCCACTTCCTCTCATTCCAAGTTGATTGCTAGTAATACAATTTCTTTCCAGTGAAGTTCAGAGGCACTTTTTCATTAGTAGGCCACGCCCCTCTAATGCCAAGTGTGTGGCGGTTTAAACCAAAACGACTGTAGCACCTTTGATAGAAAACCATGAGCAGATGTGTCTATTGTTCAAGCATTTGGGCTTAACGAACCAAGCCCAGCACTGTGTGTGTTTGAGTGTCAGCCACAATGAACAACTACTTGAACACTCATTAAGCACAATAACACCTCATTTGTTGACATGCGGGGTCGTCTCTTTATTGCGTCCAAATGATGTCAACACAATTACAAACTGTACATGCAAAGACACATAAGTGAATCATCGCTGGCACATGGAGAAGGGGTGGGATTAAATAGGCTCTGCTTCTTCCTACTCCTTTTCGGACATTTTGAATTGTGTAAATGTAATGTTCAAAATAAATCAAACCATACCTTTACATGCCAATATAACACCGAGGTGTACCAAACCCTTGTTTACATGACGTCAGAAGGGCCGTTTAGACTTGTATGGCGGCACAAGCTGGCCCGTGGTGACAGCTTGCAGCGGTCAGTGTCCTGTGGCTCCCCACCCTTGCCCTTGTTGCTGAATGAGGGGACATGTCAAAGGTGACGCTTCAAGACTCCTAAAGCCAACATCTGCGCGTGTAGTGGGAGGACGAGGGGGTAGAGGGGGTGCACAGATTAACCTTTCAGACTTTTCCCTGTCCCGGGACCTGCTAAGGGGACCCCGCATCTGTCAGGGGGTCCCCTACAATAGAGGCAGCGCTCGCTTGAACGAGTTGAACAAAAGGAGTTAAAGAAGTTAAACTGTCTCTGATGTAAAGTCAATGTCAACGGCGTGTGTGTGTGTGTGTGTGTGTGTGTGTGTGTGTGTGTGAGACAGACGTGTGTCCTGACAGAAGGACACTTAATTCCTCCAAAAGTGTGCCTGACCAAGCGTACACTTCAATGGACATACATTGAGACGACACGACATACATGACATACATGACATACATGACATACATGAGGCCACAGCAAAACACGATAAATGATATGTAAATACCAACACCATGTCAGGGAACTTGATTTCACAACGCACAAACTTAAAACATCATCCGATACATGATAGAATGTTTTCAATCTGTCCAAATAACTTTGACCAGAACAGTAATTCAGAGTTTTACAGCGGGTAAGGTGCCAAAAAGGGTCCATTTTTATTGGCTGATTGATATTGTCTGGCTCAGTTATTTTGTTGCTTTTTAAACAATCCCATGATTTCTTGTCAAAAAGAGCTTTGATTCACCTGGCAACTTTCTAATCAGCTTTCTACAGTCTGACGTGTGGCGCCACATAGGCGTTATGGTCAAAATGCTCTGGAAGACATGCTAGCATACATGTAATACAGTACAGTGTTCCCTCGCTCCATCAGGGTTCGCTGTTTCGCAGATTTGATTTGATTTTGACAGTGTTTGAACGCTGTTACAGGCCGAGCCTGGCCCTTTAAGAAGAATCGCATTGTGGGAAGTTGAGTGTTGTAGTTCTGTGCTTTAGCAGGGTGTGTCCCTCTCTACTCTTTCTCTTCGCCGCCCATGGGCTTCTGCGTCCTGATTGATTGACAATGGTCTCCAGCCAATCTCCTTTCTCCTTTCTCTTGTTGTGGTCATGGCTACCAAACTAACTAACCGTGTGAGCTGCTTGCCCGTGACGGAGCCAGAAATGTTTCATTGGGGTGGCCATGGTGAGACCATTACTTACATAGGTGTGGCAATAAGTTGATACCTGAATTGTGTAGATGGTCAGTGGGGTGGCCGGAGAGTGGCTTTTGGACCGTCTATTAGAGCAATTAATAGCTGAGCAGTGTGCCAAGGACATGTTTTCAATGCATAGTTTCTGGATTCTGCTCCCTATCGTGGCAGCCAAACGAGCGCAAGGAATACAGTGTTCCCTCGCTCTATCACGGTTCACCTTTTCCGGATTTGCTGTTTCGCTGAATTTTTTTAGCACTTCTTTTTCATTATTACAGAGTATCAATGCTGTTACAGACCCAGCCTGGCCCTTTAAAAAGAATTGTGGGAAGTTGAGTGTCTCTCTCTTCCCTCTCTTTGTTTTGTTTTGTTTTCTGCGCCCTGATTTGCTGCGGACCATTGTCAATCAATCTCCATCATGCCCTGCCGTGTCTCCTGTGTCATTGCTAGCTTGTTAGCTTGTAAATGAATCTTCGGTTCGAAGGAGGAGGACTGCAGTAATATGTTTTAACAAGGATACAAAAGCGCTACAGTCCAGTGGAACGGTGCCAGGATGAAAAGGCACGGTCACAGGAGTGAAGTACGTGCGAGTGGCTTAATAATTTCTTGTGTCCGACCTGTAAGTTGATCATTAAAATTCAAACTAAGGTTTGAACTTTTCTGAGAGTGTTTAAACAAGAGAGAAATGTGAGAAAATGTTCTTGCTTGTCTGAGAAAAGAGTATAAAGTGTATGGTGAAGTTGGTTACTTTGCGGATTTCACTTATTGCGGGCTATTTTGGGAACCTGTCCCCCGCGATATATGACAGATGTATGTGCTGAATAACGCTTTAGAATTGAAGTCAAAGTCAACATAGTGAGAAAACTTGACTGGAGCCGACCAAAGTAATCATGGAAAACTTACCTCCCGCTTGCAGTTCACGCAAGACGCGGTTTTATCGACAGCTCCTTCACACGGAAAGTTGTGCGCTGCAGTGAAATGCGTCCAAGCGGAAACAGTGGTTAGACTAAACTAATGTTCTGCACCACAGAGCCGCGTTTGTCAAAATTGTCCCCCAGCTGTGAGGGTAGCCACTGGGGTGGCTGGTGAGTGACCAAGAGTGGCCACGGCCACCCCTGGCCACCCTGTAGCTCTGCCACTGCTGCTTGCTAACCGCCAATACTGTAAACAATAGAAGACACAGAGGAAGCTAACCGTGCGAGGAGCAGTATGTTTTAACAAGGATACAAACACGAGAGAGCCGAGAGGCACCAGGACGAACAGGCACGGTCAGAAGAGTGAAACATGCGTGAGTCACTTAATCATTACTTGTGTCCAACCTAATCGGTTGATCATTAAAATTCAAACAAAAGTTGAACTCGAGAGCGTTTAAACAAGAGAGAAATGTGAGAAAATGTTAATGCCTGTCTGAGAAAAGTGTATAAAGAGTTTGGTGAGGGGTTTTACAGCCTTAAATTAATAAATATATAATAATTGTAAAAAATATATAATTGGCTACTTCACGGATTTCACTTATTGTGGACTACTTTGGGAACCTATCCCCCTATAAACGAGAGAACACTGTATCCTCAAAGTTTTATGAGTGTGAGGTTCAATGACTAATTATTTGCAAAGCCCAGTGCAAAGATGTTTTGCTTAAAGGCGGCCATGTTTTTTTAAGCAATCTTGCTGAAACATGTGCTGAGATGTGCTGGTCATCCCCTTAAGATGTGCACCAAATGTCATGGCACTAAGGCGAAACACACTAAAGTTACAATGGTGTCGATCCATATCACCACCACCACCCCCATGTGGTGTATTGGCCAGAAAAGTAGTACAATGAATGAGTGAATGAATGCTTGACTGTTATTCTATTCGCTCAGGTTTTGGGTTGGAGTACTACTGTAGAGTAACACCATATTTTTTATTTAACCATACTTGTGGGATAAAGATGATATTGTTTACGGGAGTAAAATGTACTTTGGGAGTAAAAGACATGTGGCGATGACACCTTCTCCGAACCTGCTGACTAAATAACTGACAAGGGAGGCAAAATTAAAAATTGAGGCACACTCGAAACTTGCTTATTCACCCCCACATGATTAAAAAAAGCATGTAAAAGGATAACTGTACAACGTTAGGTCAAATGTTAACCAGGAAACGCTGTCAGTGGTAACATTTGTGATGATTGGACACGCATGACTCAATTAATATCTAATCAAATCAATAACTTTTTATTCATGCGGCGTAGTGTGGCCCCATAACTATAGCCAAGCTTCTTGCTTTGCAGCTGGTGTGCGTTAGAAGCAAAACATAAGGCGTTCAAGGCGCTGCCCACGCTGAATAATCTAACTAAATAAGGTAACGATGTTGGATTTCCAAAGTTCCTGTACTTTGTCAGCGTTATCTGTGTGGCCAAATTGTGTGCGTATTTTGCAAACATGACATCAACGATGACGTCCACTGCAAATCATTTTACAGGATGCAATTACAGTTCATGCCAGATCCACTCAATTAAACCATGATATAATGCCAGCTTTTTTCTTTCCCAATATCCAGGATTAAATCATCAATTGAGAAAAAAAACTATCCTTATTAAAAAAAAAAACATTTTATCACCACTATACCTCCATAATGTAACAATTACAATCGTAAGATTTCCATTTCATGTATACTAACAATTTCAAAATATACATGCAATACACCATCCTTGTAAATATCTCCGCAGGTTCGGAGAAGGTGTCATGTTTGTACCCCAGACTTCACCAGCCAGTGACTGCTAATGATTTTCAAGCATGTGTCTTAAGAAGTGATGCTTGTATTCACAATCACGTCCAAAAACCTTTGAGCCCCCCTGCAAATGTAAAGTACGGCATCATGCATAAGAATGCTGAATGGCAGATGTTGTCACTGCTTGTATCTATTATGCATATAATAATGCTGGATTTGATACAGCCAATCAGAGACGTCCTTGTTTTGCTCATTAGTCAGCCACTGAAAATAACTGAAATGTATTATGAAGCCGCAGAGGGAATGCAGAAATATAATATCTGCACTAAATACACAGACAGACTCATTAGCTAGATAGACATAAATTAAAATGAGTGTTCTGTTGAAAGTTATGCCTGCTTTCAGACGTTGGAAGTGGAGTATACTGTGTGTACAAAAGGGCTGCAGTTCCTAAATGCAACATGTATGCAAAATATATACCCTGCACTCACGTGCCTTTTTTTCAAACCTTATTTCTAAATTTGTGTGGTGGTTTGTACAAATAGAAAATTATTTTAAAAAAATATGTGGACATATCTAAATACTATAGATATATCGACTCTACATGATATTAAATATAATATTAAAAGGCCAATGGCTGGCCTTACGTGGCATCTCCACATTCCCATACGGATCGATATGCATCCTTCCAGGACGTGTGTGTGTGTGTGTGTGTGCGTGTGTGTGTGTTGCCTCTTTGCAGCTATTGTGCGCGGAATAGGGCCGCCATGCATGGTGACATTTTTTGTGCATACAATGTTAAGAAACATGGACCAATATGACCTCGTGCACGTCAATCAGTACGGGCTAAGGTTAAAAATAAAGCAAATAATAACAAAAAAAGAGGTTGCTAAAGCCTGTCTGTGACGTTGATTATTCATCATTCCCGGGCAGGTGGACCAATATAAGAAGCGTGGATCAATACGGTGTGTGCAGCTCTGCAAAGTGACACAGCAAGCACGCACACACACGTTAAAAAATGACAATTGCAGCTTGTTTGGGCCCAATAAGCCTTTGCTAAATGACATTTGGCGCATCTAAATTTTAACAAATGAGCCCACTTGAGTTGCGGTCGTTTGGGAAACTGAATTAGCCTTCTGGAATGAAATAAATTGGATTTCTTTTATCCTTTCTGAAGCCATAAACAAATGCTACTTCACCTTTAAACGCCCATTAAAATAAGACTGCCTTTAAAAATATAAACGATTTATTCTGATTAAACCCTTCCAGGAATTGAAAAACAGGTCTTGGCAAATATGTTTAAAAATATAAACACTGTAAAAATGGACATTGCAGTGCTTGCACGTTGAGTGCACGAGTGCGTGGCCTTCACAGCATATTTGAAGTGCATAGGCCTTGATAACACAGCACAACAATCGATACGGAATACATTTAGAATTCCTGCAGGGGGCTCAAGCTTTAAGGCCTTTGAATTGTTAGGATAAATAAACACTCAAAATATTCTTTTTTTTTCGTAGCATGGGTTGCACACCAATATAAAGTAGGCGATATTTGATCAATTATAATGGTGAATAAAACACAAAAACATATAAAAAGAAAGTATTTTAAATCCCAAAAGGATGCAGGCAGATTTGAACTGACATCCAGGGGAAAAGGGTCGCCTATATTTGATTTCTAATAATAATAATAATAATAATAGCAAGGAATGCACTTGTTATTTTTCCTCTCTCCAATTAATGAAAGTGGTCTCCATCGATGCATGCAGCAGATGCAACATGCTGCCTTGCTCAGGGGTAAATTAACTGCCTGCATCACGGTGTTATTCCGCGTCACTTGCGTCTCATTCGTGCACTCATGTGCAATTAACGAAGCCTCACTTTACATGAAGGGCTCCATATGCCGCCCAGTGACTGCATGCCTCTAACTTTGGCACACGCACTCCCAATTACGACGGCAAAAAAACATTTGTGATGCATTGATCTACACAATGTTTTTCGTCCTGCAAGATTTGTCATTCATTTGTATCAATAATTAAATACACTAAGAAGCGTAGCATACAATTCATAATGCACGATTTTGTCTTCCGTGGCCAAAACATTAGGTACACCTGCACAATGCTTCCCTAAAATGTGCCTTTACAAAGATAATAATGGCCTTTTTGATTGATACTGTCAGATAATCGTTGATTTAACAATATACATATTCTTATCATTGTGGTAGTTGCATGCTCCTGCCGGCTGTGACTGAAACACATGGTGTGTTTACAAAGAATGAAGTAATATTAGAAGAGCAACGTGCTAAATACGCTGTACAGTTGGTAAATTGTCAGTCTCCTGATTGAAATAAATATCGTGTATTATTTTGTATGTTTTTATCGTAAGTACAATGTAGAAATAGGTTATAATACAGTAATAATAACAATAATCATAATCTATTTTGCATTATTGCAAAAGCTTCAGATAAAACCACATAAACATGAACATATTATCTCGTACGGGTAATGTGCCTGGAATAAATTCCATTGATTATGGCTTCATATTAGATCAACTTGAGCATTATTACATTATTAAAGGGATACTGATGATGATGATGATGATAATAATAATAATAATAGTAATAATGCATTCATGGCTACAGGATTACTACATGTTCATAGATGTTTGAATTGGTAACACACTGGATTGAATTGGTAACAAACATAGTGTTACAATACTAACTATCAATAACAATAATAACGATTACTGTGTCCATTCAAAACAGGATTGGATCTAGCGAGACTAATGGAGCGTCTCTCCAGAAATAATGGTTACAGATGATCACGTGTCTAATCATTATTCAATGCACTTATAGTAGCCAACAGATTGTTAAATAGGTAGTGTTTCCATTTTAAAATTGAGCATTATTATAAAAAAAAGCTGTCACCTAATGTTGTGTCCTCACATATCATGTAATACGTATAAAAACGATGATCACCTGTCTCCATTTTGCAGTAAAATCAATGAGTATTTCACTAGTGTTTCGTTTACAAGCTACACATTACGGATGCATGAAATAAAAGGGAGTATTTCACTGAACGCATGCAGCAGCGCGGCACTCATTTACAGCGTGGTGCGTTCAAGTTCACGCGCGGACGGATATGAGAGCTCTCAGGATCTGGAGCGGTCTTTCTCAACATGGTGCCACCTTACGACACGTAAACGCATCACACACGCACGCACACACACACACACACACACACACACACGCACACACACACAACCCAGAATTTACCGCATAGAGTGTGTGTTCCATGAAGCACACGTCTATTTAAGTCCATCACATCAAAGGACAGAAACAACAAGAAAATGCACGTTTCCTCTTCATGTTTCTCCAAGCCTCCATCTGCACAATCCTTGCCGGGGGAAAACAATCCTCACAGCCGATCCACAGCGTCCCTGCCACAAAAAAAACATCCACCAAAAAAAAGAGTCTTGCTGTTTTTCTACCCCGACTATAAGGGTGCTTCTCTCCGGGCTTTTCTCCGGCATGCATTTGAATAGCCGGCTGCTCTCGTTATGGATCCTCGCTGCACGCTCAAAGAGAATCACTATGCAAATTGTTTCAGTGTCAATCGAAAGGTTCGATCCGCTTGCAGCGTCAGCAGCAGCCCCCTTTTTGGACATACATAGACAGAGGCTGCTGCTGCTTTGCAACAATATAGACACATGATATATATATTATACATACATATTATTTTATTACACAGTCGGCTATATAAGAGGAGAATATAGCACACAAACACATGCGTACACTTTGATATGTAGTTGTATGGACGGGAAATCATTTTCTACATATTGCACGTGCACACATTACGTCTGAAGTGTAAAACAATTTGATAAACTCACAATGAATGCAAACACTCACTGAGCCTGTAATCTAATGAGAGCCAATACGGCTATGACAAAGATAATGATGCTCACCAGAGAGGTATTAAAATGAAAATGAAAACAACATTATGGGAATCAGCATCTAGAACTAGCTTAGTTTAGTTTTTAAAATGTTTATTATTTGGTATACAAGAAATGTGTAGAAATATATGTTAAATAGATGCTTAAAAAAACCCTGCCAAAATATGTGGAATTACAATCCCTTTTTATTTAACATTTTCATTTTTAATATAAGTATCATTAATACCATACCATTATATGACCATACATTTATTTTATTTCATTTTGTTTGTTTTTTTCACAATAATAATGAACACCATACTATTACAGCTTTCTTTCATTTCATTTTGTCATCATTTTTCACAATACTCACTAATAGCATAGCATTATATTATCACACCTTTCTTTCATGTGATGATTGTACTCATAATTAATGGCATACAAGTGCATAACACATATCAGCTTCTTACATTTAAAAAACAATTATCATTAACAACATACCAGTTTTATGTAATTATTATTTGATAATTATCATTAAAATACAAGTAATAGGCTCCCAGCATACCCACGACCCAAGTGAGGACAAGCGGTATAGAAAATGAATGAGTGGATGGAACATGCCAGTATATTAACATCATTTTCTTTCATTCTTTCTTTCATAATTACCATGAACAACATAGCAGTATATTACAAGAGCCTTCTTTCCTTTTATTACATTATATTCTTTCCCATCATAATACCTTGTCACACACCTAAGATGGAGCCTATCCCAGCTGACGAATGGCGAGAGACGGGGTACGCCTTGGACAGGGCTTTACCTTTATCTTCAAACATTTTATTTTTGTTTTTTCAGTGTGGCCCTGTAACTCCCGAATGTTTGTCAAATTTTAATTTGGGGAAAATACAAAAACGAGCTGCACTTTGGACACCCCTCCTGTTAACATTCCTATCCCTGCACAATGACAACAAAGCTGCTGCTATTCTCAAGCATACCTTTCTGTGATTGGCTAGGATAAATCACATGACCCGACTGCTTTATAGTGAAGCTCAAGTGACCAAATATGATGGTTTAAGAGAGCTACTTCAATAATATATTTATCATTGTGGTTGCACTGCATCATACTGACAGCGCTTTCTAATATCTCTCCTCTTCCATTGCTAAATAAAGTAGCCAAAATAATAGGAACGGCTCAAAATATGATGGAAGTACAACAACAAACAGAAAGAGGGCACCGAGAGGTGAAAGCAAAGGCAACATCCGAGAGTGTGGTCAGGAGGAGATAAAGCACTCGGTCCGTTATCCATCTGTCTCAGGGTTAGAGTTTGACCAGCTGAGGGTGGTGGATGGGACAGTGGGAGGGTCAAAGGTGAGAGGTCACTGACCCCTTGTCCTGGATGGTCAGTGCACTATACAACACATATACTTAAAGGTGCACACAGATAATTATTACGGTCATAAAATCTAGAAAAATAAGTATGAGATGAAATCTCATGAATGGAATATAATCCACTGGATTTCTTAAAGTCATATTTCATTATAATTCATATTAGTGTGCTGTAAATAGTCCTTTATAATTTATAACAATGGGCCGCACGGTGGCCTAGTGGTTAGCATGCTGGCCACACAGTCAGGAGATCGAATCTCCGCTGGGCATCTCTGTGTGAAGTTTGCATGTTCTCCCCGTGCGTGCGTGGGTTTTCTCCGGGTACTCCGGTTTCCTCCCACATTCCAAAAACATGTATGTTATGTTAATCGGCACTCTAAATAGTCCATAGATGTGAGGGTGAATGATTGTTTGTCTACTGCATATGTGCCCTGCGATTGGCTGGCGACCAGTCCAGGGTGCACCCCGCCTGTCGCCCGAAGTCAGCTGGGATAGGCTCCAGCATACCCCCGCAACCCTAGTGAGGATAAGTGTCATAGAAGATGGATGGATTGAATTTTTAAAAATTAAAAAAAACAACACACCCACACAAAAGGGATGAATCTTCAGCCGGTGCTGTCAATGCGATGATGAAATGGCGGCTCTGGATCATCATTAAGAGGTGTATCACATTCTAGTTGCATTTCATTTACTTTCTCAGTTCTCTCATCTGTTGTTGTCCCGTTGTGTGACAGCGCCATACATCTTATATATAATACATCACACATGCATTATGAAGAGATCATATATTATTTGTACGGAAAGGGAGAGGCAGAGACGTGTAATTCAATGTGTTTTCTTTACATGCATACATATCCATCTGCAGTTTTTACATCAAAGGCAAAATGTGCCACAGTTGGACCCTGGAACAGATTATTTCTATATCTATCCTTCCTATGGGAAAACCAGATGCGAAATCCAAACGAATGGGAGGTCGAGCGGCGTTGCACTGTAGTTTGATCAGTAACAGTAGCCTCTTTGAACGCACACACACACACAAGCCCTGCACCACACTTTGCTTTTCTTTCACTTGTTTGCACACACAACATTACAACATGGCCTCAGTGTTGCCTCAGTGATTTGCAGATAAGCAGCGACCTAACCTGACCTGACATAAACATCAAATGAATTCATTATTAATCACATATTCTGTATGATTAGACATGACTCTAATATGCTTTGTCACCTATACAGTCATCCCTCGGTGCATCGCGGTTCGAACATCAAAATATCATATATTTTCAAAGTTAAAGCCTAAAAAACCTGTTTGTGACCTACTACATACGGCATGACATGAAATAACATCCCTACAGTCCCCTTTACACTTGTACAACCCAATATAGTACATATAATTGGAGAAAAAGAAGCCATTTAAGACATAAATAAGACTTGTGCTTGTGTGTGTTTCAATAAATGTCTTCCAGAAGCGTCGACAGGAAGTGGAGTTTTAGCTGGAATAGGGCCACGACAGTAGCCCGTGTTATTATTACGATACTGATTGTCATTATCGTGCATGTTGCGATATAAATAAGTATAAAATGATAAAACCCTGTCAAGTCTGGTGCGTTCGTCCTATTGTTATTAGTGTTTTGAATGTCATAAACAGGTTATTTACACTCTATCTACAGAATAATTCCGTGTATTAATGCTGGAACCGGAAATTGACTTATAGTGGTCGGGTCTGGAACCAATTAACCGCGATAAACGAGGGATTACTGTACTGCAGTGTGAGGGTGATCTAACGTCGGCATGTGTGTTTATTCTTGTCATTTCTAGCTGTCTATCCCTCAGTGTTACAATGACAAATCTGCTTGGTCAATAAGTGAGCAGCAGTGGTTTACGTCAACCATGTGGTACCTGCTAGCATGGAAACGCGTCCACAGGTCCAATATTGGGCAGGCCCTTAAAGGCTGTGGGAATAAGGTAAAGTTGACCTAACCAAAAGTAAATAAAGCAATTTTGTCCGATTTCACACAAGTGTGGCAGAATGCCCCAAGAAACTATAACAAGCGCTGTATATCTCTTTAAACTTCAATAACGCCGTGTGAACCGAAATGTCTCACTTGATCAGTTAAGACCCTCTCAGCCACTTACGGCGGGAAAGTGCCATATTTAATAGGCGGGCTGGAGGTAGGAATGACGAGCAGACAAGAGCGCAGTGTGTGCACATTTAACAAGGCGCTCAGTGGTTAGGTCAAGCATTGTCGTCCTTTACTTGTCCCTGAAAATCTATATTGGAGAAAGGAGATGGATTATATCTTTTATGTCAACAAGAGACCGTTTTCTCCTTTCTCCACGTGAGAAAGCGGATTACAGCTGTCCACAATATGTAGTGCGTTTGTGTGACACTGTGTCTGTGCAGGTCTACACAGGATGTCGAAGTGTGTGTGATGTCCGTGCTACTGTCTTTCTATGAACACCATGATGATGATGTGAGATGACGGGACTGCACCCTTTTTGACGCTGGGGCAGGGACAGAGTCCTATTGTGATTAAGCAGACAATACATTTTTGTCTAAAAATACAAAAAATTAGGGAACATTTGTCCATTTATTACTTGACTGGCCAAATTGTGTCTTTCGTACACATTGCTGGAGTCAGGTTTGGGCAAAATGTAATTTTTTTTGTATGTCGCACTTGTGGACTCCGTGTGTGTGTCTTACACCACACGTTCACCCCACATACATACCTGTAACTAGTGCAGCCGACGCACGTACAGATATTTCTTACGTGCGCCATGCGTGTTGAGTAAGTCGGTCGTGCGTTACCTGCACGGCAAGAGTGGATCAATTGCACAAAAACTCGGGTATATAAAGCTGCAGAGGCAGTGGCGGTGGCCACCATCATGGCTGGGGGACAATTTCGACAAACGCGGCTCTGTGGTGCAGAACATTAGCTCAGTGTAACTGCCGTTTCCCCTTGGACGCATTTCCCTGCAGCACACAACTTTGCGTGTGGAGGAGCTGTCAATAAAACCGCGTCTTGCATGGAATGCAAGCGGTAGGTAAGTTTTTCATGGCTATTTTGGTCGGTTCTGGTCAAGTTTTCTCACTATGTTGACTGTGACTTAAATTCTGAAGCGTGATTCAGCACATAAACCTGTTAATAATGGAAGCTTTCTGTAGCAGCATGAGTGGACATGGAAACCAAGGAGTCGAGAGTTAAAACAGGAGTGCCGATCGTCATCCACTTCCGTATTATGCCCTGTGTGGGTTTGGCCGCCATGATGGGGAGCAGAATCCAGAAACTATGCATTGAAAACATGTCCTCGGCACACTGCTCAGCTATTAATTGCTCTAATAGACGGTCCAAAGTGGCCAGTGGTGGGTGGCCGTGCCAGGGGTGGGCACGGCCACCACTGGACACTCTCCGGCCACCACGCTAGCCATCTAGTCAATTCAGGTTTCAACTTATTGGCACGCCTATGCGAGTAATGATCTCACCTCGGCCACCCCGATGAAACATTTCTGGCTCCGCCCCTGTGCAGGGGTGCCTCTGGTTTTGTTTCATATGGTTTATTGTATCTGTATTTGTATTTATCAATGTTTAAGTTTTACGTTTATATAGAACATGACGGCATTCTTTTACACACAGGTGCTGTCCCATTTCTGTTACGGCTCAAAGTCAGAAAATGTCCTGGTCGATTTTACTCCCCACTTCAGTCCTGATGTAATTCATAAAGAACAACAACGCTGGGGAAATACGTTTCCCGGCAGACATTACTGAAGTCTGAAGATTGCCAGGTTGACTTTGTAATTTTTCTCAATGAATGCACTTTCACTGTCTTCAAAAGTAGCATCCAAGCCGAAACAGAGGAGAGATGGCGCGCGCGTGCAAGAGAATGCCTTATTTCCGGGACACATTTTCCCCCTCGTCTCCACCATTTATGCAGAACAGTAACAGGTGTTGTATCACCTGTGATACTACCTCAGAAGCCAGAATAAATCAGCCCTTTCCGTGTAGGTTTATCCAGACCAGCGACATGGCACAAACGGTAGAAAAATGCCTGCCTTTACATGCCATGCAAAGCTTCAATTGACTAACACAGCATCACACTCACACACTCTGCTGTGTGCTGCTATAGTGAGCAGAGATTTAACAGTCTCTCATGATATCCATCGCTCATTAGTCACTGTTATTCCACTTTGATGCAGACATAATGGGCTTTAGATGTGTGGAGTGGCTCTATAAAGAGCCCTGTTTAGTAACAGCCACGCTTTAAATGCTCTTAATGTGCCAAAGAGGTGTGGGGAGGGGCCGGTAAATCACAGCGGGGAGGGCGCAGGGTGTGTGTGTGCGTGTGAAGGAAGCAAGGGAATGGATGTTCAGGGATGAGGGAATGGAATCTGTGTGTGTGCATTCTGACAAGCCCGAAACTGATGATGTGTTGACACAGTGCAGGTTCACACGCTTACATGCATACACACACACGGCCATGAGCATGCACCTTTTTGTCTGGGTGCTTCCTCGTCTTACATGTGCACACTGACTTTTATACTTCACAACCGTGCGTGCTTTTAAGAGCGTGTGTGTTATCTCTGTGTTTCCCAGCAGTGCCAGTGTAAACACACAGAGGCAACTATCAGCGCCTCCATTGTATTCAACCTGATGGCTAATCTTTTTGATGGTTGAATCATTATCCATGCACCAGCTCAGCAAAGGGGCCGTGTAAACACCGAGCAGCCTTCAGGTAGGACTCATAAGACAGACATGCCTCCTCATATGTCATATGTACTGCGGTACGTTCCAATGAGGGCGCATATAACAACAATTGCAGTTGAAAGCAGATCTTTGCCAAGGCAAAACAACCTTCATATGGATCAGCACCAGTTTGCACAACCTCTTCCCCTAAAAAGCAGCAAACACAAGACAATACCATTGCCTCCAGTCAAGCATGGAGGTGGTAGCGTCATGGTCTAGGGCAGGGGTATCCAAACTTATCCAGAAAACTTAAAGGACGAGGAGGCCACTTTGATATTCTTCACCTTGTAGCGCACTCATCACATTTATGGTACATTTTTTTGCCAACTGCTCACACCCAAAAAGAAAATGCTTAGACCAAAGCTTCAAAACCGGAACGTCTTGTAACAAAAACTAAAACACACAATATAAGAGTGATCAGACTCGTATTTAACTGAGTCACAAAACAATGCAGGTACGTTTAAAAATATTTTATAACTTTGCAAGCATGACGTCAGCATGATGCTTTCAACTGTTGAACATTTATCCACAAATTGAAACCAAAAAATAAATTTCTAAGTTCAAATAATGATGGCAGTTGCAGCTACTACTACCAATCATTTATGGGGATGTGTCGTAATGTAAAGACACGTAAAATAGATTGCAGACTTCAGTACGGTTGATTGTTTTTATGTTCACGCCAAAAGAACTACAGTTCCCATGATGCTTAGAGTGCTGAACCAGGAAGCAGTGAATAAGTCCTAAGTAGCCTGAAATAGACACTAGTATCACACGTTTTGATAGAAGTCATATACTGTATAGCGATCGTGGTTTGAGCTGCATATGACTTCACTTTTGATCACATTTAAGTTTGATCAAATGTTGAATTATTACAGCTTCTGCTTGGACATTATACCGCCACAGCAGTTGAAACCCGAAGAAAAAAAAAGCACCCACAGAGTGACGAGTGATGCTGCCTCTCACCGAAGTCAGCTGGGATAGGCTCCAGCATACCCCCGCGACCCTTAGGAGGAGAAGCAGCATAGTAAATGGATGGATGGATGGTCTGCGCTCTCCGAGTGCTTCTCTAGTTAGAATATGCCATGGACCAATAAAAAAAGTAGTGGCCTGCAGATTTGGCTGTGGGAGCTGCAGTTCATTGAGGGACATACACACTGTAAATGCTACGTGGGCTGTACGGTTGGCCTCACAGTCAGGGGATCGAGGGTTCGAAGGTATCTCTGTGTGGAGTAGGGATGTTCTCCCCGTGCATGTGAGTTTTCTGCAGGGACGCCGGCTTCCTCCCACATTCCACTAATGTGCATGTTAAGATAACTGGAGACTCTAAATTGCCCATATGTGTGAATGTGGGTGTGAAAGGTTCGTTGTTAATATGTGCCCTGTGATTGGCTGCCAATCAGCCCAGGGTGTGCCCTGCCTCTCGCCCAAAGTCAGCAGGGACAGGCCTCAGCTCACCCGTGACCTGTATCAGTACAAGCAGTATAGAAACTGGATGGATGAATGCTGTGTAAGCTCCCGTCTACTCCAAAAGTTTCATTTGGATGGTTGTATAAACGTGAGGGGGTATACTCACTTTTTTAAAAACACGCAGACCGAGAGTCAAAGTTGTTGCCATGTCTAGCTCTGAGCCCCCTCCATCATTTGGAGGCGAGATGCTGGTGCAAATCAAATTGCAGGTAAATGCACAAGGAGATGGGAGGAGAGACCCATGCAGCGACATGGTTAGTATTGGTCGGGGGATGACTGATCAACTTCTCCCCCGCCCTTACAATTTAACTACATTAGCCTGCAGAGAAGAAGCCCCTCCCTCCACTGCTTCCGAGATATTAGAAAGTAGTCAAGAGTGGCTTCTTGAGGGGGTGGGTACCCCCACCCCCAAAAAGAAAAAAAAAATAGTGATGCCCACGCTTGGTCGGAGCGCATTAGCTTGAGGTAGTCCAGGCTGTAGTGGAGGGCTTGGTCATCTTAGATGTGATCAGATGTTATTAGCAGTAAAGAGCCACTGTGGATGAGGGGAGGAGAGTCATCATTTACAGGGTCAGATACTGGCCGCCTGGAAAACACACACACACGGCGGACAGTAAAGGGGCGGCTCATTACTCAGTAAGAGCTCAGGTTTCCAGCGTAGACCTCTCCATTAGACCCCCAGTTAGGGAGAAATGAATGGCTGCAGCTCCTCTGCACTCATAAAGCATCCCAGCATCCACAGCAGGACAAAATGAGACCCTGAGTTTAGGAGCAGGAGGTATGGTTGTGTGTGCGTGTCAGGTCCTCGGGGGTCTTTGAGATGGAAATGTCCAGCTGGCTGGCCGTCTGCTGCCTGACCCCTGAGCTCAAGGTCAAAAAGCCAGGGCCCCCCTCGGCCAACTGACCACATCCACAGCACAAGACCCTCCTCCTCCTCCAGGCATAATAGGAGCACTCTGCCTCGCATGTGTGTCTAATTGATCATTTAATCCGGCTGACATCATAATCCCTGACGCGTGTTTAACTAACTAAGAAGGAGCACAGAGTAATTATCTCACCCGGGATACATTAATAACCACGCAATCAATGGCGGCCAATCAGCCAGCGTGCAAGCGAAGGAAGTGTGTGTTTCTTTCATCTGTCTGCCATCACGCCGCCTGACCTGCAGCGTGGAGCGACCTAAAATGGAGGCGTTGGCTGCACAGTAACAGCATATGGATTTGCAGAAAAGACGAAAAGAACGAGGTATGATTTAGGAAGGGAAACAATCAATGCAATATAGGGGGATGACAATATGGCAACGCCAATGGCAGGCAATCACATTAAACTGCAGCTGAAACAAAGAGATGACCACCTCTGCTTGTATGAGTGTGTGTGTGTGTGTGTGTGTGTGTGTGTGTGTGTGTGTGTGTCTGAGTGTGCACACGAGGGTCTGAGGAAAATTATTGCTATTGATTGAAGGCGGAGAAACGTGGAAATGTTAGCAGATGGGACATTTAGCGGTGAGTGGCGGATGATGAGACCAGTCATCCTAGAAAAGGCCACAACACGTCTGGGCTGACTGGCAAGATTTATCCGTTTTTAAAAGCATCTTACTTTCATTCATTTCCGGAAATTGCGTGTTGGAAGTTGGATTTCTGGAATTATGGATTTAATAAATGCCTTTCACACAACAGCGGTCAGAAGTTTACATACACTCATCATGGGCTTGAATGGATTATTCATTTTGGGCCCTTACTGATTTATTTGAACTGTTCTTTTTCAAGGTCAAATCTTGTGTAATGAATGAACACATTAAGCTTCTTTTACTGTCGAATCTCCGCTGGACATCTCTGTGTGGAGTTTGCATGTTCTCCCCGTGCGTGTGTGGGTTTTCTCCGGGTACTCCGGTTTCCTCCCACATTCCAAAAACATGCATGTTAGGTTCATTGGGGACTCTAAATTGTCCATAGGTATGAATGTGAGTGTGAATGGTTGTTTGTCTATATGTGCCCTGCCATTGGCTGGCGACCAGTCCAGGGTGTACCCCGCCTCTCAACCAAAGTCAGCTGGGATAGGCTCCAGCATAGCCCCGCAACCCTAATGAGGATAAGCAGCATAGAAAACATATTGATGCATTCATTTAAAAAAAATTATTTAAAAATCAAGACCAAGACTTGTTCTCCAGTAAGACTTGTTCGTCTTAATAAATTGTCAAACAAGTATCCAATTAAATAAGGCTGGCATCTATCCAAATTGGAAAGTTGCACATTTCTATGTGGCACAAACATCTGTATATGGACAAAGTGCAAAGTATGAAATTCTGCACTAAAATACAATCGGTGAAATTATAAATATCAACTTTTGCCGCAACTTCCGTGTTCAGAGTGGATGTTTGCGGTGAAACTTTAAATTAAGAGCAGCACATTTGTTGAGTTGACTGTTTACTTATAGGACAAGTAGTGCACACAAGTGAACGAATCCGAAGGCTAATCGGTGTATTTCCTTTCAAGTACCAGTACTCAAAGAGATGCGTTTCCAGCAGCACTAGCTCGGACCACATGCTAGCATTTTATTTTGAAAAGACGAGCTGAATAACCATCACGGAATTGAAAAGTTGTTCCTATATTTGCAATATCACTTTGCACCTCTACATTTGTGCCGTAAGGGATGTGGAAATGCTGAAGATGGAAATGAAATGATGCATTTCCTCCCGATTTTCGCAATGTGGAGGCAAGCTATGACCGGAAGTGTGTTCTGTAGCTTCACATAGTTTTGCGAGATAAAGCAAAACATTTGCGTTCTCTCTGAACATTTTTGCGAGATCTCGCAAAAGTTATTGCGATCTCTCTTTTTTTTTTTTTTTTACGCATCAATTTTTTTTCTCCATGTCCCTCGGAGGCTCTGTAGAAATGAAACCGAGGGCTGTAATAATCAAAGGCAAAGACTATTGCCAGTTCCCCCCGTCTGTCTTATGTCAACCTGCTGGCGGAGATACAGATTTGAATTTTTTATCTAATGAAGCCACTGCTTCATTAAACACAAATGAGCACAATGCAAACATAATCTTTATGTAAATGCTAAATCGCTCCTTGACCAGCCTGTCAGTCCCTTTAAATATCAAAGAGCATGTTTCTTAGCTTCGTGAGATCATTTGAATGTCGGCAGTGACTGAACAAAGCATGTGGAAGGAAAAAAAAAACATGCTGACAGAAAGCATGCAGCACAAACATGCACAGTCAGATTGCTCTTCATTAAGCGATTCGACCCTCGAGTATTAGATTTCCTCAGATTCTATTGCATTTTGCTTCTTTTTTATCATTATTGAGATGACGAGGGATCAAATCGATTGCGTGTCAAATTAACGTGAGGAACACCAGACTGCCCGGTTTTCATTATGTGTGTGTGTGTGTGTGTGTGTGTGTGTGCGTGTGTGTGTGGTTGCTGGAGTATGCTGAGTTAGTCTGCATTGAGCTGTTGGTGTAATGTGAACGCCTCAATGCAGAGAACCAAGCCAAATATATGGACGTGTACATTTTTCGATGAAACCAAATGATTTTCCATGTAGATCTGAAGCTTCTGTCGCATTCTACATTGGTTTGAATTAAAACTAGCAAAAGGAGCAAAGCAAAGTTAGGATTAAGAATGCAAAGATGCATAATGTACCTTATTAAATCCGTTTTATTATATAATTAAATATTATAATATGGAATAATATATGTAATATATTATTTATATTAAAATATATGGGATAATATATATAATAATATATTATCTATATAAGAAATACAAGGAAAAGATATTTGGTTAGTATGTTACTTAATAAGTTTGCATGGTGGACAAGTGGTTAGAATGCCGGCCTCACAGTCAGGAGATCAGGGTTTGAATCTCTCTGTGTGGAGTTCGCATGTTCACCCCGTGCTTCTGTGGGTTTACCCCACCTCTCACCCAAAGTCAGCTGGGATGTCCCGATCCACACTTTATGGCTTTATGGCTCCGAGCCGATCTGATTATTTTTTTTATAGTCTTGCCGATCCGATCGGGTACCAGTCCTTTTTTTTTTTTTTTGAATCATAAGCTTTAGTTCCAAACATGAATTTGTGGAATTGAATATGGTTATGAAAGTAGCTCTTCAAAGCATTAAAGATAATGTAACCAAAGTATTGCTGAATTTACTTTTGTATTACACAGCATGACCAACAATATCGTTTGGCTTTTGTAACAAACCTCTGTGAGTCAGGTCCCTCATCACATAAAAGATCCAATAAAAGACCATCCAATAAAGGATAAAATTGGAAAAAATGGGCGTGCAAAATACGTACTTTTAGTGTAGGACTAATCATTTGACATGGTTATAGATCAATTTGTGGTGTGATTTCGAATATATGACTCTTTTTAAAAAACTCTTCAACACAATAGTAATTTATTGACGGTCCCTAGTATAAACAACCAGCCATTACAGTGGCACTTCTTGTGCGAGCTCCCCGCACCATGACACCGCAGTCCAGGCACAGTGAGGGAGAGCTACCGCTGTAGCTACGGAGCCGAATATCCAATGTGAAACTAACTTCGCCATGGTGCACCGCGGCACACATATCTGCATGGTGGTGTTGTGTTTTCTTCTTCTACCGTGTTGGAGTGTGGCCCAGAGTTACGAACGTTATACGGCAACCGGATCGGCCCGATCTCGTGACGGAAGCTGATATTATCTGATCTTCAAAATACAGCGCATCGGCAGCTGATCCCAATCCTGAAGATCGGATGGGGACATCCCTGGGAAAGACCCCAGCTCACCCACCACCCACTGAGCACAAGCAGTATGGAAAATGGATGTACGGATAAACGAATGTGACTTCACATGAAAGTGGGTTAGTTCATCAAGGTTTTATGATGGTGACGGTTTGAGTGTAGAACACTATGGCCATTCTTTTTTACTGTATCATAGCTTTGTGTGATGCCTGTATCCACGGTTGAATTGTAAAGCAATAAATACACTTTACAATATGCCAGCATTGAAAAGTAAAAAAAAAAAAGAATCCTTCCAGCTCATGTTGATGCTGGTGCTGACTGTGATTGTGAGTGTGAGCTGAGGCTTAGTGCAAAGACCTTTGCATTGTTTGTTTGCACAATCATACCTTCACCTTATACTGTGTGCAGAGTTGTGTGTACGTGTGTGATTATCCATGCTGTTATCAGTGGCGTGCCGCCATCCAGGCCGACCCAAATGAAAGGTTTTCCTCTGTCACAAAGCTGTTTCTTTGTTTCCATGGTGCTATGATTCTGTCAAAATCCTAGCGAAAACAGAGGGGGGAGTAAAAAAAAAAAAAAAAAATCAATGTCCCCCCCATCAGGAGCAGCAGTCTCAGCCTTGCAGGCTGCCGCCATGCTAGTCTTGGCCCCAACAACACACACACACAAACGCGCACTCAGTAGGGGACGTAAAAACTGGACAGAGTGACTCTTGACTCTCCACACAGGTACGTGGACACCGGCGCATGTTGGATATCGTTGCTAATCGTCACAATCCTCCTCCCTTGCGCTCATGTAAGTGTGTAGATTGGCAACATATTGGCAAGCAGCAGCCTGCAGACAGCCAGACAAGCAGGAGGCGTAATTTACTCTCACACTCCCTCGCCTGTCCCAGCAGGCCTTTTTCATTAAAGCCTGCTCCACAACAAGCAGCTCTGTTAAATATGCTGACAGCAATCCACACTTGCAGGCTACGAAGGCAGGTGAATCACACTGGACTTAAATGGCGGCTTGAAGTCAACATCACAGGTTCAATTTAACAAATATTTGGCTTCATATTCACTAGCGCCTGCACAGACCTTCACCAGGGCCGAACAACACGTCCGTCTGACTTACAATACTGCTCCACTCCAGTCCTCAAATTAAACAAAGCAAGCTTTTTGTCAAAACAGCTCCGTCTGTCGCATCTGCCCCACACTTGGCCCCAATGCCAATGGACTGGAACAGCAAAAAGTGACAATAAATTCAAATTAATGAATGTATTAATCGCTGTGATTATTTGAACTACCGGCCGTATTATTTCAAGGATTATTCCAAGAATAATCTTAAGAATTAAAAAAAATATGTACAAAAAGAAGTCAAAAGATTACAGAATTATTACAAAGATTATTCAATATTATCAAATTAATTTTTATATTTATAATCTTATGGGAAAAGGTTTATTAGAGGACAAACAGGATGTTAGGAGATTATTTTGTTTTACTATAAAGTTACAAGTTGTAATATTACCAAAAACATATGTTAGCAGAATAGATTTTTTCAAATTGTAACGTTGCAGTGGAGAAGTCATAATAGTCCAAGAAAAAAAAAAAAAAAAATTAAATGATAAAATTAGCACTTAAAAAAATCAAATATTTGGAGTATATATTTACAATTACAAAAAAGTTGTACTTATAAAATATATTTCTTGATGGAAACAAATATTAAAATTACAAAAAATGTTGTGAAAGTGAAAAAAAAGTTGAATGAATAGATTTCTGCTAGTAAAAGAAAACATTACCATTATTAATACAAAAAAGAAATATATTCTTTTTAAATTATAAGTTTAAATTATAACCTAAAATGAAAATTGAAAATGAAAATGAAAATGAAAATCACCAAAAATAATATGAATAATTATATAAGATATATATTACGAGAAAAAATGTACTCATTAACCACGAGTTTAACAGCAGACAAATCGTGAGGAACCACCAGGGACTCTGAAATGTCGTCTGTTTGGAAATCTTTGGCGGTAAAAGACAGTCCTAAAGAAATCCTCAATGTGTGTGTGTGTGTGTGTGTGTGTGTGTGTGTGTGTGACTCCTGCGGCTGATGGCCAATGTGAGGCCATTAGTGTGTGTGCTTGTTTCCTACATCCCTCTTAGAACCCTTCATGCTGTTAAGAAGCTCCTCCACTATACTTCAAGGCTGTCCATGAGCACAATGGCCAGTCTGGAGAGTGTCTGTGTGTGCACTACTCAGAGGACACTTGCTGGTCTTTCACGGGAGCGCTATGAAGTCTGAGGCACGCAGCCCAAGCGTACCCCGTCATTTAAGAAAGGCTCTCACCCAAATAAAAACCCTGAAGATGGTGCCGATGAGGAGTAATTAGGAGGAGAAGGCGAGAGGAGAGGAAATGGACTCACCGCTTTGATCTGTTTAGCTTGTTAAGGCTAAAGGGAAGAGTTTTAAAGGGAGTAAACAGTGAACACTTGGGGACATCAATCAAGGCACCGCAATCGATCCATAATGTAGGTAGGTCTCATTATTAACTACATTATTGCTATTTTCCTTTTTTTTTTTTTTTTTTACAGAAGGTATAACCAACTACAGTAGCTACCTAGCATGGCTAACTTGGTTGCTATGCTAGTTAACTATCAGACAAACAAATGACACAGGAGGTCGGTATCGTACATTATTGCTATTTTACTACATTTTACAGTAAGAGAGAGCTAGATAGCTAGGCTAGGCTAGGCTAGGCTACTTACTAACGACAGTATAACTTGATAGCTATGCTAGTTAGCTCACTCGCTAGACCAGGGTCGCAACCTTTAGCATCAAAATAGCCTTTTTGCGTCCTCTTCCAGTAAAGAAAAATGGTCTGGCGCCGCAAAACATGACACAGCTTCTAAACTTTTAAAAGTTGTAATCTTTTTCAAATCTCACCCGTTAAAAACACATAATTCAACTAGCAGAAGTGCGGCGTGCATGTGAGTCGTTCCCGTGTTTGTGTAAACCTAAAAGAAAATGTAGCCAGCTCGTTCACATATCTGCATATCAGCGTATCTGCTCAATATCGTTGACAACACTTGACTCATCACAGGCAATTCAACATGCTTATAAACAATGCTTTCATTTATTCTCCATCGGTGAATGGCTTCCTCCTCCTTCCCATCTCCAGTGTTGTCACCACGCCAGCAGCTGTAGTTCAGTTTGGAGCGTTCATCCACTTCCTGAAAGTATGCTTGCTGTGCTCAACCTTCCGTAGTAGTTCCGAAATTGCTCCCTTACGCCCTTCTGCAGTTGGGTCCTTTTCACAAAAAGCTGAGTGCTTGTTTTGAAAATGTCGCTCAACGTTACATTTTCTGTTGTTTGCCCATTTCTCGCCGTATATCAAGCACACGGGTGGGGAAGCCAGCGTCATTGCCAGCGAAGCCAAAGGAATATATCCATCCATTGAGAATTAAAATCTCTATTTTCTTCTGATATTTTTCTTTTTAGGGACGCATTGATGGTTATGGATAGCTTACCACGGGGGTAGCAGACTGTCAAGACGTCTTTTTCGTGTCTCACTGACTGAACAAACAGACCCCTTCCTCTTTCCCTTGCTCATCCAATCAGCAGTCAGAAAGCAGTGTAAGATGCACTCACGGACCAGTGGTGAGTCGGATATTTCGAACTCTTTTCGAAAACGCACATTTCCTCTGCTGACTTTTTAAAAAAAAAAAAAAGTCACAGAGCTTGGCGTGGGAGCCGCAACAACGACGAGGCTAAAGAGCTTCATGCGGCTCCGGAGCAGCGAGTTGCCGACCGCTGAGCTGCACAAATGATACAGACAGCAGGTAGGCAGCCGTATTATTACTATTTTACTATATTTAGCATAAGTATAGCTAGCTGTATAGACAACTTGCTATTAGCTAGCTAGCTAGACAGATATCTACCTCCTCCTTGGCATCCGTTGTCTTGGAAGACTATGGATCTGCGCCTTGAGCTGGATTACGACAACTTTGTTTGTGGCTGTATAGCCCGATACGCGGGTGACAGTCACGGTTGCAGCGGTTGCACATGTAGGTGCTTGGTTTTGGTGTCTTTTCCAATGCATTTTTTCGAGCCAGTCGTTTTTCGTCGGCTGACTGACGGAGGCGCTGAAATGTTTCAGATCATCAAACACATTTAAATATTAGTCAATGACAACACAACAGAACACAATGTTTTTAAACGAAGCTTTTTCTTATTAAGGGAGAACAAAAACATCCAAACCTGCGTGGCCCTTTTCACACCACTGCACATCACAAGACATCTGTAGATCACGACTATTTGCTGATCACATCCAGGTCCTGCAAATGCAATCAAACATCTTAATGCAAAAGCACAAAAAGCTGAAAGATCAATGCTTATTCCACGTAAAAGGATCTCGTACTGTCAGAAAGTAGACAAAAATCAAAGCCCATGCGTACATTTTACCCCAGAAATCTTTCCTTTCTAGCCTGAAATGTAGTTGGGAGTTTACAGTATTAGCTTTATTACCCAGGAGAAGCGCTTGACGGGAAGGTGAGGAGGCATCCTGTCCAAAAGCGATTAGAGACGTGTGAGCGCTCCTCGGTGGGTGAGGTCATGCCCAAAAAACCCCCCACAATCACAGCAGACTACACATAATAGTCGCAAAACCTCAAACCAACCACACTCACATGTTGTGGTTTGACCCTAAAGGAGGGCTACCTCACGGAAGGAGTTGAAAATGATTGTGAAAAACTACTATGACAGACTTATTGGACTGAAATGATCCATTCAGAAAATGAACAATGATCATTCAGTTAAATGTGAACAACCACACGGTGAACCAGAGTCACCACACTTAAAAATCACACTGAGTGATCAATAAAACAATCATTTTGGATCAATCTGGCAGTGTGTGAGAAATGAACTTGAATTGTGATGAACAATAAGCTTCAGGATCAACCGATAATTCAATAGGACACACTTTTTCCCACTTTTGAACTCTGGTGTACCCCAGATAAGCGTTCTCGGTTCACTTTTGGTTTGGTTTGTGCAGCGTTACTTTTTGCTTTCAAATGCCACTATTATACTACACTTTTTACCATTGTGCTATGAATCATAAAGCAGCTAATAATATTGGGAGCAACAACACGATAAGACGCTTCTTAGCGCGTGGTCAAATGGAGCAATCATCATTTTTTTATTAACCCTAAAATTGTACACCTTGTTAAATACCCACCTAATGCGAATGCCTGAATGTTGTGACTGGGACTGGATGTACTATGAACTGACAAATCAAGCTACTTCCGGTTATCCGAGCCCGGGTCGCGAGGGCACCAGCCTTATACCAGAAGCACAGGCTTCCCTCTCCCTGGCTTCTTCGTCCAGCTCCTACCAGCGGATCCCGAGGCATTTCCAGGCCAGTTGAGAGTCTCCTACCGATCGGACGTGCCCTGAACCTCCCTCCCTCCTGACCAGATGCCCGAGCCACCTCATCTGGCTCCTCGCAATGTGGAAGACCAGTGGCTCTACTCTGAGTTTCTCCCGGATGACGATGCTTCTCACCTCTAAGGGAGAGTCCAGCCACCTTACGGAAGAAACGCATTTCTGCCACTGGTACCCACGGTCCTTTCAGTCACTACCCAAAGCTCATTATGATAGGTGAGGGTAGGAACGTAGATGTTGCCTTTTAGCTCAGCTCCCTCAACACCACGACAGACTGATACAGAGTCCGTATCGCTGCAGACGCTGCACCAATCCCCCTGAAGACCCTGGGATACTTAAACTCCTGCACTTGAGGGCAGGATCATTAAATGCCATATATCAGATCCAACAAAAACATTAAGGAGCGGGGGAGGACACAAATGTTAGCCACACTAGCGCAGTGCTAACATTACAGTCATATTTTAACAGCAAAAGACAGCAAAAAAACCCAGCATATTCAGCTTGTTTGCTGAAAAAATGATCAAACTTACTGCAAACCTTATTTTAAAAAGTGTAGCAAAGCCTGCCTTTTTTACATAGTGGTGGCCGTATACGTGGATGGGCTCATCGAGCTAGGGGCGGGTCAGAGGAGGTATCAGGATCAGAAGTAGTTTTTTTTTTCGTTTTTTGACTCAAAAAACTTCAAAGGAGACCATTTGAGTGTCTCATCTGTCAAAAGTGATGGGGAATGATTGACGTTGGGTGCTCATTAGCAGGCTCTAGGTACACATGTTGCTGTAAGAACATCATTAAAAAGTCATTTTTGCATAACAGGAGACCTCTAAGGAAAGCACCTCTCAGGTGATGAAATGCTGATTTTCGAAGTCAGACGTCAACTGCAAACTTTTAAAGGCAAGGTCATCACAGCCAACCTTAAAGGTTCCACCGTACTTGCAAATAAAACACCCAAGCCTACTTACTGACTGGCTAACGGGAATAATCTCATTAAATCACAACTTTGAAGTGTACTGCCAGTTTAATTCAGCCGGTTTGTTTTCAAAGCTCTGGCGGCCATGTTTACCGTCGATAATATCACGGCTGCTCCGTTTGCACTGAGCAAGCAGCTTCGGCTCAGGTGCCACAAGGCCTTGAGTGTGTTAAATATCTGTCTTGAAGTGGGGGACAACTTTAAAGGTGGTGCCATGAAGGGATAATGGAAGTGGGGGGGATTGAACAAGAGTGGCGAGACAGAAAAGTAGTTGGCAGGGAGAAAGAAGACAGGATGCAGGAGGAAGGAAGAGTCGGCCTATTGATCGATCAGACCTGTCGGCAGCCAGGGAGACGTCTGTCCTCGCGCTGCCACTTTCTGGCCTGCAGACACCTAACCCCCACCTCCAATGCTCCGAAGGGGATGGTGGCGTCAGACCAGAGGGCTGCGCTGTGTGTTGGCCTATGGCTGCCCTGTGCCTTATGGGGGCCTCAGGTGTGGAAGTGCCCTCTCCTCTGTGGAATTAACTAGGCTCCAGTCAAGAAACTAATCTGGCCGACAGAGACACATCTTGGGAGTGTGGGTTTTTTTTTTTATCAATACAACAAGCCTCATTGCTCTGACACACAACCATCGCTGCTGCTACTTTTTCCTGCAGACTCAACCCTGTGCCTGCCCTATTGGGATTTTGTCCTCATGTACAATTTCTTTCCTGGATGAATTGTTCCGATCATACATTTTTGCTTTGTTAGTTGCAGCTGTACACTTTTGTTGTTGTTTTACTTTTAGTTTTCTTACCTCTTTTTGGACAAAATTACAGTATTTTCCTATAAGTAGCACTTTTTTCATCGTTTTGCTGGTCCTGCCACTTACAGTCAGGCGCAACTTATGTATCAATATGTACTGCATATGCGTATATACATTCATGGAAAAAATGATGAGACCACCCTTGTTTCTTCAGTTTATTGATCCATTTTAATGCCTGGTACAACTAAAGGTACATTTGTTTGGACAAATATAGTGATGATAACAAATACCTGTATAGCTCATCAGAGTTTCATTTAAGAGCTGATATCTAGCAACTTCCATGGTTTTCTTGATAATAACCAAACTCACTTAAGTTCTTACATGAATAGCTATAACATTGTACTGACAAAACATTTCAATCTTATGAGCTATTTTTGTTGACATATATTATATTTGTCCAAACAAAAGGTACCTTTAGTTGTATCAGGCATGAAAATTAACAAGAAACTGAAGAAACAAGGGTTGTCATTTTTTCCATGACTATGTGTATATATATATACTGTGTATATATATATATATATACGTATATATATATATATATATATATATATATATATAACACAGTATATATATATATATATATATATATATATATATATATATATATATATATATAAAACATCTTTTAAATATTCATACTGACTGACATGAACCAAAAACGTGAACATTACCATCAACAGTCCCAAATGGGTGCTCTAGGCTAGCGAGGGTGAAGAATTCAGTGGATTCAGTGATGTGCATGAGATCGGGTGTTTGGCGAACTTGTTTTCTTGGTGAACTTGGTAACTTTCAGCCTCCCAGGTATGTCCTTTATGCTATTGTGTAGCTGAATAACTGTTCATGTGTTACGTTAACATACCAGTAGGTGTAGGTGAATAAATTGTCTTTTTAGATTAAATGTCTGTTCGTGGTCTTGAATTTTGTGAAAACATTTTCTAAATATCTGCGAGTTTTCCTCTTCATGATGCATTTTTGACTGACGAGACCTATACTACAGAGCGAAAATACGGTGCGGCATACCTCGTCAAAAGTCAAGGTGAAAATGTTTTGTTTTCTTCTACTAGGCAACGTTGCCATGGCTGCACAAATGTAGTATTTTGGCAAACAGGCTTCTACATGCAAAACCCCCAAAATTTTACTGCCAGGTGTCCCATTTGTTCCACTTTTTGTAATTTAAATTGATTAATTTCAAGACAGTTTCAACTGCTGTATTTTACCTGGAAAACTTTGGTTGAATTTGATTACGTCAAATACATGACTTACTTGGACCTTAATCCTGCCAACTCTTCCGGTCCTTCCTCGGCTGTGTGGGGCAGCACCACATTTCAGAGCAAACTACATCAAATCAAAACAAAACCCCAAAACCATTAAAAAAAACCCAACTACAAATATAAAGACATGAAAATGAAGTATGTTTTTTTTTTTTATGTTTAATTAGTTTGTAGGTTATCAATTTAGCCATTTGGGATGTTGGTTCTATTCTGCTATAAGTGTTGCCATCTAAAATTTTATAGTGAATGACACAAAAGTGACGAGCTATATTAAGTTCAAAGCAGCGTTCCCACAAATGTTTGTCCAAAATACAACCAAATTCCTGTGAGAATGGGCTGATGGGCTCAGGTGAGCTTTATTCTTGGATGACCCTGTGGCTGTTTTCATATGAGGTGACTAAAATCCATCAATCATAATGAGGCCCATGGAGCTATTGATCTGCGTAAAAGGACAACACCGCAAAGGGTCTCCATCCACCTTTTCAGCTCACAAAGGTCCAATAATACTAAGATTTGATGTAATATGTCTCCACGCTTATGCTGACATCCTCTGTGCCTAAATAGAGTTACAGCAAATATTCTTTATGATGTTATGTGATATCTATGTGTGCAAACAGAAAATACAATTCCGAGGCTCCACACATCTAATTTGATAGATTGAGGGTCATGTCCCCCTTTCTTCCATGTCCACTCCATCCGTCCATCCATTACAGCGGACTCTATTGTTCCAAACGTGCGCACGGAGAGGCAGGTTGACCCTATAGGTCATATCATCAGATGCTCTCCTCACTGACCTGCAATAACCTGCAGATCTTAAGCCTTGAGAGGACAAGCTGGTTGCTTCACAGAGGGATGCACAAATTGTAAAACTCAGATTAAATCAGTCCACAAAGCAACACAACATACCGAGATGCTGTCAGATGGCACTGACTGTAAAATAAAACTAGAAGACGTATAGCGGGATCGAAACAATATGAAACATACAAAAACTCCATCAGGGCAAGTCAATCTCACTTTTAAAGGACGATGGCATGTCTGGAATCCACTTTCATGCATTTTTTTTTTAACAAGGTCAGATTCCAGCAAGTTCAATTTGAAAACAGACATACTGTATATATAGCTCTGGAAAAATCTCAGAGACCTCTTTTTTTTTTTATTCAGCATCTTTACATGGATGGCAGCCATTGAATTCCAGTGTCTGTTGAATTTCAAGCACACGGTCACAAGCCATCAAACAAAGCAGAGCTGTTTGAATTCTTTGGCCAAGAATGGCATGAAGTCAGCCAGCAGCAGTGGGAAAGCCTGGTGCACACCATGAAAGCTGTGATTAAAAATGAGGATTATTCCGCCAAATATTCCATCCATCCATTCATTTTCCATACGGCTTCTCCTCTTTAGGGTCGCGGGGGCATGCTGGAGCCTATCCCAGCTGACTTCAGGCGACAGGTGGGGTACACCTGGGACTGGTCGCCAGCCAATCGCAGGGCACATATAGACAAACAACCACTCACACTCACATTCATACCTACAGTATTTCTGAAATCTTTCAATTGAAAACATTCGTATTAGATTGCTTAAAAGTGAAAATGCCGAGAAAAAAAGTTTGTAGATGCTGTTGTGTTTTGACAATTTTTTCAATTTCTGCAATTAAATAAACGACAATAAACGACAATATATGTATTTGGAATTTGGCAGTAATGTTGTCAGTAGTTTATAGACTGAAACAAATTCTCAAACATCTGTAAATAGTAAAATCAGAGAAAATTATAATTTTTCAGTGGTCTTTTAGAATTTTCCAGACCTGTACAGGTATATACTGTGCAAACTTGTGTAAGAACAACATAAGCGTTTGCCCTGGCTAGTGTGTTTTTCGGTAAACATCAAACATTTATGCCACAATTTTGCCTTGTTTTGCATGCATTTTCCGGTTAGTGTCCAATATGGTGTGCGTCTTGTCGTGTTGTTAATATACTGCGTGAGTCCAACTGTGTTCTTAATGTTTTTTTTTTTTTTATAGCGTTCTTCCTTCTTCCTTGTTAGCATCGAATTAGCTCGTTGAACAAAATGGTAACCGCAACTGGAAGTCAGATACGTCACTGCATTGTTTTTAACTCTGTAAAGCAGATTGGGTTGCATTTTGTATGTATGAAAAGCGCTTTTTAAGTAAAGTTTACTTTCATTTGAGATTCTAAATATTTGGACACTTAAGCCAAATAAATAATTACTATTTTAACTACAAAAGCACTATAAAAGATGTTGTTTTTCACACTGTCAAAATACATTTCAAAGAGTTCCAAGTAGGAGTCCAGCTTCTTTATATTTACCTAAACTGGTGTTAAATAAAGTGTACCCATTCCAATTACAGGGCCTTGAAAGAGTCCTGTATTCTTATTTTCGTCACTACCTCCCCGGGCCGGGAGCGGGTAATTTGCGCGGCTGCTGTTGTGTAAATAAGTAAGTGTATAAGATTGTGTCTCCCAATGCAGTGTTGAACCAACTAAACAGTCCCTTAACTAATATGATAAATATCCAAGTATCACATTTAGTATGAAGCACATAATGCACTGTCTTGACTATTCCAGTGACATCAAAATACTTCAAAAATAGCTAAAACTAGGGATGTGCAATGGATTCATTGAGAATTATGTCAATTGTGTGGAACTGAATGTGGAACAATTGGAGCTAAGCAGCATACCATGCACTTTCTTGACTATTGCAGCCTTACCAAAGTACACCATATGATAAAGCGAACAACAAGTGTCACATTTTTGGTCTAAATCAAGTCCAATGTTCCCAAAAACAAAGCCAGTCACAACCAAACAAACCAAACAAACATTAGAAAAATAGTTAACATTACAAAAATATTGAACAAAAGTATAGTATATGCATGTTGAATGGAATATTATTGTGGTGTATAATTTAAAGAAATACAACAATTCAAAAGTTATAAAAGTAGACAAGTCTTGCCTGTATTTCAATGAGTAACGTAAAACTTAAACATATCCCACTTCAGGGACGTAATCAGGGCTAAAAAAGCAAAAGACAGGTGGGTCGTGAAAGGCAGGAGCGAGTGAGGAGAAATGAGAGCAGGAGAAGGTGAATCTGATTTCTCCCGGTAAATTGGACTCTCCTGCTTTCTCTAATTCATGTTTCAGAGCTCCTGCATCGACGGGGAGATGGAGAGGGGGGAGAAGAAAGGAGGGGAAGGCGGAAGACAAATCCATGCAGGGGTGGTGGTGGAGGTGGAGGGGGAGCGGAGGGAGACTGCGGCCGCTCTCCCACAGGCAGACAGCAATCAATAAATCAATAGGAAACTGTGGTTGGCTGGAGAAGGGCTGAGGCTGGAAGAGAGAGGCCGGAATCAAAGTAGCTCCTAGATGGATGGAGCGAGGAGAGGAAGGGAGAGGAGGGATGGAGGGTTTCATAGAGCTGCCCTAAGAAGCAAGGAAACACTCCTAGGTGGAGGTCCAGGCTTTTGGGGTCCCCTCCCTACCCCGAACCTGCCCACCCGCATGCCTGCAGCACATCCTGCCTGCATCGGGGCTGCAGTGATTGGGCTTGGCACGGCGCGGTGCCCCGCTGTGGTCTGACCAATGAGCCCAGTGAAGCGCGGCCGTATGCGGGACCGGGGGAGAGCCGTAGGCCCCTCTGCCCGCTGGGTGCAGCCCGCTTGACTGGCTGCCTGCCTGCTGGCTGCCTGGACATCGATCTCAGTGGGCTGAAGAGTACAGCTGGACGCACACTGAGAGCTGGGGCTAAATCTGGCTCAGGCTCAATCAACGCTTGCACCTGTCTTTTCCAAAGGGAATTAAACATAGCAGATAGAGAGAAGGAAAGAGTAATGGTGTGTGTGAGCCGGTGTGTGTGTGTGTGTGTGTGTGTGTGTGTGTGTGCTGAGGCAGAGTTTAGAAGGTACACATGTAGTTGAATGTTTGCAAGGTAACAAGCCCCATTTGTCATTGGTCAACATCGTTTTGGTGCAGCAGCTGTGTGACTGCGAGACAAGCATTCACTAATAATGACGTATGTCCAAAATATACAAAATAATGCTGAGAGATAACAATTTGTACAGATGCACGAATGGGGGGGGGTAGATCTTGCACAGGTTCACAGCCGAGACCAGGGATCTTGGGCTCAAAAAGGTTGGTGACCACTGGTCTAGATTCTAGCTCTTCGCTGAGGGCGTGAAACGCTATGTGCAGTGTTTTGCTGAGAGTGAGTAACCACAACTTTTGTTGATCAGCTATTGCTGGGTTGCAACCACGTGACCTATAAGCCCGCATCATTCCCAGTCTTCACGTTGGGGAGGCAAACTGTCAACACACTACTGTTCAGTTACCACAGAGTGTGATCATCTCAGATGATTATATTCTTCAGATGTGTTAAAAGTCTTAAGGGAAAACTGCATTTTTTTGCCCATCATCCACAATCCTTATGTGAGCCATGAACACATACGTCTTTCTCTTTTCTGTGCGATCCAAAGATATAAAAACAGGTAAAAATAGACAGTTCATTACTGCACTTAACAATGTTCCGTTTACACATAATGTGACGTAATTAACCAAGCTACAGTGACATTGTTATTATTTTTATTAACATTGTTACAAACTGCATTAGTGGCGCATTGACACTTCGCCACACCACGACGGCTAGCTACTGGCCGGCTAGCGACTAGCTTCACCACACACTTGCCCACAGCGCATTAGCGCTACGCGCACAATGCCTCAGACCACTAACAAAAAGGTAAGGCTACATATTAGACCTGCCGCCACTGCTGCTGTGTAGGTGTTTGTTTCTATGTTGCTATGTGAAATCAATGTGCCCAGGAAGGAAGTTCCAGTAATGCTTAAAAGGACCAAAATACGCAAAATACTGTAAGTATTACACGTTATCATGAATGTACCTGTTACTACATGGTCACAGCATGTATATAACTTGGAGGTGTTTTAATAGCAGTCTTTGTAGGCCGCAGAGGTGTGTCCCATTATGTGCAGTAATGAGCTGTCTCTTTTTATCTGTTTTTATATCTTTAGAAGGCACAGAAAAGAGAAAGTGTGTTCATGTCTCACATAAGGATTGTGGATGATGGGCTAAATTCCAAAAAAGTGCAGTTTTCTTGTAAGCTGCTTTGTTGCGAGGCAATTTTTGCTGTGTTTCCCATTTTCATGAGCATTTCGGAGTTCCAACAATATTTTTAGTTTGGTTTTAGTATACATTTTGCTGGTCACTACTATCTCAGGTGTGTTCATACTTGGCTTCACTCAACGAGAGCAGGAGTTCCAACAGCCACCATTTCTCCTTTTTTGCTTGTTTCTGGAACTTTTTTCCCTATATGATGGATGATTACTATTAATACATTTTTCCGAAATCCCTATTTGAGCGATTTCCTGATACGAGGACAGCGAGGCGTTTTCGCCCTGACTTCACTTGAATTGTAGCTGCAAATACGCTTGCTTGCCCCCCAGCTCTTTTGAGCCCGTGACGACAGCAACCGGACGTGGCATCACGTGCAACCCAACAGTTTAGCTTCCTTTGTAGTCGTAGTTAAAAAATGGCGACTGAAGCTGGAACTAATTGAAGTGGATCATCAGTGACTTTTATTGTACATGTTGCTCTGAAACCGCTCATGTTTACATCACATTCAGATAACTGCTTATTAGCAGTGTGTCACAATAGCTTGGGAGAATAAAACGTATAAAACAATTTCTCATTCAGAAAAAACGTCTCGTGGGTACTAGACCTGATCACACAATAAATGAAAATGAACTTGATCATTTGTCCGGCCTGAAAACATTGCCATGTGCATGCGTGTCTGTTTTCCTCGTCTCCCGCCTCCAAACAGGCAGGAAGAGAGTTCACTCTGTGCGTTGGTTTCAGCACCTTGGCGCGATTGTTCCGTAGAACAACGGCATGAATGGAGTGAGCCCCTTTGTCAGTCATACAGTCTCTTTGTCTCGGTAAGTGGAGGCACACAGAGTGCAGAAGGGTGTAAGGTTGTAGAAAGTATATTAGTAGATCTCGTCCTGTCAAGCTCGTGTATCGTCTTGTCTTGCGAACTGAGGGCCTCGTGACACCCCTACTGCTCTTATTTGCACATTGCATATTTTTCCCCTGAGACACTCCTCAATTTGTGCTATTCTTTAGTTTAGAATTTTTAACACTTTCACGGGACGGGAAAAATTATGTGGTTAAAAAAAAACAACAAAAAAACGCCGACCAATCACAGCTGTACACCGTGAGTGTGTTTAAAAATAAAGAAATAAATATCTAAATATATTAGGGCTGTCAAAGTTAATGAAAATGATATTAGTACATTATTACTGTGTGAGAGCAAAAAGTGATGCTTTGGTTTATGGAGGTAATTCAGTATGTTTCCAAGCCACATATAAAGTACAAACTCCCATGTGAACAAGGGGAAGCAATTTCATAAGGAAGTGTGACCTTTACTAACTCTTATAGTGACCTCTGGGATACTTAAAACTTGTTCTCAGTAGTCCAATGTGGGATTTACTTGTTTGTAATGGTAGCCCACCTTTAGAGGACTCATTCATAATTGAACTTTAAGGGGTACACTGTCTTGTCACCGGGGTGGGGGGGATCACTATTGGATTCCTGACTTTTATAGAGTAGTTAAGGAAAATACTTGGACCTTTTTGGGACTGGAAAAAGTCCATACAGACACTTTGGAGTCCAATAATGAGCCCTACAGGGTACATTAGTGTAGATTGTACCTCAAGGGACAAAACCCTACTGATCTGACATTGTATAGTACAAGTAAAATCACACGTTAGCCATCCAAAGCAATCTTTTCCGACCTTCATCTTCCTCCCTTGACCTTTCCTTGTTTTACTCTTCCTCGCCCCCTCTTCTTTTTTATCCCTCCTCCGTCCACCACTTTCTTCCCCATGCTCTCCTCTCTGGGGTCCCATCCTGGAAAGGCCGCTCCCACCCAGACACAGATGGCCCCCGGATCAGATTTATCAAGGCCAGAGGAGCCCTCTGCAAAAGGTCACTCTCTTAAAAGCTGACCGATCAATGGTCCAAGTCCTGATACCAGCAGCCATGTTTTTTCTTCTCCACATGTTTGACCATGAAGTGTACATCTACATGCATGTCTTTGTGTGTATGCGTGTGTGCGTGCGCGCTTTAAAGCACGCACGTACCTGCCTGACAGCTCCGGGCGTTACTAATCGAAGGTGCCATTCGTCAGACGCTCCTCTAACGACCTCGCCAATCTCTAATTGTGCAACCTTATTGAGGCGCTACTAAATATTTCAGCGAGTCATTAGCTCATTACGCGTCATTATCTACAGCCCGTCTGGATTAGCTTGCCAGACTTTTAGCAAAGTCTCTGTGGGAAATCAATAATCAGCAGACACTTTCAATCAACGCCAAGTTCCAAGCACAAATTCACACAATGCAACAATCACGCACATGCACGGGCGGCAGCGGTGTCGATGCAGTCCTGGAAATCCAAGCTACGAATTTTTGCCTCTTACTTAGATTCCTTTCAGCTACGTGGAACCGCTTTGTGCTTTGAATTTCATTTTTAAAAAAGATGTATTAATTAATAAACCATGCTGTTTCATGGTTGAATACAGTACAGCCTATTAGTTAAACCTATGTATATATATATATATATATATATATATATATATATAAGCTAATTGTACATCTTTTTTTGCCTAAATTAAGCATTTTTAAACATAAAAAGGGCTAAACAAATTAAAATAAAAATATAAGGCATTCATAAGACGCTGGTCACTAGGTGTCAGTAAAGTTACTGTAATGTTTGGTGAGACACACAAATGCCGGACTTAATCGCCAGAACAACAGGCTTTTATTGCATGTTTGAATCACGACGGTGACGATGGGGTTGTTATTTCATTCCATTGAGCTCTAATGATATTAAAAATCATATTTACAAGGTTGTAAACAGGTTTTCTATGCTCTAACTACGAAAATATAAATAGAAATAAGGAATCTACATATAAATAAGGAATCCTACTTCGTGGAAATTCACTTTTCACCGCTGTTTCTGGAGCCAATGAACCGCGACAAACGAGGGATTACTGTATCTTGAAATTTTGCTTGGATTTTCTATTTTGTGTAAAAAAAAAACAGTTTTCAGATAAAACTTGATTAGATACTTGATTTTCAATAGATTTAATTGGGCAGCAAAAAAACAAACTAATGTCTTGTAAGGAATGTCAAAGTAATTTTACTTGTCAGATAAAAAAAAAACACACACACATTTGACTAGATACAAAATTTAGCAAGACATGCTGTTCATGTGATTTGATTGTACAGCAAGAAATTTGGAGTCATTGTACAACAAAAAATGGTCACACACATTTTTTTATTGGTAATAGATGGTTTTGTATAAAAACAACAACAAAATTGATATATAGCTGTACTTCACGGTATATACTATACAGGTACGATATGTAAAAGGGGCAATAAATGTGATGCACCGTGAACCACCAACCAAGACCGAGGTCTGGTGTATATAATACATTGGATTCAGGCGCCACGCCCGTATGTTATTTTTATAACACAGCGTTGCCAGCCATCACTGATGTATGCGTGTGCAGCATTTACCAGGAGCTACCTCTTTGTTTTTGAAGGGTCACGCTCCAAGGTCGAGGGCTTATGTGCAACCTGAGCGGGCGTGCTGCTGCAGAGCTGTTTAACGCTACCATGAAACCTCTTGGACACACTTTAGAAGTCACTCAACAATGGGCGGCGTGTGTGTGGTTAAGCGTGTGACTAATTTCTTTTAATGCACTGTGAGATTGAGAGAGTCAAGGACAGAAAGGGGTGGTGGTGGGGAGGTGGCTGCTACTTGTTAGGGAGGTCAGAGGTCACCTCCTCTTCAATAGAGCCACAAACGCCCAATTAATAACGCAAACACACAAACGGAAACATGCTAACCACTGAGCCACTGTGCAGCATACCGATGATTTTTTATCAACCCCTGGACCCTTCATAATAAAAGCTGTACCATGACAAGCCTTTATTTCTCATCATTCATGTAGTTTTAGGAGAAGTTGAACAATGCTCATTTAAGGAAAATGACAAAAAGGGCCTGATTTTGCAACGTTAACACAGCATGAATCCACACAAGATTGAAATGGAATGGTTTCTTTCATGTAAAAGTGGAAAGGAAGACTGCTCAGCCAGCATTGATAGCGCTGATAAGTGCATTTGATCAAAAAACTGCACGTGTCAAATGTGCGAGTTTCACACCAGTAGGAGAGTAGCCACATTTTAAAGCGCATGCAGAGGTAGATAAAACTGTTGGATGCTGCCCACTCATGGTACTTCAAATGCAGCTACTGCCGTCTTGTGGAGGTAATAAACATCAGGGGGTTGCCGACAGCCACAGCTTTAATGACAATGTTTTTTGTGTGATCCGGTGCTAATTGGAGACACTGGAGGTTACTTGCTTTTGGAGACCACGCACCTGGCGAATAAAGGAATAGTCAATTGGAGCGTTTACTCTACAGTGTTTCCTCGCTGTACAGCGCTTCACCTTTCGCGGATTTGCTGTTTCGTGGATTGTTTTTAGTGCTACCTTTTTTTTATAACAGCATTCAAGCCTGACCCTTTAAGAAGAACTGCATTGTGAGAAGTTGAGTGTCTATCTCTTCCTTCTCTCGTCTGTCTGCACCGCCCATTGTTTTCTTCAACCTGATTAGCTGTACCCATTGTCAATCAATCTCATTCATGTGGTCCTGCCATGTCTCCTGTGTCATAGCTAGCTTGCTTGCTAGCTTGTAAATGAATCTTCGGTTCGTCTGCAGCAGTATGTTTTAACAAGCATACAAAACGCTACAGAACAGTGGACGGAATGGCACGGTCACAGGAGTGAAATATGCACGAGTGACTAAATAATTTCTTGTGTAGATCATTAAGGTTCATCATTAAAATTCAAACGAAGGTTTGAACTTTTTTGAGAGTGTTTAAACAAGAGAGAAATGTGAGAAAATGTTATTGCCTGTCTGAGAAAAGTGTATAAAGTGTACGGTGAGGGGTTTCACAGCCTTAAAATATATGCAGGCATTGTAAAAAAATGAAGTTGGCTGCTTCGCGGATTTGACTTATTGCAAGCTATTTTGGGAACCTATCCCCCGCGATAAATGAGGGAACACTGTATTCCAAAAAAAGGACTCTTCAACAAGGAAAGTGTTCAGAGAAAAAAAACGTGAGAAAGATTGGTCATCAACTTGGCTGGTTTTCAAATGTAAGGTGTTCTATTGTTTGCAGGTGTTATTATGACCAGTGGGCAACTTCTTTTTACACTTGTGTGACAATTAAGAAGATGTGTGAGGCTCATTATTTTTTTCTTTCTCAACAACAGTCAGATGAAGTGTTTTATTGTTATGTCTTACTATTAGCAGTGGTAATGTTAAAATGTGGAGTTAATAAAGGCTTTACGACGACCAACAGATTATTTCTATTCCTGTTATTTCCCATGGGAAAAGGGTTTCAGGAACAAACGAGGTGTCGACCAGCATCCCGGAAAACAAATAGTTTCCAACCCGAGATGCTCCACTGTCCTGTAATATGATATTCTACCTCCTGATTGCAACAGACATGTTAGCTGACAGTTTAACACTGTGTTAGAAAAGTCAACACTCACACACATGAATCAATAATCAACACAAAGCGGTTGCACGGTCAAATGATTCCAGCAGATTGAATTAGTTTGTGAGTCTTTAATAATAAATGTGCTCCTGTTTTCAGAAAAGTTGGCACAGGATCAAATCTTTTTTCCATCTACCCTGCATCTCCTTTTTCTTCATTATCCATCAGACTTCCATTTCTCCTCATTGTCCGGGCCCATCCCAGTCAGCATTTACCACACCTTTTTTCCTTTTTGTTCCACATCCTGATTTATTTTGGCCCTGGAATCATGTGACCCTAAATATTGTAACTGACCCCAGGCGTATCGATCCCCACTCCATCCCCCTCTGCCGCTACATCAGCACTGCCACTTCCTGCTTCAGCAGAGAAATCCTCTGTAACCTTTCATAATCATCATATAGAAGAGCTGGGTATTTCTTTGTCGGCATGTGTGCACACCCTGTATGTTTAAATGCTGTTGTTTTACTTCCTCTGCATGTATGCATTTAAAGACATGCGCATGCAAGTGGCGCCCTCTATGGGTTGTGGCTAAAATGCTTTGGAAGACATGCTAGCATACATGTAATACAGATATTCTTCTGCTTTCATTTTACAAGCTCAGATTTCATCAAATATATGCTTTTAAAGAGCATTGGCATGTTAAACCCCAAATATAAGAAGACTGTTTTCTCTTATGTTTGTTTTATATTCTGCTCAATATGGAAGTGCAGGAAAGACAGTAGGGGTCCATGTTATGTGTGCAGCACTTCAGGAAGCGAACGGCGTGTCCTGATTTTTTCACATGACTATGTTCAGTGTGTGTGCGTCTAATGATGCTATTTTCCACCCCAAAAAATACACTTTTGTCGCTCTTCTAATGAAGGGTACTGGTTATACTGGTTAGCAGCACTAATCCTCCGGTCACATTTCCAGAGACTGCATGTAGAAGGGTGGAAGTTTGCACATGGATGCACACAAAAGTATGGTTTTGCACACGAGTAAAGCATCAAACAATCGATAAATATTTTGTGCAAACCTCCCGGAAACCAGTGCAGTGTGTGTGTGTGTGTGTGTGTGTGTGTGTGTGTGTGTGTGTGTTTTGAGGGTGAAAAGACAAAGAGGCTAAATTGAAAGGAAATGATGAGCGATGAGTCTGTGTTGCCCATTAGTGTTCTCCTGCGTCTTTTTCCCCCCACCATCATTGTCTATTTCCTAGTCTGTGTGTGTGTGTGTGTGTGTGTGTGTGTTTTCACGTTTTCCCACTCGCCTGAGGCTACACTTGCTTGTCCTTATATGTGGGTCCACATGTCACGTCAAGGGGGCGCCTTTAGAAATGTTGACATCTTGTGCCCAGTGGTGTGTGTTTGTGTTTAAGAGTAAAGCTAAAAACAAAAAGTCACACGTTTGACCCTAATGACAAAAAATGGCAGCTTCCCACAAACGGCTGTAAAAATATATACAGTATTCGTACAATATGTTGCAAGTATTTTCAAGGATAGTTGTGTCATTGTTATAATTAGGCCAGAGATGGGTCAATGATGGGAAGTAACATTGATTTCCATGCATTACTATTATTATTTTACACTGTCACAATTAAAACAAAAACTCACACTCAAGGTCCTCAGGCCAAACATCCCCAAACTGCTATAAAATTATGATATAAAAAAATAGTAATTTCCATTTTAAATGAACCAATCTTCCGGCTGAAATATACATATCAAACACCAGCTATATTTTGGGGTTTTCACGTTTAGTAGTAGTAGTGTTTTTTATTCCCCCCCAAAACAAAGGTGAAAAAACACAAACACACGAACACCAAAAAAAACAAACATGCACCGTGATCCAAAATCAATAGCTCAGAACACAGCAAAAGGTATGAAATTTGACTGCATGCTTTGAATGGGGGAAAAGTAGCACCATCCGGTGGACAAAATAAAAATAAAAAAACTAACTGTCTTAAATAGGGATGTCCGATATTAGCTTTTTTGTCGATAACCAATATGCCGATATTGTCCAACTCTCAATTTCCGATTCCAATATCAAACGATACCAACATGTGTAACATCACGTCTTTTTCTTGAGTAAAATTGCTCTAAAGTAACAATACTCCTAAATGAGTAGTTATTTTGTTGGCTACTCCTCCCATCTCTGAGTAGATAATTAATGTATTACATATTTCATATAAGAATACATTTGTGTTTCTTGTGCCTGATTTACGTTATTTTTGGAAAGATTTTATTTATTTTTATTTAAAGGGCTATTGTTTAAAATACATGCATTTGCTGATTGCATTAAAACTACTCAATAAAACTACTATTGATATATTGTGCATGGTTTTTCGGCAGGCCGCACGGTGGTCTAGTGGTTAGCATGTTGGCCAATACAGGAACAGCCTAGAGATCGGGAAGACCTGGGTTTGATTCTCCCCTGGGCATTTCTGTGTGGAGTTTGCATGTTCTCCCCGTGTGTGCGTGGGTTTTCTCCGGGTACTCCGGCTTCCTCCCACATTCCCAAAAACATGCATTTTAGGTTAATTGGCGACTCTAAAATGTCCATAGGTATGAATGTGAGTGTGAATGGTTGTTTGTCTATATGTGCCATGCGATTGGCTGGCAACCAATCCAGGGTGTACACCGCCTGTCGCCCGAAGTCAGCTGGGATAGGCTCCAAGGCTCCATCCTCCTAATGAGGATGAAGCGGTATAGAAAATGGATGGATGTTTTCTCGGCACTACTTTGTGCTCTATAGGTGATAAAATGTGAATTACTGCCTAACTGTTTCCCAAGTATATTAGTGCGTGTGTGAATGTATAAACGAGAGGCATCGACTTCAGTTTCTTTGCAGAAAGGCGCTGTTTGAAAGTAAGTACAGTTATTTGTATTCACTGACAGGGCAGCCTTGCCACATCCAATATGGAGGCGACGTTGACGTAAGGCTCAGCACTCGATGTGGCGTCTACGTATATGGTTTTGAAACAGCACTTCCTGTTTCCCACCGTGCTGTGCTGCACTGTTGTTGTGAATGGCTGCTATGTTACATGTTTAGAGCTCACATAGTTGTTGGTTATTCTGCATTATTCCTTGGTAGTGTCTTGTTTGTTGTTATGCACCTATAACATTGCTGTGTGATGCTTCTTTAGCTCTTTCTTTAAAGGTACTCTGAGTAAGACCGGTGTGTGGAATGGTACCCCCCCCACACACACACTCCACTTACTAAATATAGAGTTCCCTCTCCTCACAGGCTTGTGAGCATGATGCAACAATTTCAATGATGTTGCAATTTTGCGACGTTGGTGCTAAAAGCTCTGAATTGGCTTTCAATGTAGGGAAAAATATTGGCTGATATCAGACTTTTATGCCAATATCCGGTCAGTAATTATAGGTTGCCGATATTATCGGATATCCCCAGTCTTAACGCAAAGGATTGGATTAGTTTGTATTAAGATAAATAAATGGGACACTAGGACCAAATGTGGCAGTTTATGTGTTGCTTTGCCATTCTAGGATCATTTAAAGAACAAGAGATGACCATTAAAAAAACGTTTTCAAAATGAACATCCTCTGGCAAATATCAGCCATATTCTGTCACAATTGCATGGAAAGGGGTTAAATGTGTTGCCTTGCTACATTGCTGTTCACCTATCGTGGATTTCTTAAAGTGCAATTTTGCATATATTTTTTTAACAGCGTGTCAATATGCATTGTGTTCTGCGTCCACGTGGTGTATTAGAGCGATCTATCGGTGCTCTGTTGTATGTGTCTGTTATTGTATCTAGTACTACAACTTGAAGATGCGTGCGGCTCCACCTAGTCTCAGTATGTGTTTACGTGCTTGCACGAGCATATAAGGAACCCACAGTAGACAATAGCCAGCTAAATATAGAGCCACAACGTCCTTATTGCCGAAGGGAGAACCCGTCCATGGTGTTCTGCGTCCAGATTGGCTGTAGACCATTGTCAATCAATCTCCTTTGTGCTGTTTCCTGTTGTGGTCAATAGTCCTAGCAAACTCGCTAACTGTGTGAGCTGCTTGCTAACTGCCAATAAACAATAGAAGAAGAAGAAGCTAACCGGCTAAATGAATCTTCGGTAGGACGAGGAGGAGGAGGACAACAGGAGCAATATGTTTTAACAAGGATACAAAAACACTGCAGTCGAATGGCGCCAGGACGAGGCACGGTCAGAGGAGTGAATACGCGTGAGTCACTGAATAATTTCTTGAGTCCAACCTAGTAGATGGATCATTAAAATTCTAATGGAATTTGAACTTTGAGTGTGTTTAAACAAGAGAGAAATGTGATAAAATGTTAATGCCTGTCTGAGAAAAGCGTATAAAGTGTATGGTGAGGGGTTTTACAGCCTGAAAACATATAGAATAATTGTAAACATAAAGTTGGCTACTTCGTGGATTTCACTTATTGCGGGCTATTTTGGGAACCTATCCCCCGCGATAAATGAGGGAACACTGTACTTTTACACCAACATACTTATTTGGGATGATGATTGCATGTATGTATGTGTGCGATAGGGATGGTGTTAGTTGAGGGGAGGGTAAAGGGGTATGAGGCTGTATCCATGGTAACACCCTATCGCCACCCCCACTGGGCCCGAAAAGACAAAGGCGGCGGCACACACACACACACACACACACACACACACACACACACACACACACACACACACACACACACACACACACATATAGCGAGGAAGCACTACAGGGCCAGCTGAGCCAGATCAATATTTCTCCCCATTTAAAGAACGGAATTCAGAGAACGGCTGTTTAGCACTCAGACAAGCTTTAGACCTTGTATTTTTTTTAAACACCAAACATCCAGTCTACAAAGGGGGGATTTTTTTTAAATACCAAAATATTTCTTGGCAGACCTTGTGAGCCCCCATTAAGACCTTCCTCACGTTTTCTCTTTCTTGTGCTTCCAGCCTCTGCCTAGCCCTATGAGTGTGTCAGGGTTGGGGTGCATTCAGCCTCTCTGGTGGCTCTGGCCCACCCCCGGAGGGCTGGACTGGCCTTGGCCGGGTGGCCCCCCATGGCTGCCCGGAGGCTGCATGGAGATGGGAGGGCTCCCTCTAGCAACAGTCAGGTGTAACAGCAAAGGGATGCAAAACAAAACAGAAAGGAAAATGAAGCCTAATTCACTTGCACGTATTGCTTAAAAAATCAGACGTATGCTTTAATAAATGCTTCTGCATTTAAAAATAAACACTGAGAGAGTGAAGCTGAGGCACAAACAAGAGAATGGCCTCAGGCTGACTTGCAGCATCCTGTTTGTGGAACATCCGTGGGAGGTATCCACGTCCTTTCTGCTTCGATAGCTTGACAGCCCCAATGTGCTCCAGCTGCATTTCATTAAACGCATCCTACGTCTGTCACTCCTCACCACCTCCCAAAATGGAATAATTCATTATTCCTTCATTTATATTTGCTGTGAGGCAATTCTAGTCTTGTGCGATGGAGGAAACTGATAATTGATTTCTTCCTGCAGCATGGCAGCAGGCCAGGAGTGAGGATTTTTACCTGAGTGGCTCCATTCTCTACATAATCCACCACAATCATCTTGCAGTCGTCGCTGGAGAGACATTGCAGATTACCGAGCAACCCTTCCATTACTTGTTAACGCTCGGTGGCCTGTCGAGTGCTCTTGGACACAACGCTATTGGACGCTAATGAGCGACACAACGCTTGAGGAAACTTGATCCACGTTTCCACTGAGCGGCACAGCTCAGGATAGCACTAAACCCCGATTTGTTGTGTGTGTGTGTGTGTGCGTGTGTGTGTGTACACAGTTTTCAATGGGACATGTTTGGTCACAAACCACAAATGTGTCGTTTTTTGTGTTGTGTTGTCATTTTACACAATTTTAAAATGCTTCAAAAGTGAATATCCTTTGATCAATTGAGAAATTGAACTTATATTCAGTCACCACAGCCAAAATAGCTGTGATAATCCAAAATGTGTCGTTTTTGGTGGCGGTTGCTGCATCAGTGACATACTGTAACTGGTGTGACATCATAGACACAAAACAAAGTGGGATTCACCAGTTACATAAACAAGGCAAATAAATGCAAGGCAGTGCGTTGCAGTGTGCTGACATGGATGTGAATCATTCCGTTGTAACCCACAGTGTGCCATTTATCTGGAAGCCACAGAACCAATGTTGTAATTGCGGCAAGGAGCAAACTGCTCAGCCAGGATTCATAGCGTTGAGTTCATTGTACGGCAAGTGTAACATGCATGTGGGTCACACCAACAGCTGCGTAGCCCAACCAATGCTTTAAAACGCATGCAGAGGTACAGTAGATAAACCTGCTGAGCGCTGACCGCTCATGATACTTCAAATGCCATCTTGTGGAGTTTATAAAAACTGCACCAGGAGGTTGCCTACAGCCGCGGCTGTTCATGCTTGTATTTTGACTTTGTGCTAATTACAGGCCCCAGTGGTTATTTGCTTTTGCAGCCCACACATCTGCCGACTATAGGAGACTCAGTGGTTAATTGCAGCATTTATGGTATTTTAAGATGTATACAATGTTCCCTCGCTACATCGCGGTTCCCCTTTCGCGGATTCGCTGAATGAACGCGCATTGAGTTCTTCGTCCTTGTGGTGTATTAGCGCAATCTATCGGTGCTCTGTTGCATGTGTCTGTTATTGTATTTACTACTGCTACCAGTAGAGGGTGAGAGTTGGGTAAAGGAGAACCCGCCCATTGTGTTCTGCGTTCTGATCGGCTGCAGACCATTGTCAATCAAGCTCCTTCGTGCAGCACTTCTGTGTATCCTGTTTGCTAGCGACCATGGTTGTATGATCGCTAGGGCGCCATTATAGAACACTGTAAACGACTCTTCGGTTCATGGAGGACTACGAGGAGCAGTAAAATACTACAACAGGAGCAATATGCTTTAACAAAGATACAAAAACGCTACAGCCGAAAGGCGCCGAGACGAGGCACGGTCAGAGGAGTGATTACGGTGAGTCACCTAATAATTTATTGTGTCCAAGAGACTGATCATTAAAATTCAAACGAAATTTGAGCTTTGACAGTGTTTAAACAAGAGAGAAATGTCAGACCATGTTAATGCCTGAGAAAAGTGTATAAAGTGTATTGTGAGAAGTTTTACAGCTTTAAAACATAAACTGTTTAGTAACTGCAAACAAATAAAGTTGGCTACTTCGCCGATAGTGTACTACTTAAGATGAGCAAGTTGGTCAAACACAGAAAGTGCTTGGTATCTTGTTTGTGAAAACTGTATTTTTTCAGATTTAATCTTACTTAGGTTTCAGTTTTTGCAGTGAAAGTACTTTTCTCCATTGGCAGATGAACCAGAGAGATACGCTACCTCAGGAGCCATATACAATGCTTTTTAAACATGATCTTAAAAAGCAGTCATGTTATGAGAATAAAGATGAAATAGATGGAGAATAAAGTCATAATATTAATCAAGATGAATTATTGGGGTATTATTATTACAATCATATTAAAAGAAAAAAACAGCATAAATGTGAAATATTTAAATGAAACAATAATGTGAGAAACAAACAAATCAAAGAATAAAGTTGACATTTTTGGGAAATTACGTTGGGTAAAAGTTAGTAATATTACAAAAATAAAGTGAAAATCAGATTAAATGTATTACAAAAAAGTTTGACTAATTTTAAAAATACAGAAAAAGGAAAAATGAGTACAACGTGTAACGTAAGGAGAACACGCTCATACTAATAATACGCTTTGTCACCGACAACACAAGGCAGAAATGCGTGCTGTTTTTTTTTAAATATGAGAAATGTCTTTGCATTTCTACATGGGTTGATTAAAAAAACGTAAAAGTGGCCCCCGCATCCTTTGATTTTTCAGTATGTTTTCTAAGGGGTGTACGGTACAGAAAATATTGGTTTCCAGAGAGTTTGCAAGTCCAGTCATTTGTCAACAGAGAAATGTAACTTCCATGCAGTGGAAATAGGAAGGCTGCTGCTATGATGTTCTCTTTACGTAGTTGACACAGCGACCAAACGATGAGCAGCAGTTGGGTTAGCACCCTACTAAATGTACCCTATAATGAAATGAGGTTAACTGTACTGTTTTGGTAGAAATGTGGCTTTAAGAGCAGCGGCAGCAATGACAAGTGCAGCAAACAACAGCACTCAGTGCCGTCCAATCCCATTTTGAATCCATTTTCCCTAATTCTATTTCACATACACCATCAGCACAAGACAATGCGCACACATCACAAACAACCTGAGAAAAAGTACTATAAACATAAAAAATACACATCTTTTTAGTATTACAGGACCTTTGTGGGCTGAAAAGGTGGATGACACCGTTTGTGGTTTTGTCCTTTTACGCAGATCAATAGTTGCATTCAGCTCATTAGAATGCTGGATGGGGCTGGAAGAGTTTAGCCAGTCTGCTTTCATAAGTATTTAGTAGGCTTTTGTACAAAAATGCTAGACTTGGTCGCTATTGTCGCTGGTGAAATGTCCTTTTATTTTAACTCTGGTTTTCCTTGTTTTTTGTATTAAATGTTTTACAGCTACTAAAAATGGTGATAGAGGCTTTTCATTTGACAGAAAGTTATCTTACTCATACCACAGCACACTTTTGTATACAGGCGGTCTTCGGTTTACGATATTCCGTGTTACGATTTGTTGTCTGTGTGTGTGTGTGTGTGTGTGTGTGTGTGTATACGCAGTTTTCAATGGGATGTGTTTGGTCACAAGGAACAAATGTGTTGGTTTTTGTGTTGCGTTGTCTTTTTAGACAATTTTAAAATGTTCCAAAAGTGGATATCCTTTGATAAATTGATAAATTTAACTTATATTCATTCAGCACAGCCGAAATAGCTTGAAATAAAAAATGTGTCGTTTTTGGTGTGCTACGGTGGCGATAGCTGCATCAGCTACATAACTGGTGTGACATCATAGACACAAAACGAAGTCGGATTGGTAGAGTTTATATATCAAAAATAAACGTTACACTGAAACATTTAGAGATTTTATTATTAAACAAATGAACATTACCACATAACACAAACAAAACTCCAGAAAATTGGTCCTGTTCAGTACCGATACCGATTCTGAGGTACTGGACATCGGTACTGTATCGGTTCAAATGTGAAGGTACCCATCCTTACACATGGCATTAGTTACACTTGCATGAGTTATTACCACTGAAAGAGCCCATGATCATGTTGTTACTTTCATATTCCTGCAACAATCACAACCTTTGACCATGAATGCAGCACTCTTCCTCTGTGATGCTCTTTCATTTCATACTGTGACCTGTTAAGACCGCCGCGTCTCTTTGTGTATTTGTGCCGCAGCGTCTCCCATCAACCACCACCAAGGTTTTCTGCCCAAGTGAGTGGAGACATACGGCACAGAGTGGGCTGACACCGCCATATTTCAACTTGTATGTGCACACAAACACACGTAAACGCAGAGAGGTGCTGGTGAGGTGGCAGGCTAAAGGGAGGTGGGTGGGGGCAAGGGTGGTGTGACTAGGGGATAGGGACTTGCTGTCAGTTGTGTGTGCTGATGTTTCCTTGTGTGTGTGCGTGTGTGAGAGAGACACCTCGAGGTGGTGCAGACAGCCAGCAGCAGCCGTCTGTAAATAACGTGTGCTGAATGTCCACACTTGCAAAAGGGACTTAAAACAATGAAAGTTATTGCACTTGATGGTCACTGTCATCATAATGGTGGGCATTTTGGAATACAGTAATCCCTCGTTTGTTGCAGTTCATTGGTTGCAGACCTGCGAAGTAGGATTCCTTATTTATAAATGGAATATTTTTGTAGTTGCAGCACAGAAAACCTTCTAAATCCAGTTTTTAACATAATTAGAGCCCTCTAGACATGAGCCAACACCCCGTGGCCATTTTTTCACTCGTATTACTCAATATAGTAAACACAATAAACGTAAACAAGCCATTTAAGACATAAATAAGACTCTCGCTCGTGTGTGTTACTATGAATGTGTTCCCTGGGAGGGAGCTGAGTGGCGTGCAGACAGGAAGTGACGATGGTGATACAGAGTTTTAGCTTGGCATGGGATACAGCAGCAACAGTATTTATTATTAGGGACTATTGTGCCTACAATTACTGCAAAGTGCAAGTAACAAGCTTGCTGGCATCTTGTAACGGGGCATGTGTTCGACGAAAGCAGCTGTGTCATTTACTCCCGCTTAATTGTTTTATGGCTCTCTAATAAAATCATTGAAAGTACAACTTCTCACAATGTAAGGGCATCTCGCGTGTGTAACTGTGACCAGAGTTTAAGAATGTAACATGAATGTGTGTGTGCTTGCAGGTTGATTACAGTGCTGTGTATATACTGTATATTTGTGCACGCAGAGACACTGAAACGAGATTTAGCCACACTCAAAGATGCTACACAATGAAGACGAGGTGTCACTCCTGTACATCTGTCATACCTTCACTCATACTTGCAGAGCGCATTAAGCTGAATGCCTGGAATTTACGTACAATGTTATTGCACAATATCAAGGCCAGACATGCATGTGATTTTGTTTGCATGCAAATCCAATTAGGGCGTCTGTACTTTGGAGATGGAGCGGCCACTCTGTCTCGGACTGGATGTTATACATTACAAAGATGCTGGGACTGATCGAGCATCATATGTGTGCATATGGGTCTCCTGCAAGGGGTACCAAAAGCGTTACATAGCAAACCAAACAAAGTTATTTTGTAAACAATGTGCATATTGAAGTAAAGTAATATGCATCGCTATATCATCCAAACGCTTTCATCTTACCTTAAATTGTCACAAACATGCTCCAAAATGGCGTAGAACATATCTTCTGTTCTTCTGCTGGCTCTCAACGAAGGCAGTCGAATCCTTTCCCTGTCCTCTCCGTTATCTTCTCTGCTTTGCTTGTCACGTCTCGTTTTGTCCTGTCTCACATTTTTAAGAGCCTCTCTCCAAATCTAAAAAATGGCATTGATCAACTGGTCTCTCCGCGCAGTTGACAAAATCTTCTCGACGAGAAGCTCGAGTTCAAGGGAACCCGTCTGCCCTGACGGAACGTTTACCACCGGTTACGTGATGGACAGTTGGTAGAGGTGGAGGGTTATGTGTCTGGCGATTCTTTCTGTTGCGGACGTCGAAAACATTTACCTATTCGCAACAATGATAACAGGCCTGTTTCTGATTGGATTAGGCACTGCCCTCGTGTATCACAGAATTCGGAAGACGGAGACAGCAGTCCAACGTGCCCAGCAGCTGCTCGTCAAGATTGATGGATCGATCGAGAGACCAGAACGGGCAAACAGAGAAGCCGAGTCTATTGGAATGTGGCTCCTCGCACTAACCCAAACAATCTAATTAAACAGCATTTTGGCCTCCCCCACCGACATCGGCCTCGGCCGAGGTCCTCCAGGAGATGCAGTGAGACGGTCTGGATCCTCCACCGCTTCTTCCCGGACACCTGTTGATTGTTGACTCTGTCTGTAGCCCGTTCACAGTCATCTCCGCGGCCAGTGCTGTGTTATTGTGATGACATTCTGTGGACTGAGGCACCAAGATTGTGCGCTAGATGGAGCGACTTTAGCAACCCAAATAATTAGATGCAGCTCACTGGCTAGTGGTGCTATTTGAGCTATTTTTAGAACAGGCTGGCGGGCAACTGATGTGGCCCTTAGGGGCGACCTGGTGTCCGCGGGCACCGTGTTGGTGCCCCTGCCATATAGTCTTCCTCAATTAAATTTTAGGTAAGTTGTGTGTGGACTACACTAGTTAATATCGTGACGTACACACGTTTTGGATGTGGCACAATGAGTTTGGTGCACAATGAGGTGTTACACTTCAGAAATTACAGCAGCTTAAACAGAAATTCCACCGTTTTGTATCATTTATTTCACCGTCTTTGTGACACACTTTTGCATGGCACAAAATGGCGATGCTCAAATATGCTGGAATTGACATCAGATCGTGTTTTATACAGAACAAACCCAAAGAAAACATTCAGTGCTGTTTATTCAATGTGTTTGCAGTATATTTTTATTTGATGATAGCTGCAAATCACTGTAGTCTTTGCGTCACGTCACGCCCCTCAAAGTGACGGCACCCTCTCTGGTACCCCTTTCACCAGACTGACCCACATACATAGAGCTTCATTTAAGGACATACTGCAAAAGCGCTAGTCAAAGATCCTCTATATGAAGGATCTAGAGTCGTGCCTCGTTTATCACAGTTAATTGGTTCCAGAACACACCGCGATAAGTGAATTTCAGCAAAGTATGATTCAATGTTAATAAATGGAATATTTTTGGAGTTAGAGCATACAAAACCTCACCTGTTTACCATTTTTACCGTTATTAGAGCTCTGTAGACATGCAATGACACCCCTATGGTCCCCAAGACAGCCGCCGTTTTAAACATAGCAAGCTACTGAGCTAACTAGTTGGCCTCCAATTTATTTATTTTAAACTTCAGAAGGGATTTCTAACAAAGAAGGACAAAGTAAGAAGCCAAAAACTGACCACTTCCACACGAAATGGGAGAATTTGTTTTCATGTCAGACATGCCATGGCTGACTCCATACAGTGTGAAGGTAATGTAATGTAACATTACTGAAGCCTAGTGACCAGAATACTACATAGAACTTGTCTTTCAATATTTTATGACTAATGATATGCCTTAGTGGTGGCTTATGAATTAATTTCCAGAAACACACAATAGAGTGAGGGAGCAATGTTCAAACGTGACGTAGCGACGGATGACTATACTGCAGTATTTCCCACAGGACTGCATTCTAACTGTGGCAGGGAGGGGTAGATGACGTCACCGTCTTATTTGTGTAATTGGCCATGATGCACATGCATGTTGTAATTTATATGGATTCCTCCGCCCTCTCCCCCCCGGACAAATCCCATCATAATGTGTGTATGAGGAGGAACACAAAGTCATCAAATGAACTCATCAACCTTAATTGTGGACTTTGAAGTGTACACACGGTGCATTATTGTTGTTAAAAGTATAAGTAGTTGTTTAAAGAATCTTATATGCATATAAACAAGGGCAGCAAATATACTACATATAATAAGTGTCAATTAAACTGGACTGTTAAATCAGCATGTGCAGGTTAGCCATAAAGGCTCATTGGTTTAGCAGTCAGATGCGGTTTCCTAAATAAACACAGCTGTCATTCCGTCGATAATCATATCAGAACATGGATCTACGGTCACTGATAGATTTAGTCAATCATTTAGTGATCATGATTGACTGCAGCTGCTTGTTTCTCCTTCTCTTGAATTCTGCTAAGACCGCATTATTTTTTTGGGTGAAAATCAACAAAAACAAACATATATTGTGTTGTGCTGTGTTGCCAGTCACTAGGGAATATCCCCCCACTGTTTCAGTGTGTCTCATCACCTCCATTTTCTCCCCTCTCTTTCCTGGATGTCTCTGTCCTCCATCCCTCCCTCCCTCTCCCAAACGGTCATCAATTATCCTCCATCCCCTCTGCGTTATCCCTCCTTCAATCTCCCCTCCATCCTCCCAGCCCGTCCAGCTTTCTGGTGGTTGGCTGCTGCAGGCCACCCATCCCCAGTCCTGTCAGTCACTCTACCTCTGACAGCTCCATGAGCAAATCAATGATAATCTTCCACCTGTGTAAGGCGATACTTGAGGAGTTGCCTCAGCTTGCTGGCAGATGTTTGGTAGCATTTTTGTCAGTTTTGGGCGAAGGATGTAGACAAAAGATGGTAAACTTCCCATGAACATGCACGCCTGCAGCTGTACACGTTTATCTGTAATGTGCAAGACACACACACACACACACACACACACACACACACACACACGTGTGTTGTCACTGTCAGAGAAGCTAATGTTTGATGTACGAGCCCACTACTATGACAGCCTTCATATGACACCCAACCTTACCTCCCCAGGAAAATGACCAGAAAGAGCCGAAGGACTCCTCAAAGAGAAGAGGCCATTGCTGATATTGTATCGTAAAAATAAAAACGTAGTAAAGCTTATTATACTCTGTGTGCCCCTGACAATGATTTCTGGCTGAATTACTGTCTAGTGTCTGGAAGTGGCACTGTAAAACCTAAGACTGGAGGCCTTGTAGGTTGGGACTAAAGGCTTGTCTAAGGCAGACACAGTCAACTAAGTTCTGGAGATGATTAAGTAGAGTATTTGATGCCAATGCATATCTTCATCAAGTTCTAACATAGTTAGAAATAAAGTCATAAATTCGTCATTTACAGTCAACTGGAAGCACTATGTTAACACGAGCCAAAGACCCAAAGATAGGACAGGAGAGCTCTACGGTCTTCAAGGACAGATTGTAAAAATACTTTTCTATCTGACAGGACCTACCAGAAAAACATTAGTCAGACATCCTCTTTATGACAGGAGTGCTCCGCTATTTTTAAGTACACACTGCAAAGACGTGAGTCAAAGATCCTCGACTGTACTGTACATGACACAACCTTCCACACCAGCTGTCATCAAAGATCCTCTATAGAAATTACAGGAGCACTTTCCTATTTTTAAGGACCTACTGCATCTAAGATCCTGTACGACGCAGGGGCGCTCTGCTGTTTTTAAGAATCTACTGCAAAAATGGTAGTCAAAGATCAGCTGTTGTTATGTCTGGACTCCTCATGAAGAAGCTTCAGTGTTCTTCACACCTCCTCTTTGCTCTCCACTTAATCCACTTTCACTCTTCTTCCCTGTGTGTGCAGGCCCTTGCGATAGTATCTCCATCTAGTGTAATTATGGAGACCCCCACCCTCTGCTCTCACAGTCCATCCAAGCACACACACACACACACACACACACACACGGTGAGTGAAGGCACTGCCCACTGGTGTAATTCATGCTGCTTAGGGGGTCATGGGAGATTATGAGTGGGATCGATCAGTGTGATGGCTCTCACACACAAATGCGAGGGCTCATCATCGATGAGGGGGCCTCCTTAGCTCCCCTCTCCTACTGAGGGACATCCTGCAGCTAATGAGGACACACAAACGGCGTCGACACTATCGACCACCTTAGCTTAACAAGGTGCTTTATATATGGAGCCACTCCAAGACCATCGCCACCACCGGAAAGTGTGCTTAAAGACGTAATTAGCACACAATGAGACAACATCCAGGTGGAGTCTTCATTCTCTCTCACAGCCAATTCAGCCAATTCAGAGGTGTTTTTTCTTCTCTCAAGGAAACATCCAGGCTCACCATAAGATACTTTCTTTCCACAATACACAGCAAAATGTTCCTTTTCAAAGTCAAGTCAATTGTACTTATATGGCACCCATTCACATAAACAGACACTGAAGAAACTCTACGGAAGTTCACATGAGCATACATTTTGGCGATGGAGGCCAAGAAAAGCTAAGAAAGAAACCCTGAACAGGCAAAGCACAATCATCTTGCTACTCGCTGATGTTGTCAAAAACGCTCGTCGAACAGGAGCCCTTTGATGTTTTTAAGCATTTACTACAAAAAAACATCTCACAAATCCTCTATATGACAGGAGTGCTACTCTAAAAATGCTAGTCAGGGATCATCTGTATGGCAGGAGGACTGTGTTATTTTTAAGCACCATCTGCAAGAACGCCATCCTGTATTTGACGGGCGCGACAGCAAGAACGCTATTCTAAGACTGGTAGCCCAAGATGCCCAAGAAGTGTGTGTAGAAAACACATATTTCAATAGTGGAGTTCAGTAATGCAATGCAAAAACATCAAACAATTCCCTTTTTTTCTAGACACCTAGCCCCTACAAGTGAACGGATAACTTTTGTTATAGATATAGGCATTTTACCGCTCAGTTAGTTTATCCGTAATCACAATAATAAAGATGAAAGTTGCATCTCGGTGTGTAGCTTGAGACATCTGTAGCCACGTAATCTTTGCCGCAGGGGGAGCACCAGCAAATCAGGAAGGTAGCTTAATGTCAGCTGACTGATGTCATAGTGACGTTTATGCCATCGACCCACACTACCTTTGCGATCGACCGGTAGCTTGCGATCAACGTCATGGGCACCCCTGCTTTACAGTGTATGATAGGAGCGCAACTGCAAGAATTACTAGTCCAAGATCCTTTATATGACAGAGGCACAACTGCGACAATGCTAGTCCAAGATCCCCTATATGACAGGCACACTTTGTTGTTTAAAGACCCACTGTGGTAATGCTAGGCCAAGATCCTCTACATGACAGGAGCATTGTGTTGTTTTTAAACAGCAACTGCAAGAATGCCAATCCAAGATCCTCTATATAACGGGAGCACAACTGCAAGAATTCTAGTCCAAGAATGGCTATATGACAGGAGCGAAGCTGCAAGAATGATAGTCCAAGACCCTCCATACGACAGGAGCGCTGTGCTGTTTTTAAGGACCTACTGCAAAAATGCTAGTCAAAGATCCTCTATTATGTGGCCTGCTATTTTCTAAGGGTCTACTGCTCGCACTCTAGTCAAAGATCCTGTATATGACTATGCCCATCTATTTAGACAATAATGACTGTGTGTCGAGTAAATCTCTATGCTGCTAAACAAGCTGTACACTGACTACTCTAAATGATACCCAAGTTTCGTTTGTATAGTCCCTTGAGAAGATATAATAAAATGGTTGCTGAAGTGTGTTGGAACCATACAATCTGCTTCTTGTCCACATAGGATTGGTCATTTTTATGACACTGTTAGAGATTATCATCGTTCAGAGAGTCCATCCCATAAAAACATATCCAGCATGTCCACGTCGTTGTGGACAAAGTGTAAAGAGCATTGGTGTCAATACTGGTATCATGGTGCCGATAATCGTATAGTGTGTGCAGTATGTGTGTGCGAGCGATGAATGAACTATGGCTCATGACCACCGCAGTCCGCATCAGGTGTCAGGTTGCCGCTGGGAACGTGAAAGAGTCTCTGGAGGGGCTTGGGGCTGGAGGCGGGGAACGGACTGACCTGACACAATCAATGTTTTTATGAAAGAGCAAATGACACTATCAGAAGGAACGCTAACATCACAGGTACGTGCATCGTGGACAAAAGGCCAACTGGGAAGATGCAAACCATTAGATGTGTTATTTTAGCAACGCTATAAAGACAATATTAAACCCAAAAGTTGGACCCCAATAGGTTTAACTGACATTTGTCACACAAAACACCCACTGTGACGTTTAGGTGAATAGACAAATCAACACAATGTTTGGTACACACCTTAAAGGGTACCTATTGTGCTTTTCCTCTTTTCTGACCTACAGTATAAATGTTGTTACAATGTTGTACTGTCATGTTAAACGATGCCAGCGTGTCAGATAACGAGGTTTGCGCGTTTGAAAGTGAGACCTGAGAGCAGATACAGTATGGATGGCTCAGCATGCTGTGTTTTACAGTTTTTTTTAAACACAGAGTTCCACTGATGTCAACGCAACCTGGACTTCCCGGAAGATTTTCGTAGTTAGAGCACAGAAAAGCTGTTTAATCATTTCTTAATACGGGTTTTAACATTATTAAAGCCCTGTAGACATGAAATAACACCCCAATAGTCACTCCCAACTCCTATTATTCTTACACCACACTGCGCAGGCTACGTACAGTATCACGGCAGGGCCATAAGAGACGGGCCACTGCTAGCATAGCATGCTACCGAGCCAACTAGTTAGCCTCTCCAATTTACTTCTTCTAAACTTAACAAAGTGTTTGAAACGGAATGGGGAGGAAGGACAAAGAAGCCAAAAATGTACCACTTCCACACAGAATAAGAGAAGAAATGTTCCGCTCTATCTCAGCCATGGCGTGACGGCTCGGCTCTGCTGGCTCAGTAGCCAGTCTCCATGCATGACATTACTGATGCCTCGTGAGCACAATACTACATGTAACTTGTCTTTCAATCTTTTTTTGCTCATAATATGCCATAGTCAAACACAAAATAATTTTTTGAAAAAATGCAATATAATGAGGGAGCGATATTCAAACCACAATATAGCGAGGGGTGACTGCACTGAACCAAACTGTCCAAACAACAAAGAGTGAAGATACTGGCAACAGAGACCTCTCGACCTGGACTGTGTATATCATGGGGAAGCTGGTAGGGGTCCAGAAGACCACTAGCACTCCTGTATCGACATTATGTGCCCTTTACGAGCGCTCCCCCCGCCACTTCGCTTTCCTTTATCACTGGGTCGGATGGCTCTGCAGCAAAGCAGCGGGGTTGCCTTCACGACAGGATCAGGGGGCTTTCTTCCCCGAAAGGTCACTTATGTTGGCCACAGGCTTCTAGTCTTTCCATCTATTCTATCAGCTGTCTAACCAGACGCTATTTCCTAACACAAACTTTTTTATGTCAAATGATATTATGTTTCTGTACAAAATTATAATAAAACAATTGATGAAATGAGTAAAAAAATTAAAAGAAATACAATTCTATTCTTACTTATTTACATATCGTTTAATTAAAAATTATTTACGCTTACAACAATCCACAGCCAAAACCACTTCAATTGTATTTACTTATTTGTATTTACCGTAAATTCCGGTGTATCGGCCGCTACTTTTATCTCAAACTTTGAACCCTGCGGCTTATACACGGGTGCGGCTAACATGTGGCTAAAAACTACATTTCCCATGGTGCTTGGTGTGTTCATGTTGTAATCTCCAATACTTCAGAACTACTACTAACCATTTAAATATGTAATTCGTAAAACGCCATCACTAAGAAAGTTTATGAAACGGCCGGGAAGTCACCGTTCTCGGCGTTTGCTGACCCTGTCGCTTTCGTTGCACACACTTGAGTGAGAAACATCAATCACAGTTTAACATGTTGTTTTGTAACATATAAAAGCGGAGATGTACCTGGATCCAGGAGAATCCACGCAGGGCTCCACGCCTCAAGGGCGGCCACAAAGGTGCCACTGTACCGTGATTCTTATGCAGCCCAGAGGATAAATCCGGCAGAAATAATGGGTCATACCCAGCAGTTTCACAAGCGACCCTACGTAAACCTTACGTACGGTAACGTACGTAGCACCACAGGCGTCCACGTCATATCCGCTGACGTAATTAAACAGAAATACAGATACATTAATTACACCGTACATATAAAATATAAAACAAAACATAAAATGCCATCTTGTTCTCTTGGAGATGAATAAAGTGTCTTTTCATCACAATTTCACAAATGACCCTACGTAAACTTTACGCACCGTACGTAGGTCCACAGGTGTCCTCGTCATATCCTCTGACGTTCTCCCTCTTCTTGTTTATGGCGGGTCGCAACCAACGTTTAGGTGCATACCGCCACCTAGTGTACCGGAATGTAGACGCGGTGTGCAGATTAGCAGTGGAAGCGGCTTCCATCGTTACAAAGCACACCAAGAAATGGATATGACGCCGCTTTCAAGTAAAGGCAATGGATTTGAGGATAAGCGGCATAGCAGATGGAAGGATGAATGGCAACTGATTTGGCTGTCAAGGCAAGGAAACATGGCTGCTTCGCGTGGGACTCCTGCCATTGAAGGAAACAGCTCACTGAAAGAGAGCTGACGTTTTAGCAGAATTAGGACGCCGTTCAATTCTGACACGGATTCACCAAGCGTTGCAATTTTCAGTGGGTTGACAGTTTTTTCACAGCTCATGATTGGCTCCTGTCAAATAAAGAGCTGACTGGTCCTCACGGACTCGTGTGTGACATAATATGCCGCTTTATGACGTGGACATGTCCGGCTTATACACCCGTGCGGCTTATATAGGCACTAATGTGGTTTGTCCTTTAAATTTAGTGGGTGTGGCTTACACAGCGGAATTACGGTGTTTTCCACAAATCTTCTACCAGACATTTTTGAGAACTATTATGTCAAAGGATATCATTATGACAGATTACAATACAGTGTACAGTACTGTATGTGCAGAGGCTAACTATTGGGTTTTTGTTAGGTAGATAATGTGCTGTAAGGAGAGTGATGACAATAAAGAGCCGTGATGAGCGAGGCTACCTAACGGGGGCGTGTTTATCCAGAGGCAGCTGGAATGTGGGTGTTGAAGAAGAGGAGGAGGAGTAGGAGAGTGACAACTTATTGGCCGAGTGATGCTGCCAGAGCCAATTCATTACCACTGCAGCTCTGTCAATCCCTGCTCATCTCCCCGTAGCACCGGACCACTAATGGAATTAGTCCCTGTCACACACACACACACACACAAACACGCAAACACGGCAGGATGCACACACATATAGTATAGCAGAGACAGAGACACGTGCACACTGCATTAACACAATGGGTCCCTGTGATATACTATCTCTGTCACAAAGCTCTCAAACTTGCAGCTCATAAATCCGTGGAGGTCACACCAGCACAGCATAAAAATAAGAAGAGAATGAGGAAAATATTGTTCAGCAAACAGACGGGATTCACCATCATATCTAAGAAATAAAATTTAAAAAATCTAAATACACTGCTACAAGCAAAGAGTAAAAAAAAAAAAAAGAAGTAAAGTTTCATTCCTAGCAAAAAATGAAAAAAATGAATTATTGATATTTATTTCTCAATATGGCTCACGCAAAATTTTGTGGAAAACAGATGGAAAATTTTTGGATAATCCAGCAAAAAAAAAAAAAAAAAGAAAAAAAAAGAAGGTAAAAAAAACAAACATTTATATTGTAATACAGTGTTCCCTTGTTTATCATGGGGGTTAGAGCCGCAAAGTAGCCAACTGTATTTGTTTTATGATTATATACGTTTTAAGGCTGTAAAAACCTTCCCCATATACTTTATACACTTTTCTCAGACAGGCATAAACATTTTCTCACATTTCTCTTGTTTAAATGCTCTCAAAGTTCAAATTTAGTTTGAATTTGAATGATCAACCTACTTGGTTGGACACAAGAACTTATTAAGTGACTCACACGTATTTCACTCCTCTAAACGTGCCTTTTAATACTGCTGCCTTTGGGCTGTAGCGCTTTTGTATCCTTGTTAAAACATATTGTTCCTGTCGTCGTATTTTACTCCTCCTCCTCGTCCTCCATGAACCGAAGATTCATTTACAGTATTCTGTAAAGGCGCCCGACAGCCGCGGAACTTCTGCCTTCCTTCAGCATGTCCAAAAGTCCAGCTTTTGGGTGCAGAACATTTCGTCGGCATTGTGGGTTTTGCCGGGGAGAAAACTTGCAACCATACAGCATTCAGAGTCACACGCGGCTAGCTTCTTCTGTTTCTTTGATTGTTTACAGTACTGGGCGTTAGCAAGCAGCTAACACGGTTAGCTAATTTGCTAGCCATGACCACAACAAGAGACGGCACAAAGGAGATTGATTGACAATAGTCTTCAGCTAATCAGGACGCAGAAGACAATGGGCGCTGCAGACAGAAAAAAAATTAAAAAAAACAAAATCCTGCCAAAAATTCCTTGATGGAGGTAATAATGATCGGCAGTATGACGTCGAGCGGCTTTGAGTGTGCAAATATTTCTCTCAAGTTTACATTCTGGCACTTTTTTAAATGATTTTTAAAGCATTTTATGGAATCATTAAAAACATTTTTACAATGCGATTCATTTATTTGCTAATGCATCCATTAATTATGGTGCTTTTAAAATTAACTGATGACATCGTTTTGTGATGAATTTATTGGCTAATGTATTTTTTTGTTTTTACACATTTCTTAACTCATTTATTTATTTGTATGGCAAATCAGCACTTGAGCTGCACTGTTTTTTTCCTTTTGGCTCTTTCCGAACGGTGCTCTGTTCAGCTCTTCGTGGCCCGCTCGGATCAATCAATGGACTCCAAAAAGTCTGAAGCAAATATCCACAAAGCGAGGTCCATGTAAGGGAATAAGGTTAATCTCAATTACAAAGTGGCCGTGCTAAATAATTGATGGCACATTCTCCTAAAGGATGAACGTGAAGCTGTGTGTGGACGCGGCACACGACAAGAAGACAAAACAAAGCCGCCCCCCCTCCCCGCTGAAGGAGGCTGCTTCTATGTGATTGGATTGAATAGAGGTCAACACCGGCCGGACACTTCGTAGGACCCCCACCCCCCAGTCCCAAACCACTGCTCCTCCCTGCTGCCCTGAGTGAGCCGTCATTAGATTACACCAACGGTCATGACCGTAAGGATGCTCCATCACTTTCCAGTAAACTCCATTTCCAGAGACTTAACCGGCGGGAGGTCTTCTTCATTCCGGGCGGGGCGGGTGCTTCATATATATTGGGACATGCTGTATTACATCTGAGATGGAGGTTTTTGTCATGCCTGTTTCACCCCATCACACTTTTCTGCCAGAAACGAAACACGAGCCTCAGAAAGCCGACAGGTCGGTCATTAGGGGAAGACGCTACAACATATGCTCCAGCACAGCAGGGAGGGGGCTGTGTTTTCTTGGTCACTCACAGCCCCCCACCACCCACACACACACGCACTCCCCTCTCTCCTCCGAGCACATCTTCCCTTCTGAGCCAAAGCCCATTGGCTGCCTCTGACTGGATAACCCTGGAGGTCAAGGGTGAGCGACCCCACGGGCCTGGTGAAGAGTCAATTCTCCCTGGGTCAAAGGTCAGGAGTAATGTGCCGAGCAACATACCCCACCCCCCCACAACAACAAGCAGGTTCAATGGTGGTAATGGTGTGTGTGTGTGTGTGTGTGTGTGTGTGTGTGTGTGTGTGAGCTGTGTTGCAGCATGCCTGACTGCAGCATCCCAACATCATTGGAGGAGCGTGAAGGCCTTGATTGGGAGTCAGGCAGCGTGATGGAGGGGAAGAGGTGGGTTGGGGGGGTGTCATTGTTGGGTCCTCTGAATGCCTTTGACCTCCTCACTGACCCCATGATGACTGTTCTCCGTCCTATCCATCTATCTACGAGGAAAAGTGTAATGATAACCATAGAAGCGAGCCATACACAGGTGTCGTCCTGGCTGGTCAGTACAATAAGGTTGAAACGACCATACGATGACAGATAGGATATATATATATATATATATATGTGTGTGCATGTATACCCGACTGTGAATTTCCATGACGTAGGATTCCTTATTTATAAACAGAATATTTTCGTAGTTAGAGCATAGAAAACTTGTTTGCAACCTTCGAAATATGGTTTTTAACATAATCACAGCGCTCTAAACATGAAATAACACCCCTATAGTCACCTTTACACTTATATTACCCAATATAGGAGACAGAATACAAGTAAATAAACAATTTAAGACATAAATAAGACTTGTGCTCGTGTGTGTTACTATAATGTGTTTCCTAGGGGAGCAGAATGAATGGCAGACAGGAAGTGACGTTGATGGTCCGGAGGCGACGTTGTGCCTATTGCGAGATAATTCAAATCTGCAATAAAAGGCTGTTGCTTGTGTGCGTCCCATTGAACATCATAGTAACATTACTGACGCCTAGTGACTCGTGTAGAGTACTACATCAACATCTTTGCGTATTTTGAATGCCGTATATTTGTATTTTAGTTCATTTAGCCATTTTTATGCTTGAAAATGATTAATGTAGGCAAAAAATACGTAACACTAGCTGAAAAATGAAATGTTTTGATGTATACACATTTTTTCCCTGCCGAAAACACATCTCATTCACGCTAAGTCGGTAATAATGTATACGTGATAGTACAGCTACGATGTACAGCATACATGCACCACTGTTTAAAACACCCACAAGTGTTTATGTCTTTATGCTTCACTGATAATATTGCATTGAGATTTTGCACTTCATTCGACAGTCCTTGAACACACCGTAGCTGTGTGCTGTGACTGCCTACACTGTGAATCCATTTAGCGTGATAGCTTCCATCGCTAGGGAACAACCGCAATTGAAGAAAGAGGGTTCTGCAGGTGAATCTAATCTAATAATTCCATCAGTCACTGTTATTGCAAATGTTGATCGGAAATCAGAAGAGAACAGGAGGGTTTGGAGGGGGTGGAGCGAGTCGTGTGTCAAAAATAGACATTTTTATGGGCGTAAATGGGAAATTACCAGCAGATTTTTGACTTTTTCTGGTAGGTGTGGGACAGAACTCCTGTGAAAAGCGGTGATCTACTGTATTTTACTCACTTTATACAAAAAAATAGCAACAACAATCTTCAAAATGGATCTATACAAGAATAAATACATACATACGCAGTCATTTTGCTTTATTTGACTGACTTTCCACGCATGCAATCCTGCTAACACGAAACATAACTCCCTTGGAGCTGAAAGATATCCCAAAATGTCAAATTCGGCCACTATTTATTTGTTTGGTAGAAAATGGGCAGTTCATGCACACAAAGTCTTAGCCCTGTGATTTGAGTGACTTGTGTGTGACTCGTGGGACTTTTTGTGGCCAAGCAAGAGCTTGTTTAAATCAACCACAGGACACTGCTGACTGAATAATTCATGCCGGCCTTTATGTCACACATGCCAGGCTCACGCTCCACAATGGAATGGTTTCCTGTACAACATAATCCCCTCTTTCAATGCAAGACCAACAGCCTGACACCACATCACATTATGTAACAATCACATATATCATTTCAGTGCATTAGATCCTGATTTTCTGCCATTTCATTTTCTTTATGCCGTATTCCATTCATTCTTTTTCTACCGCTATAGTAGTAGTCTCTCACCCACACACGCACACACACACACACACACACACGCATCATCAAGCCGTTTTTGTGATGTTTGGCGTGTCCCTGAATGCATCTGGTGTTCTTGTAAAGAGAATGAGGAAGTGACGGTCTAGAGACGTGTGTGAGGTGGAGATACAAACAGTAAACAGTGTGTGGTGTTGGAATTGCACTGCTGTTGATGTGTTCAGGTCAGATTGAAGTTCGAAAAGAGAGTCAGACTGTGTGACTGTGTGGGGACGCTCCACTGTGCTCCCGTCTGCCGTCATAACAGAGAGGCGTGCTTGCTCTGGTGCCCATGCCTTGATTACACAAAAAAAATTTGACATAATTAATGAAATAAATTAGTTACCGCCGTTAGCGCGTTGTTTTTGACAGCCCTATTTTATATACACACTGTAACCAACACATACATTCATGATAACATGTAATACGTACAGTATTTTGCGATATTTTGGTCCTTTTAAGTATTACCGGAACTTTCTTCCTTGGCACATTGATGACACATAGCAACAAAGAAACAAACGCCTGAACCTAGCGTTGTCAAACTAAAAAATAAAAACAAAGCAGCAACGGCGGCAGCTCCAATATGTAGCCTTACGTTTTTGGCAGTGGTCTGAGACATTGTGAGCGCGGCGCTGACGTGCTGCGGGCGAGTGTGTGGTTAGTCGCTAGTAGCGAGCCGGCTAGTAGCGAGCCGGTATGGTATGTCATGTGTCGATGCGCCAGTAACCTAGTTTGATCCACGTAACAATGGGTTAATAATGACACTACCAATGTTGCTGTAGCTTGGTTCATTGATTGTGAATGATGGGCCAAACCTGATTGTTGCCAAAGACAGGATGCTTCGGTGAGATCAACACAGTGCCATGAGTAATTTCTTGAATTCAATAGTGTTTCTCACCTCAAAACGCTGCTTTTCTTTTGTTTGCGGCTGCAAAATACCCCAAAAAGCATAACTACGTCTTCAATGAAGGCCAAAGTAACCTTAAATATTCATTTATCCCTTCCATTCATCATCTACATGTATTAACATGCATTGTTAAGTGTTTTCTACATGTAAATTTATAATTATAAAACTATAAAAACATGTTTTGTGTTACATTTTAGCAGTCTTAGCAAAGAACTACAGCATCAGCCACTGATGACATCATAGATGGGTGACGGAGGTGACTTCCAGTTCCTGTTTCTATGTATTAGCAGGCTGATAACGAGGATGTTTTGTGATGAAAAATAAATTAGGAACACAGTTAAAGCCACGCAGTTTATTAATGACATGACAAGACGCTGCCGTGTTGTATGCTAACTGGAAAATGTAGGCAAAATGAGCCAAAACTTATCCAAAACACACGCTAACCAAGGTTTCACTTCATATAATAGATGAGATAATACATGATGAATTAAGGATAATAATAACACACACTGTGGTTCAGCATTCTTCCCCCCATAAGCTTGTATTGTTTCTTAAAATGGCTCATATTCGTGCATTGTTTGACTTCCTTGCTCCACCTGTGCCGTAACTTTACTCCGCATACTTTTTAGTGCCGTGCCTGCTTACAAACGTCTGAAATGAATTTTGTAGGCGACACTGGGTTCGATTCTCCCCTGGGGCATTTCTGTGTGGAGTTTGCATGTTCTCCCCGTGTGTGCGTGGGTTTTCTCCGGGTACTCCGGTTTCCTCCCACATTCCAAAAACATGCATGTGAGGTTAATTGGCGACTCTAAATTGTCCATAGGTATGAATGTGAGAGTGAATGGTTGTTTGTCTATATGTGCCCTGCGATTGGCTGGCAACCAGTCCAGGGTGTACCCCGCCTCTCGCCCGAAGTCAGCTGAGATAGGCTCCAGCATGCCCCCGCGACCCTAATGAGGAGAAGTGGTATAGAAAATGGATGGATGGACACAGGTGGTTGAAAAAACAGCAAGGTGAGACTTTAAAATGTGTGGCTGGAGACTCCTGCTGCGCACACCACAACTAACAATGGAAATGGAACGACGCATTGATGTGCGACAGATAACACATACCACACAGGTGCATTCTACAATAGCATGCTCCTTTCTATGTACGTATGAATGCGTGTGTGTGTACGTGTGTACGTGTGTACATGTGTGCATGTGTGTGCGCGCGCGCTCTCACAGTAAAACAGTGCAGCAGAGAGAGAGATTGGAATCAATACTTTGTGCCCCGTCATTTGTCACATTTTTACAAGGCTGAAGCCATCGGAGCACCAGTCTATTCTACTTTGCCATCATTTATCAACTGACCCATCTTGCACACACGCGTACACACACACACACACACACACACA